>NC_041392.1:251789832-251814847 GCF_002162155.2 Triticum dicoccoides | reverse complement strand
AATCAAAAAATTTAACATATGCAATGTGTGTGAAATAGAGTCCTGGATATAACATATATATAGAGGGGGCGATCCACGAGAAGAGAGTGGTGGTATCATCGGCTTGAGGTGTCCATAGAATCAAAGAGAGGGATGATGTGTGTGTGTGTGGGCACGCGCGCGCGATCGATAAAGAGTGCCATCGAATTTGTGTGTGCCCACGTCAAAGATATACAGTTGCTGGCCTACTGGAACGTGAGATGGGTAATGTGCAGTTTGTCTCTGTGGCATGGATACCTAACTGCAGCGCTCGACTATCGGTGTGTTGTGGGGGAAGAGGGAGGCTCAATTAACTATAGAGGTACAATGGCTGGTATATGTGTGGAGGAGGAGAGAGGCCTACCTCATGTATTAAGGAGATCGATCTGCCTCATGTATTAAGGGAGATTGATCGGCATCCATGCATATGTGCAGGAGATGAATAAGGTTGGGAGAGAGACAGAGCTAGAGTGTTGTAGGGGGTGGTAGTGGAGTTGCTTCTAACAAATGGTGGGATAGGCTTGCTAGACAAACGGAGGGCACGCCCGCAATATCAATAAGAGAGGAGATGGCTGCTTGTTGTCTGTGCACGTGCGTGTGAGAGACGGGTCAGGAGGCATGCACGAATGATGAGGGGGGACGATGTGGCTGTGGTAAGCAGACGTAACTACATAGGAAGATCAATCACCCTTTGTAAGTGAAAGGAGAGACATAACTTGTGAGGTACGTCGATCGATGGGGGGGTAGTTAAAGTCGATCTATGTATATGTTGGGAGATCGATCGGTATACATGCATGTGTGTGTTAGAAGCAAATGAGGCACGAGGAGAAGGATAGAGAGAGAGAGGGATGCATGTAGGAGGTGGTACGAGAGGCATACTATATCGAGGGAGAGGAGTGTGCGAGTACAAGAACGATGAAAAGAGTGGTGGGAGTGAGGCATGGACGGTGACAAGAGAAGAGGGGAAGCTTGTGTTTATGCTAGGCACACCTGGCTAGAGAGGCATATCGATCGATGTGTGCCGTAAAGAAGGAGCAGGGGGCCTACACACACCATGGGTGAACGACCTAAAGTGAAAAGAAGAATTTGCGCGATGGAGCTAGAGAATGCTGAGGGAGGGTGAGAGGGATGCGGGCGTGTGCATGCACAAGAGAAAGTTAGCGCTAGCTACAAAGATAAGAGGGTTGTGTGGGTGTAAAAGATGAATAGAGATCATATATACTTCATTATAAAAAGCGAATTCAGATATTTGAAGAGTTTATCATAGTGCTTCAAACCGACGGATGTGTGAATATATATAACGGTGATACACATGGCGTGGTTATGAACATGGTATACCACATTTAATATATTTTATCTCTACTCTTATAAAAAATGGAGTTGTTGATGATGGTGTACCTGCCATCCTACATTATAGGCCGTCTGATTTATATCTGGCAGATACCAAGGAAACTATGATGGTTGAAGTTGGCAACAATCATGATTGTAGATTCTTATTAAAATAGAGAAACGAATTCAAATTTAGTTTGAATTGCAGCGGTAGTATAGACATTTGGAATGCACTAAAATGTTGGTATGAGTAGGTTACATGCATTATACAGCAAGCGAAAAAAATTTAATCGGACATAACATGGATTCATAATCCCTCCTTCCATCTATATAGGGCGTAATGAGATTTTTAAGACCGCCTTTGACTATTGACAAGATTAATAGTACATGACATGCACAATGTGAAAATTATATCATTGAAAGAACCTTTCACAGATGAATTTAACGGTGTGCTTTGTGTAAGTTGCATGTCATATATCATTGCTCTAATATTTGATCAAAGTTAGCATCGAAAAACGCATTAGGCCCTGTATAGATGGAAGGAGGGAGTAGCTTTGAATAGCATTTGTATAGTAAAACGGGGCAAGACTCTCTCTTTGTGTGGTATGAATAGTTTTATTTTTTTGTTTTCTTTTTGGTTGAGGGAAGTGCGAATTGATTTGGTACGTACAAGTACAATATTACTACACGTTAGGCTTGTCCCTAAAATTCAACCCGCGTCTTGTTATATCCCGAAAATTCAGATATTGTGCTCCCAAAACTAGCGCCTTCACAACCCGTGCCTTGCTATCCCGAAATTACAACGCGCGTGAAAACTCCCTCCAGCTGCCAAATCCCGACACGCGAAATCCCCCTTCTAACCCTGAGCCGAAAGGGCCGCTAGTTCAAATCGGTGGGGGTTACTTTTGTAACACACCCTACATTTTGGACAAGCGCGTTCCTAAGTCATGCTTCACCCCCTCCCATCGCCCCCTTTTCGCCATTCGAAATCCCAGGCCGCCATAACCTCTCCGCTCCAGCCGCGAAACCCCACCCTCCTCCGTCCGCCACATCATCACTACCCAGCCGGAGCCTCTACCCGATGACGTCGTCCACCGCAACAGCTCGACGTCCCTCGTCCACCTCCCCGGATGAGGATCCGTCGTCCATCTCGCCGTCCCGCCGGTTCAGCCGCCCCGTCCTCCACCTCCAAGGAGCTGCTCCAATGATCGCCTCATCTATCGCGGCTGCTTCATCCCCACATCTCCACCTTAACCTTCTCCACCGGAACCGCAGCATCCTCACCGACTCCTCGGACGAAGCCGAGCCCTACTCGGTGCCACCAAAGAGGTTGTACACTCATCGCATCGCACCTTCTCCTTAACTCGACCTCCCGGCGCCGATGGTGCTCCATCCCGCACCCCCATGGAGCGGCTACCTTGAAGCCGGCGCCGCGGGCAAAATCTCCACGGCGGCTCTCCCCCAGTGCGAGGCCCCTTCGGCGGCGGCGTCCATACCAGCCGGATCTGCTGCTGCTGCTCCGACTCTCGCTCGATCGATCGCTCGCCCAGCTGCTGCTGCTGCTCTCCCCCTTGCTCGTGTTGTTGCTCTGCTCCGATTAAGCCACACTTCAGTCGACTGAATCTACTTTTGGGTCAGTCGATTTTCATGGGTTGGGGGGGGGCTCGCCGGAGTTAAGGAAGAACCACCCTCAGCGGGGACGGGGGCTCGCGGAGAGGTACCCCACTATCTATCTTAGGGTTCAGGGCGGGGTGGCGGGGGACCTAGAGGGCTGGCCGGGGCGGCGGTGGCAAGTTGTTTCGGGGCGGCGAGGCGGCGCTGGGGCCGATGGTTCGGCCGGTGGTGGCTGGCGGCTCAAGGGGGTGCAGGTTGAATATGAACTGCAGGCCCTCCCTAAACTACATGTCAAGTGCCTCTCTGCTACCATTGCGTTCAGTTTCGACAGTAGCATTCAGATTCCACAGTAAATTTCAGTTTCGACAGTTAAGTTTAGAGTCAACGGTTTTTACCTCATCTGTTGTAGTCAGGTGGTTTTTGGTGATGTTAATTTTACATCCATTTTACATCATCTATTGAAGATGCTATTAGAATCCCACTTGAGATTGACGATGTCTGTCTTGTGCTGCTTCAGCCTTGACGTCTTACGGCTCACCAGAGCTGCTCCAATGATAGAGCGATCCATCACAACAGAGCAGTGCCCTGGACGCCATCTACAGATTCCTTAGATCTTCCTCCACACCTCTGACAGCCCCCTCTGCCTCAACTGCTTCAGCGACCAACCCAATGATGCAGAGGTCGAAATGGCTACGATAAAGAGGTTGTACACTTGTTGCATCACTTATTACTATACATTCACGTCAATCCATTAGGGCTATTTTGGTTCAACGGAAAAACATCGATCCACTGGTTGTTACCATCACTCTAAATTTCTGCATGCTCTCCTTACATAATCTCACCATATTTTTTTGTATGCATGTCAGATATTGTACATAGTCATGCTGAACATGTAGAGAAAAAGAGAAGAGTTTTGCGTGGCAATACAATGTCATGCAGACATTGCTCCATGGTGGGTTCAATGGAAAACCCTCCCCACCCCTCTCCAGATTGTAATCCAGAGGAAGATATCTGTTCTGAGGCGGATTCGGACGCCGCTGACCACTCCTATTTACCCCCCAAGGTGTCTGCTCTACCTTGGCATGATGATGTTAGTCATATCATGCATATGTTGCCTTGCAGTGCCTACTTTTGACATCATATATGTCATCTGCTTAGTTTAGACATGTTTTGTAATGCCACCTGTTTAGTTTCTATGTCATATATGGGAATTATGCAGTCTCATGTCTTTTAGCCAGCCATAATATATGTGAAATGTGCAATGCCATCCTGTTTAACCAGGCATCATATATTTCAATGATATCTTGCCCATCCTTTTCTTCATTACATTTCCATTTGTCGACAATGTTTGTACATTAAACTACTCTTCCTGTGAATCGGCCATTTGGGTGGGTGAAGGAAAAATCTGGAGTGAAAACAAGGCCTTCAAAGAAGACAGTGCTACCTGTCGAAGCAGATCTCTTGTTGGGTCCCGATAGCTCCTCAGAGATGGATTCAGAGACAGATGAACAGTCATATTCCCCCACTGAGGTGTATGCTCTAACTTGGCACGGTTATACTGCTCATATCATACATACGGTGTCTTGCATTGCATAGTTTAGACATCATATACACAATATTCAACACCATGTTCTTAGTTCAGACATCATATTGAATGCCCTCTGTTTAGCATATAAATCACATATGTGAATTAAATGATGTGATCCTGATTACTTAGATAACATGTAGGTGAATTATGTCATGCGATCATGTTTAGATATTCATCATATCTTTGAATTATGTTATGCTATGCTATCCAGTTTAGATAGACATCATATATGTGAAATTATGTCATGCTATCTGTTTTAGTTAAACAATATACATGTCAACTATTTCATGCCCTCTTTTTTCCACACTATCTATTGCATCTGTCTCTCATACAATGTCTGTAAATTCAACTATGTTTCCTGTCTATCAGCCATTTGAATTGGAGCGGGTGATGCCAGTATCTAGCGGACTAAAAACACGGTCTTCCAATAAAACAGTGCTACCTCTTGGTGGAGATAGCACCCTGGTTGTACATGCACAAGAACCAGCCCTACCACACATAACCCAAACTCTCGGAGATTGTACCCCTACTACGATGGACAGATAACCAGCTTCACCCAATCTAACCCCAACCCCAGCCGATAGTAACCCAGTTCCTGTTGACACAGCACCATCTCCACCACAGAGCTCCCAAACAAGAGCAGTTAGTAAGACAGCTCCAGTGCCCAAAGGGCCAGTACTATCACGGCGAACCCCAACTCCACCAGTTAGTATGCCTATTGCTGTGGAGGAAGCACAACCAGCTAGTCGTAGTTTAGCATCTATCGCATTTGATGTTTTTAAATCGTATGTGCATATCTTCCCATCTTGGAAATATTATACTAAAGATGAAGGAAATGCCAATTGCAGGTGTTTGTCCAGGAGTTATGTGTAGGTAATGTTATTCATGGCAATTACTTTGCTTCGTCCCATACATCCTACCTCCATGATGGTTATAATACATCAAATTTTCCCATTTTTCTCTATAGAGAAGGACCGATTTGGAAACTCATGATGAGGTAACCTGTGGTAATACCTTTGCTATCTTCAAGAATGCTTGGTGGCAGTATCGAAATTACCTGAAGAAAACGTACTTCACCGGCAAGGAAACTCATCAAATTCCCTTACGTTCTCCTCAGACACATTTACTGGACGATGACTGGGAACGCCTTGTTCTGTACTAGTCCCGAACCAAGAATGTGGTAAGGTCTATGAGCTCATTTTCTATTTTTAATTATTATATTCTTGCGTCTTACTGTACTCTGTTCATTTAGAACAAGTGCCTAAACCTGAAGAACAACTATTCTAATTTAAGATTCATTGCTACCATAGGACATAGATATATGTTTGTTTGATGCTTTTATTATGTACTAGTACTTGGCAATAGAAGACTTGGTAGTTTAATCATGTCCACCTTACTAATGAACTGGTTCATCGAAATGAGTTTCATATACTAGTACATGCTAAACTTGTTATGTGTCTGCTTGTTTCTTCTTTTAGAATGCTGATAGAATATTGGGGAAGAGTGCCTTATTAAACAACGGTAAAGGAAGTAATGTAGATAAGGTTCAGGATAGTGACACATCCTTTCTTGGTTTAGTGTTGGAGTTACTGGCCACTACCTCTTGCACAAGCTATTCAAACTCACTGTCTGAATCAGTTCGGTTTCTTGAGTCTCAACTACAAGCTGAAAGACATCGATCAGCTATGCTGCGACAAGAAGCGGAAGGACTACGGAAGTCCTTGGAGCATTCAGATGCATACTTTCTGGTGCAACAGCAAGTGTTGGAGGATTTTAGCGCCAAACAGGACAAAGCTAATCAGCTTGCTAAGCTTATTGTGGGCATGCTGGATACCCAGGATAATGTTTCTTGAGATCTTCTGAAGTTGTTTCAGTTATGCTCTTGTTTTGCTGCCGCGTATATTTGCACTGATGGCCAATTTTGACGGCCAGTGTATATGATATGCTGCTTTGTTCCCTATATTTGCACTGGTGGCGAACTTTGATGCCCAGTGGATGTAATATGTGTAATAGCCGTGATAGCCTAGCGTTAGTTGCTTGCTTATTTATTTCCTTGTTGTCTTGTTTATTTGTTTTCTTGTAGTCATTGCAGTTCTTTTTCCGCGGTTAACTAGTGGCTGCAATAACCTATTTTTTAAAACAAGGCCACAATAACCATGGGCTAATATTTACTGTAGTGACACTAGGCCTCCTACGGGCCGTAGAAACAGTGGGCCTTCTACGGGCCATAGAAACATTAGGCCTTCTACGGGCCGTAGAAACAATGGGCCTTCTATGGGATGTATCATCAATGGGCCTTATATGGGCCGTATGATCGATTGGCCAAACATGGGCCAATAACAGGCCGCATTATGGCCGTAAACGGGCTAGAGTTGGAATCGTCTACTCATGGGCCGGCCGTAACGGGCCATCGTTAATAGGCCATATTTGATGACGCTATGAAAACGACCCAGCATATTAACGGACCACAAACGGGCCGACTGTAACCACGGGCTGAATTTGGCACACAAGCAGAAAATGACAGTAATGGACCGTAAGTAAACGAATGCTGGAAATGAGCCCAAGAATAAATGGGCTCTGAGAAGGCCGAAAGATAACATGGGCTGGAAACGGCCCAACGGAATAACGGGCCGTTAATGGGTATAAAGTGATACACTGTTCATTACGGGCCAGTTTCACCACGGGCCGTTAATGGGTGTAAAGTGATACACTGTTCATTATGGGACAGTTTCACCACGGGCCGTTAATAGGCCAAGAGTTACATAGGGCCTCATATGGGCCGAAAGACGTCATGGGCCATACATGGGCCAGAAGTGAAAATGGGCTAGAATCGTATTGGATGGCCCAAATGACGCTACTGGGCCTAATTCAGATAGGGCGTAACGGGCCTTGGGTTAGCGGGTTGTAAATAGGCTATATGCGAACATGCCGTTAACAGGCTTTCCATGGGCCGGCCTGCCACCTTTTGACCAAGTCAAACGGGCCGTCCATTTCACAGGAATGGGCCTCTGTTGGGTCGTGCCACGTGTCGCCGTATCATAGGAGCCTTCGGTCCAATGAGCGGATGACATCTGTCCCAACGGTGAGCCGACACGTGTTTCCTCCAGCCAATGATGATTTTACACGTGGAAAATCCCCATTGGTCGGGGCTGTTAATGGGTTATCGGATCCAAAACCCGAACCGATAGCTTAACGGTGTTCCGCTACGGTGGATGCCACGTGTCGGTCACCCTTGACGAAAGCACTTCTGTGATGCGCGATTTATCGTCATGGAAGTGGACACTTCCGTGATGATAATTTTGGCAATGTCATGGAACACTTCTACGACAGCACATGTATGACTATCGTGAGTCTGTCATAAATTTGTCATGGATGTACATGCATGACAAAAAACGCGTCCTACTGTGACAAACACGTATCATCACGGAAGTGTATTTTTTTGTAGTGGTATTATTGTTTTTATGTCAACATCAAACTTTTATCTTGAATCTTTCGAATCTAAATATCCATGCCATAATAAAAAGATTCACATAGAGAATTATGCTAAGAAGCATTCCACATCAAAAATTCTATTTTAATCATTTACCTACTCGAGGACGAGCAGGAATTAAGCTTGGGGATGCTGATACGTCTCCAACGTATCTATAATTTTTGATTGTTCCATGCTATTATATTATCCATCTTGGATGTTTATGGGCTTTATTATGCACTTTTATATTACTTTTGGACTAACCTATTGACTCAGAGCCCGGTGCCAGTTTCTGTTTTTCCCTTGTTTCAGTGTTTCGAAAAAAGGAAAATCAAACGGAGTCCAATTGACCTGAAACTTCACAGAACTTATTTTTGGACCAGCAGAAGCCCACGGAGTATCGGAGATAGACCAGGAGAGTCCCGGGCTGCCCACGAGAGTGGGGGCGCGCCCACCCCCCTGGGCGCGCCCCCTGCCTCGTGGACAGCCCGGACATCCACCGACGTACTTCTTCCTCCCATACATACCCATATACCCTAAAAACTTTGGGGGACGAGAATAGATCGGGAGTTCTGCCGCCAGAAGGATCCGTAGCCACCGAAAACCAATCTAGACCCGTTCCGGCACCCAGCCGAAGGGGGAATCCCACTCCGGTGGACATCTTCATCATCCTGGCGCTCTCCATGACGAGGAGGGAGTAGTTCTCCCTCGGGGCTGAGGGTATGTACCAGTAGCTATGTGTTTGATCTCTCTCTCTCTCGTGTTCTTGAGGTGGTACGATCTTGATGTATCGTGAGCTTTGCTACTATAGTTCGACCTTATGATGTTTCTCCCCCTCTATTCTCTTGTAATGGATTGAGTTTTCCCTTTGAAGTTATCTTATCGGATTGAGTCTTTAAGGATTTGAGAACACTTGATGTATGTCTTCCGTGGGATACACGTGGTGACAATGGGGTATTCTATTGATCCACTTGATGTATGTTTTGGTGATCAACTTTCGGGTTCCGTGACCTTGGGAATCTATGCATAGGGATTGGCACACATTTTCGTCTTGACTCTCCGGTAGAGACTTTGGGGCACTATCGGTGTCAAAACCGGCGGATCTCGGGTAGGGGGTCCCCAACTGTGCGTCTAGGCCGGATGGTAACAAGAGGCAGGGGACATGATGTTTTATCCAGGTTCGGGCCCTCTTGATGGAGGTAAAACCCTACGTCCTGCTTGATTAATATTGAAGATATGTGTAGTACAAGAGTAGATCTACCACAAGATCAGAGAGGCTAAACCCTAGAAGCTAGCCTATGGTATGATTGTATGTTGTGATTGTTGTCCTACGGAATAAAACCCTCGGTTTATATAGACACCGGAGAGAGGTTAGGGTTACACAAGGTCGGTTACAAAGGAGGAGATATCCATATACGTATTGCCTAGCTTGCCTTCCATGCCAAGTAGAGTCCCATCGGGACACGAGACGAAGTCTTCAATCTTGTATCTTCATAGTCTAACAATCCGGCCAATGGAGATAGTACGGCTGTCCGGAGACCCCCTAATCCAGGACTCCCACAGTAGCCCCTGAACCAGGCTTCAATGAAGACGAGTCCGGCGCGCAGTATTGTCTTCGGCATTGCAAGGCGGGTTCCTTCTTCGAATACATGACAGAAGAAGTTGAATACGAGGATAGTGTCCGACCCTGCAAAATAAATTCCACATTCCACCGCAGAGAGAATAACATTTTCGCAGATCTAATTTGCTGGCTTGTTCTGGTGGCATGACGTCATGTCATGGCCCGGTGATTATTCGAACCGTTTCTCTTAACCAGCTCCACACATAACGCGAGGCGGTTTCTTGACACGTCTCGCCGAAGCGGAGATCGTGTTCCCCTAATTACGGGATTCTCATTAATGCGGTCGTGGGTAACCCAACCGTGTCTAGGACTCCTAGATTATAGGCAAGTCCCAAACGACTACGGAGAGGACGCTTGATATTCACCCTCTTTATAAGGGGACAAGGTTTTCGCTTTTCTCTCTCGTGCTCAATCGAACCCTTCCTCCGCCTCGTGTTCTAACACCCAAAGCCCAGGTTAGGTGCTCCGGATCTTCAATCATGTCCAGATCCAGCCTTCAAGGCTGATGGATGCCCTCCTCCGTTACGGAAGAGGACATTAAGAAGTTGAGGGAGGCCAGATACCTGACCGCCGAGGTTTCGCATCGGCTGCCTGCTCGAGGGAAGGTCGTCCCTACTCCCGAACCCAACGAGAACGTTGTGTTCGTCTCCCACTTCCTCCGAGGTCTAGGCCTCACTCTGGATCCTTTTGTCAGGGGTTTGATGTTCTATTACGGGCTAGATTTTCACGATCTAGCTCTGGACTCCTTTCTCCACATCTCGATGTTTATTGTCGTGTGTGAGGCCTTCCTCCGCGTTATCCCTCACTTCGGCCTGTGGCTCAAAACCTTTGAAGTAAAGCCGAAGATGATCGAGGGGCAAGAGGCAGCATGCGGAGGTGCATCAATAGGCAAGATGACAGGAGCTCCATGGTCGGAAGGTTCCTTTCCAGAGGTTTCCGAATTATGGCAATGGGAGTGGTTTTACGTCACGGCTCCCCAAAGTGCCAAGTGGGCGGCTGCCCCCGCTTTCCGCTCGGGCCCCCCACCACAACTGATGTCATGGGTTAGCAGAGGCCTGAGCTGGGGTCCAGCCAAGGATGTGCCTATACTGGAAAGCCGCATTCGAGATCTCTTCGAGGGAGATTTTAATTTGGCTGTGGTAATACAAGTTATGATGGTTCATCAAGTCCAGCCTTGCAGACGCTGGCCCCTTCGCTTGTTGGAGTTCAACCCAGAGGGACCACATGCCATTCAAAGTTTCCTCGGCCTAACGCACGAGGAGATGTACAAGTCATTCTTCAGACCTCAAGTAGAATGTCCGGATATTACCGAGGACGTGGGCCTGAGCAGTAACCGCGCCACCGAACAAGTAAGAAATCCTCTAGCCGAACACACTGTCTTTTATTCGAAGTTATTTCTGAGAGTTCGCTTTTTGACTAGGACTGGCTAACAAAGGCGAAGATGATTCGGTGTTTGGCCCCCCTCCCTGAGGGTTTGGAAAATCCGGTATTGGAAAAGATGCTCGAGGTCGCACCTTGCGCGGAGCCCTTGAAGGTAGATACCAGGGGGATAATACGGGCGGACGCGGGGCCCCAATACCTGCCTGTTCCAACCGAGGGAACGAGCGTCTCCACGAAGGAGGACGACCGGGGGAGAAAAAGGACTTCTTCCGAGGATCCGGAAGCCGAAGCCTCCTAACGGGAGAAGAAGTCTCCCACAGAGGGTCCTGCCTCGGGGGTGCTTTTTCCGCACAAAGTCCGCGGGGGGATCAGCCCTCCAACGAGTCGTAAGTGATCCAAAATATTTTAATAGTAAAGGTATGCTATCTTTTTTCTCTGAGAAAATAACCACCGCATGTATCTTGCAGTTCGGGCCTTAGCCCCTCTCAAATGAGCTCGTCTTCGGGGGATCTTCTTCCAGAGATGATGGAGAGCGAAACGCCTCCCTCGGACTCCTCTACTCCAGAAGCGGGCGACCCCGAAGTGTCATCACGGAGGGCCTCTCCGGATCCGGTGAGGCCAGAAGATAATCCCGTAGACCCCCGAAGTCCATAGTGTCCGGCTCCCGAAGAGAGCATACAAAAGAGTCCGGCACCGTCTGGTGTGCGGTCGGACGTTCTGAGGGAGTTGGTGGGGCGAGCGGCCATCTCAGAAGAACACCATATGCTGATGGGTACGGTGATGGAGAGGATATTGTCCGCCGAAAGCGGATTACATGAAGCCTTTATGAGTCTACTGACGGGCTTTGAGGTATGTGAGATAATATGTGATAGTACTGCACATGTTAAGTGTGCCCTGTGTAGATAGTAGCCCCTAAGACTCTGGTTGTCGTCGAGAACGGCGGCGAACAGAGGATCATATTCCCAGGCAATAACCAGACTGCCCCTATGTGCAGGTGGTGGAAGCTCCGGTGGCTAGCCGGACTAGTGAGTTTGCCAAATTAAAACGACAACTGGATGCGGCAGACGCCGACATCGAGCTTGTTAACAAGAGGCTTGACGAGGCACAGGGTAAGTGTTATTATCCGGTGAACGCCACATAGTAAGAGCAGCATAATGCCAGTATCTTTAATATGTTGTGACTGTAGATGGAACTGCCACCGTGGAAGCCTTGCGGGCGGAACTTGCCCGAGCCAAGGAACAAGGGAGGATTAGTAATGCGGTTTCTTTGAAGGCGGTCGAAGAGTTGAAAGCCAAGAAGGCCGCACATTGCGAGAGCCAGGAGAAAATGGCCAAGATGGCCGTAGAATTAAAAGACACTACCGACCGTTGCCGGGTCCTTGAGAAAGAAAACCAAACGAAGGCAACGGACCTTGAGAAGGCCGCGGCGGCGAACAAAGACACCCGTTCTGCTATGAGAGCGAAGAAGGAGGAGCCGCGGGAAGCCGGTGATATTGCGGCTGGGAAATCCTTTATGTTACGGAGGAAGTTCAGAGATCCACGGTATGCCCCTCTGGATCGGCTGTGGAGTTCGGCAGATGCGTATATGGATTTGGCGGCGAGCACTGCCAATGCTGCCAAGCAAGGTCAGACAGATCGTGAAGTGGACAAGCTTTTCTGGACGCAATTCCACGTTCCAGAGCGTCCGCTTTCATTGACTGACCAGCTAGCCGAATGGGCCAAACTGAATAGGTTGTCCGGACTCGCTATGAGGTCTATTGTGGATCAGCTATGGCCAGAAAGGCTAAAACCGAACAGCTATTTCAGCTTAGTGCAGCAGTTCCTTGATGCGGTGCCGCACATAAATGCGATGAAGAGGTCGGCGTGCATAGAAGGCTCGCGAATGGCCCTTGCCCGTGTTAAAGCATACTGGGCAGAGATGGACGCTACCACTGTTGTGGCGCAGGGTTCGACCATAGGCCGGGTGGCTGCCAAGCACTATTTCGAGGAGGTTCTCGAGGTTGCTCGTTTGATAGAGGCCCAGTGCTCGAAAAATATTATGTTTGAGTGATATGTATTCGCATTGTAAGCACAATGCTTTTATATATTTTTTATAAGGTTATTTTTATACTTTTGCCTGAAAGTAGTATGATGCCTCCTGTGCGGCCGTTTATGTATACCTGTGTATAACCTGAAAGATTGCAGCCGTCGGCTTCGACCCCCACGCATAAAATGCGGGGGTGCTCGCAAAAAATGTGTGTTCACACTTAACCCAACGTCTTGGTCCTATGAAGGAGGTGATAGCGTAGCGAGCGAGGCAACCGGACTATAATGCTTTAACACTTTCACTTAGCCATAGGAGTTTGACAGTGGGGCTACTAGATAGCCCCTGGTGGCTCCGCACTCTCCCGATCTCGGGGTGTGTATATGCCTGGCCGGAAAACGTCCCTTCGTTAAGGCGGAGGAATTCTAACATTCCCACAGGTCATTGAGTGGTTGACCAGTCTCACGCTATATCATGACAGTCAATTTTCGGCTTTCTCTACTAAGGTGCTCATCCGGATGAACCAGGGCACAATCGCAGTAGTTCTCCTGGTGCTACCTTAGCCGGTAAAGCGGAACGTAAGGCACCAAAAGACAGGAGCCGGGAAAACCCAACATTTGACCAAAGACAATGATTCGGAGCTGATGCATATAAGGCCAAACTCGCGACGCCGAACACTCCCTAAGGTATTCGGTCTTTATGGTATAAACCGGGCCTAAATAGTGCCCTTCGTAAGAAGCCCCTTGTGTCCAGGTACGTGCATTATTCTGATGTGGCCACATGCCAAGACGCCAGCATCCTTCTCAACTGTGCTGAGAATTCGGTGGATATGTATCAACAAGAGACAGTAAAAAAGGTTTACGCAGGGTCTTAATCTAAAAAGAATCCTTGGGGCGGGTCCCTGCAGCACGTCTGCGCCTCTATCTCCGTTGTGCCGTATCCTGGGCGGGTGTAGCATGATGATCATCTGTAAAAGAGAGGAACTTAGGTGAAAAAGTTGTCATGCAAAAGGATAGTTTTTAAAGGAACCAAGTATAATTCAAGATGAGTAAAAATTGTCACTTGTCTGCGTGCGCTGAGCCCCTTGTATAGGGGTGTGACCATTGATCCGGTATGAATTACATATTCCTGTGCTGGACCCATCTAACCGTGTCCGAGGTCTTGACGACCTGTTAAATGCTTTAGTTGGTGAGGCCGTTCTTAGTGTGTGGCTACCAAGGCAGCCGCACTCTCTTCGGCGCGCAAAGATCTCTTAATACTTCCATTTATTGTAATGATGTCGTGTGGTCCGGGCATCTTGAGTGTGAGGGAAGCGTAGTGCAGTATTGCATTAAAGTGAGCGAAAGCTTCGCGTCCGAGTAGTGCTTGATAGCCGCTTTGGAACGGAGCGATGTGGAAGGTTAAATGTTCGCTACGGAAGTTATCGGGGGAGCCGAATATAACTTTTAGTAGCAGGGAGCCCGTGCAATGAGCCCCTGGGCCTGGCGTTACTCCTTTAAAGGTAGTATTGCTATGGCAAATTTTTGTTGGGTCTATCCCCATTTCGCGGATTGTATCCTGATATATCAGGTTTAGACTGCTGCCACCGTCCATCAGGACTCGTGTGAAGTGATATTCATCAATTATTGGGTCTAATACCAGGGCAGCCCATCCTGCACACCGGATACTTGCTGAGTAATCACGATGGTCAAAAGTGATCGGTTGAGACGACCAGTTGCAGGACTCCGCGGTGATAGGCCCTTGGGCATATTGTTCTGGGAGTGCCGTTTTGTTTCTTCCCTTGATCACGTGTAACACGTTTACTGTTTTGACTTCTGGTGGAAATTTCTTTTGTTCCCCAGTGTCTTGCTTGAGAGGCTCATCGTCGTCTTCGCTTGGTGTATCCTCCCCCTTGTGTACGGTGTTGAGCTTACCGGACTGCTTGAAGACCCAACATTCTTTGTGGGTATGATTAGCAGGTTTACCAGGGGTGCTATGGATCTGACATATTTGGTCCAGAATTTTGTTTAGGCTGGACAGTTCGTCTCTGGCGCCTTTAGAGGGCGGCTTTTACTGACCTGGCCGAGAGCTTTTGAATCCGGCGTTTACTGTCGTGCTCTTCGCGCTGTCTTCTTTGTTCCGGCGTTTGTTACTGCCGTTGCACCGTGATTTCCCATTTCCATCTCTAGCTTCAGATGTACTGGGGTCACTGCTGCTGCAATTGGCTAGCCAGCTGTCCTCACCCGCGCAAAAGCGGGTCATGAGGCTTGTTAATGCTGCCATCGTTCTCGGCTTTTCTTGGTCGAGGTGTCTGGCGAGCCATTCGTCACGGACGCTATGCTTAAAAGATGCCAAGGCTTCGGCGTCCAGACAGTCGACGATTTTGTTCTTTTTAGTGAGAAACATGTTCCAAAGTTTCCGGGCTGACTCTCCGGGCTGTTGAGTTATATGACTCAAATCATCCGCGTCCGGAGGTCGGACATAAGTCCCTTGAAAATTTGCCCGAAAAGTGTCTTCGAGCTCTTCCCAGCTTCCAATGGAGTTTTCGGGGAGGCCTTTAAGCCAATGATGAGCTGGCCCTTTGAGCTTGAGGGGCAAATACTTGATGGCGTGGAGATCATCTCCTCATGCCATATGGATATGGAGGATATAATCATCAATCCAGACCCCAGGGTCTGTTGTTCCGTCGTATGCCTCTATGTTTACGGGTTTGAATCCCTCTCGAAATTCATGGTCCAGTGCCTCGTCGGTGAAACATAGGGGGTGTGGGGCACCCCTGTATCTGGGTGTACCGTGTTGTTCAGATGTTTGTTCTATTACATTGTATGTTGGGGCGTGCTTGTGTGGTCCATAGATGGATCTGGTTGCGCCATCCTTTTGGTGCGAGCCCTCGCGTGGATCGCGTATTGGTTTGTTTGTCGCTTGATGCTGGCTGTGAGGTCATGTATCCAGCCAGGTGGTTGTTTTGATTTTTGGTAGGGGTCTGAGGCCTCCTCATCGAATTCAGGTAGAAACTTCCGCTTTGGGTAGCTCTTGGTGGGGCGATTGTCGCCGTACTTCACTGCTATGTTGAGTACTTTACTCCATCTAATTTGGAGTGTGTCCTGTGCAGCCTTGAGCCTTTGCTTCTGCTTTTTCAGACTCCTCACGGTGGCAACAAGCCTTTGACGGGCATTCTGCTGCTCCGGGTTCCTGTCCGGTGTTGTGTCATCCGGACTATTATCTTTGACAGAATTGGTTTGTTCGGTTTGATTCTCCGTATTGCCGTGGTCCGGCAGTGGTTCGCCCTGCTCCAAAGCTGGGTCTGTGTGATCGTTATTTATGGCGAGGCGGGATTTGGGGCGGCCGCCGCTTTGACTGCTTCTCGAGGGAACAAGCCTTCGGTGCGTCCTTCTGTTCCTCGTCGCCGTCTTCTTTTGGTGTGTCCACCATGTATACGTCATATGATGAAGTGGACGTCCAGCGCCCTGTAGGCAGTGGTTCCTCTTCGCCTCCCGCATCGTTGTCCATGCCATCGATGTCTTCAGAGTCGAAGTCGAGCATGTCGGTTGAGTCATTGACAGTGGCTATTAAGTGGGTGGTGGGTGGGCGTCGAATTTCTTCGTCGTCCACATCCCAATCCTGTTGGCCATAATACAGCTAGGGCTCTCCTGACAAAGACAGAGACCTTAGTGAATTCAGAATGTCACCGAAGGGCGAGTGCTGAAAGATACTCGCGGCGGTTAATTCCATGATCGGCGCCCAATCGGATTCGATAGGCAGGGGCACGGATGGTTCGGAGTCCGAAAAAGAGTCTGGCGCCTTGGAATCACGGGCTGCATGAAGGGTTATGCTAGTGTTTGGCTCGATCGCCGTTGAGACTGCAGCCCCTGAGGCGGTGTTTAGCCACCCGTCCTCGATTGGTGCAGTTGGCTCCGAGCTAAGGGTCGGAGCTAATGCGGGCGCGGCCTCTGGGTACTCTTCGGCGGCAGAGCTAGGTCATACCCATCGCGACAGTGCGGCGCGCCCAGCTGTGGCTCGAATCCGTCGAGGATCAAGTCCCCACGGGCGTCGGCCATGTAGTTCAAACATCCAAATCTGACCTGATGGCCAGGGGCGTAGCTTTCAATCTGCTCCAGATGGCCAAGAGAATTAGCCCACAGTGCAAAGCCATCGAATACTAAGATCTGTCCAGGGAGAAAAGTCTCTCCTTGGACCGCATCGCTATCGATGATAGTAGGAGCCATCAAGCCTAACGGCGACGACACAGAGGAACTCTCAATGAAAGCACCAATGTCGGTGTCAAAACCGGCGGATCTCGGGTAGGGGGTCCCGAACTGTGCGTCTAGGCCGGATGGTAACAGGAGGCAGGGGACACGATGGTTTACCCAGGTTCGGGCCCTCTTGATGGAGGTAAAACCCTACGTCCTGCTTGATTAATATTGAAGATATGTGTAGTACAAGAGTAGATCTACCACGAGATCAGAGAGGCTAAACCCTAGAAGCTAGCCTATGGTATGATTGTATGTTGTGATTGTTGTCCTACGGACTAAAACCCTCCGGTTTATATAGACACCGGAGAGGGTTAGGGTTACACAAGGTCGGTTACAAAGGAGGAGATATCCATATACGTATTTCCTAGCTTGCCTTCCACGCCAAGTAGAGTCCCATCCAGACACGAGACGAAGTCTTCAATCTTGTATCTTCATAGTCTAACAATCCGGCCAATGGAGATAGTCTGGCTGTCCGGAGACCCCCTAATCCAGGACTCCGACAAGCACTCTTTGAAGTACTTTTGTGTTGGTTGAATAGAGGTGACATTGGAGTATCTAGGTGACATTAGGGTTTTGGTTGATTTGTGTCCTAAGGTGTTATTCTAGTACGAACTCTATGATAGATTGATCCGAAAGAATAACTTTGAGGTGGTTTCGTACCCTACTACATTCTCTTCGTTTGTTCTCCGCTATTAGTGACTTTGGAGTGACTCTTTGTTGCATGTTGAGGGATTGTTATATGATCAAACTATGTTATTATTGTTGAGAGAACTTGCACTAGTGAAAGTATGAACCCTAGGCCTTGTTTCCTAGCATTGCAATACCGTTTGTGCTCACTTTTACCATTAGTTACCTTGCTGTTTTTATATTTTCAGATTACAAAAACTATTATCTACTATCCATATTGCACTTGTATCACCATCTCTTCGCCGAACTAGTGCACCTATACAATTTACCATTGTATTGGGTGTGTTGGGGACACAAGAGACTCTTTTTTATTTGGTTGCAGGGTTGCTTGAGAGAGACCATCTTCATCCTATGCCTCCCACAGATTGATAAATCTTAGGTCATCCACTTGAGGGAAATTTGCTACTGTCCTACAAACCTCTGCACTTGGAGGCCCAACGTCTACAAGAAGAAGGTTGTGTAGTAGACATCACGGGGAGACGCACTTTCGCGCGTGCGCTCGCGGCGTCCTTCTCCGGCAGACGTAGACCCAGTATCGGTCGGCTCCCGTGGTGTCTTCGCTCCCCGCTGTTTGCCGGTGCAAGCGATCCAGCAGGTCGCGGCTTCAGCGGTGGGTGAAACACGCGGTGGCCCGCCAGTCGGCCACCCCACAAGTCGTGGCAATTGAGCCCGACGAAACTCTCTATGGCATGTTCGACCTGTCGACTGGATCCGTCGAGACCGCATCCGAATGAGACATCAGCGATCCTGCGGCTGAAGTCTTGATGGTCGACGGACCACATAGTCCTCCTGGCTTCCGCCGCGACGGTGGCGGCGATCCGTCGCGCGCTCACGAGGAATACCGCCCCGAGCCTCTTTCTTCGCAGCAGAGAGAAGAGCTTCACCGCCGCAACATGGATGCACTTCACATGCCCATCATTGGGGAAACCTCCGAGGCCTAGGCCTTGGAGGAGGTGCGCCTGGCCAATTTGGCTGAGCGCACTCGACTAGAGAACCTTCAGCATGCACTCGATGAGTGTGCACGGCAATGGATCCCTGAGTCCAGTCGACGACAGCTTTTTCCGCCTTAACCTCAGTTATACCGCACTCTGATTCAAAATCTCACAGCTGCAACATGTATAGCAGTTTTGATTCAGCCTTCCCAGTCGGAGGCTGGCAGAGGTTTGATGCAGATCCGGGTCTTACTCCGGGCAGCAGGAGAGCAGAACACAACAGTATCTCAGTCGCGGAATAGGATTCATATCAGATCTGTGATGGCGGATACAGTCCAGTCGGCCCACAGCCCAAGATCGCCCCTACGGCATGAGGGACATGGACATCGGCAGGAGCAATACAGAAACCACAAGCAGTACGATCACCAACTCAGTCGTGATGACCGTCATTGAGTACCCACACCTCCTACGAGGAGTGGATCATATGTGCCTGGACAATATGATGACAGACGCCCTCGCAGTGGCGAGCAAAGAGTACCAGCCGACCCAAGGGAGCCAGGCTTCGATGCGAGATCTATTCTTGTTCAAGGTCTAGTTGACACGAATAGAGCACACAGAGAGGGCCTTGACAAAGATCACCCGACTGTCAGTAGATTTCATGTTTAAGGTCTAGAGTGTTTCAGTAGAGCCATCAGAGCCGTAGTGATTCCTCCCAACTTCAGATTGGCGACTCGGGTCAGTAAGTTCACTGGTGAGTCCAAGCTTGACACTTAGCTTGAGGATTACCAAGTGGCTGTACAAATTGGTGGCGGCAACGATGAAGTGGCCATGAAGCATCTTCCTCTGATGTTGGAAGGATTAGCCAGAGCATGGTTGACTCAGTTAGCACCAGGCAGTATATTCAGCTGGGAAGAACTTGCCCGAGTGTTTGTCCAAACTTTTGAGGGTACTTGCAAGCGGCCGGCAGGATTAATGGAATTACATCATTGCGTGCAAAAACCAAGTGAGACTCTGAGAGATTACATTCAGAGGTGGACCACTCTTCAGCACACAGTGGAAAATGTGTCCCACTATCAAGCAGTTTGCGCTTTCAAGGAAAGCGTCAAAAATCGAGAGCTGGTCCTGAAATTTGGTCGGACAGGAGATATTTATCTGACTCAGATGATGGAAATAGCCACTCAGTATGCTAACGGAGAAGAGGAGGATCGGCTCCGCAGTGGAAAGAGCAAACCAGTCGGTCAGGACACCGGTGGAGGCAATTCCAATCAGAAACAAAAGCGTAAAGCTGAACCTGCAGGACCTGGTGAAACTGCAGTGGTGATTCAAGGAAAGTTTAAAGGGAAAACTAAGGGGCCCTAGACCCCTAAGAAAGTAAAAGATGCAGCTGGTAACGATGTGATGGATTTGCCATGTCACATTCACACCAAGAAAGACGAAGAAGGCAATCTGATTTATCCCAAGCATACCACTCGACAGTGTCGAGTTCTGATCGAGCAATTCCGAGAGAAACAGCCTAATGAGAAGGAAAAAGAATCTGAGAAGGATGAAGATAAAGAGGAAGATGATGGTTTTCTCAATGTCAATTCCACCCTAATGATTTTTGCTGACGTTGAGAGCAAAAGTCGAATGAAAGTAATCAACAGAGAGGTGAATATGGTTGCTCCGACAACGACAACATACCTGAAGTGGTCACAAACGGCCATCACATTTGACCAGTCTGATCATCCTGCTCGCATAGCCACCCCTGGGAGGCAAGCGTTGGTGGTCGACCCAGTTGTTGGAGGCACTAGACTGACCAAAGTGCTAATGGATGGTGGTAGTGGCCTGAATATCCTTTATGCTGAAACCTTGAAGGGGATGGGCATTCCGATGTCCAAACTTAGTGAGAGCAACATGAGCTTTCACGGCGTCATCCCTGGCAAGAAGGCTGAATCACTCGGCTAGATAACCCTTGACGTGGTTTTTCGTGACTCAAAGAATTACCGTAAGGAAAAGTTGACATTTGAAGTAGTGGATTTCCAGAGTGCTTATCATGCTATTCTGCGAAGGCCTGCATACGCACGTTTTATGGCTCGACCATGTTATGTGTATCTCAAGTTGAAAATGCCTAGTCCCAGAGGAGTGATCACGGTCACTGGAAATTGGCAGAAGGCAGAGGAATGCTTCCAGAAGGGTTCCAAAATTGCCGATGCACAAATGGCAGGAGTTGAAATGCAAGAGTATCAGAAAAATGCAGATCCGAGTGATTTGCTGCGAGCAAAGAAGCCTGCCACAAATTCTGCATTTCAGTCGTCCGGAGAAATGAAACCGATTCATATTCACCTGACCGATCCTAATGCTGCTCCTACTCATATCTCAACTTCACTCGACAGCAAATAGGAAGAAGTGCTCATCCAGTTGCTCCGTGAGAACTGGGACATCTTTGCATGGAAATGTTCTGACATGCCGGGTCTACCCAGGGGACTGGCTGAGCATTGTTTGCAAGTCGGCCCGAAAGTGAAGCCAGTCAAGGAACATCTTAGACGGTCTGCCGTACAGAAGAGAAAAGCAATTGGCGAGGAAGTGGCTCGGCTCCTAACATCTGAGTTCATCCGAGAGATTTACCACTCCGAGTGGCTTGCCAATGTTGTCATGGTCCCCAAGAAAGACGATTCACTTCGTATGTGCATTGACTTCAAGCATATCAATTGGGCCTGCCCGAAAGATCATTTTCCTTCCCCCCCCCCATATCGATCAAATCGTCAACTCGACTGCGGGGTGTGAGCGTTTGTCTTTTCTAGACGCCTATTCCGGGTATTCATCAGATCCGACTGTATGGACCCAGTGAGATAAAAACAACTTTCATCACTCATTCGGGTGCTTTTGTTATGTCACCATGCCATTCGGTCTCAAGAACGCTGGCGCCACATTTATGAGGATGATTTAGAAGTGCCTGCTCACTCAAATTAGTCGGAATGTGGAAGCATATATGGACGACATTGTGGTCAAGTTGCGCAAAGGTTCCGACCTGCTGACTGACCTCGCTGAAACCTTTGCCATCCTAAGAAGGTATGATATCAAGCTTAATCCGTCGAAATGCACATTCGGGTTTCTAGGAGGAACGTTACTCGGTTTCCTCGTTTCCGAATGAGGTATCGATGCCAACCTAGAGAAAGTTGGAGCCATACTCCGGATGAAACGCCCTGTGCGTGTGCATGATGTTCAGAAGCTTACTGGTTGTTTGGCCGCCTTGAGTCGATTCATCTCTTGCCTCGGTGAAAAGGCATTGCCTCTTTACCGACTGATGAAGAAATCTGATAAGTTCAAGTGGACTCCTAAAGCTGATGCAGCTTTTGCAGAACTCAAAACCCTGCTTTCCACCCAGCTGGTGCTCACTGCCCCAATCAGCAAAGAGCCTTTATTGCTTTATATTTCAGCCACTGGACAAGACGTCAGTACAGTACTTACGGTCGAGCGGGAAGAAGAAGGAAAAACCTATAAAGTTCTGCGCACAGTGTATTATATTTCTGAAGTCTTGACTCCATCCAAGCAAAGATATCCTCACTATCAGAAGCTTGTCTATGGGATATACATGACCATGAAGAAGGTTGCACGTTATTTCTCCGATCACTCTATTACAGCCGTCAGCGACGCACATTTGTCAGAGATTCTGAACAATAGATATGCAACTGGTCGAGTGGCAAAGTGGGCGATTGAACTCCTTCCCTTGGATATCAAGTTCGAGGCAAAGAAAGCTATCAAGTCCCAGGAAATAGGAGATTTCCTCGCCGAGTGGATCGAGCAGCAACAACCGAGTTAGATTCACTCGGAGCATTGGACCATGTTCTTCGATGGATCCAAGATGCTGAACGGTTCTGGTGCTGGGGTGGTATTAGTATCCCCTCGAGAAGACAGACTCAGCTATATTCTTCAGATCCATTTTGATTCCTCCAACAACGAAGCCGAATATGAAGCACTTCTGTATGGGTTGTGTATGGCCATTTCACTCGGCGTCTGTCGCCTAACGGTTTACGGCGACTCAGATTTGGTGGTTAGTCAAGTAATGAAGGAGTGGGACGTCAGAAGCCCAGCTATGACTGGTTATTGTAATGCAGTGAGAAAGTTAGAGAAGAAGTTTGATGGGTTAGAGCTCCATCATATACCCCGACTGAAAAATCAAGCACCTGATGATTTGGCAAAGATTGGCTTCAAGCGTGAGACCATTCCCAGTAATATATTCTTGGAACATCTGCACACGCCGTCTGTCCAAGAGGATCCCTTCACGGAAGAGCCCCCACAACCTAAGAGTCCTACTGATCCGACTGAAGTTGAAGTCCCAGCCGTGGTCGACTTGGTCATGGAAGTTTTGGTCGTCATACCCGATTGGACAGTGTCGTACGTCGCGTATGTTCTCAGGAAAGAGCTTCTAGAGGATGAAGAAGAGGCTCGTCAGATTTTCCATCGATCTAAAGCTTTCACAGTAGTGGGTGGACAACTTTACAGAGAAAGTGCTACCGGAGTTGCTCAGAAGTGCATAACACGAGAAGAAGGTCGAGTGATCCTCAACGACATCCACTAGGGGACCTGTGGTCACCATGCGTCCTCTCAGACCATTGTGGACAAAGCATACCGAGCGGGATTTTATTGTCCACGAGCGAATGAAATGGCAAAAGACATAGTCGACAGATGTGAAGGTTGCCGGTTCTACTCCAACATGTCTAACAAGCCTGCATCAGCCCTGAAGACCATTCCACTCGTCTGGCCCTTTGCTGTCTGGGGATTAGATATGGTTGGACCTCTGAGGACTGGCAGAAGTGGCTACACCCATGTGCTTGTAGCAGTCGACAAGTTCACCAAATGGATTGAAGCCAAGCCTATTAAAAACCTCGAAGCAAGTACTGCTGTCAGCTTCATCAGGGAGTTAACATTCAAATATGGTGTCCAACACAGCATTATCACGGATAATGGGTTGAATTTCGATTCTGATGAGTTCAGAGCCTTTTGCGCTTCCCAAGGCACTCGGGTCGACTATGCTTCAGTCGCCCATCCCCAGTCAAATGGACAAGCTGAAAGAGCGAACAGATTGATTCTCAAAGGACTGAAACCCCGGTTGATGCGTGACCTCAAGCATGTCGCGGGCACTTGGGTTGATGAACTTCCATTAGTACTTTGGGGATTGAGGACAACTCCTAATCATTCGACTGGCCAAACTCCATTCTTCTTAGTCTATGGGGCTGAAGTTGTGCTTCCGAGTGACTTACTTCATAACGCCCCGCGAGTGGAACTCTTCTCAGAAGCCGAAGCAGAACAAGCCTGTCAGGATGTTGTTGACCTTATGGAAGAAGAAATAGAGATGGTGCTGATCTAGTCGACCATCTATCAGCAAGACCTGCATCGATTCCAGGCCAGAAACATGATAGGACAAGCATTTCAAGAGGGAGACCTGGTTCTTCGAGTAGATCGGCAGAAACTCCACAAGCTCGCTCCTGCCTGGGAAGGTCCCTTCATCATCACCAAAGTACTTCACAACGAGGCTTATCGCCTCTACAATGTGGAGCACAATAAAGACGAGCCACGCGCTTGGAATGCGCAGCTGCTCCGCCCCTTTTATACTTAAGCATTCATATTGTTGTGATGCAATAAGAAATACATTCTAGTTCGATTATGAAAGACACAGTTTCTCAAATGATTGTTGTTCATTGTTTAAGTGCTCTAAATCCCCCAGTGGGTGCCTTAGCTGCGAACCTGCTTCGCCTAAGTTTCAAAAATCCTACCGAGTGATGAGCAAGTCTCTCACTCGGGGGCTTAGCTACGAATCTATTTCGCCTAAGTTTAAAAAATCCTACCGAATGATGAGCAAGTCTCTCACTCGGGGGCTTAGCTGCGAATCCATTTCGCCTAAGTTTAAAAAATCCTACCGAGTGATGAGCAAGTCTCTCACTCCGGGGCTTAGCTACGAATCCGTTTCGCCTAAGTTTAAGAAATACTACCGAGTGATGAGCAAGTATCTCACTCGGGGGCTTAGCTGCAGTTTAATACTCGCCTAAGTTCAAAAAATCCTACCAAGTGGTGAGCAACCCTCTCACTCGGGGGCTTAGCTGCAGTTCAATACTCGCCTAAGTTCAAAAAATCCTACCGAGTGGT
>NC_041392.1:251772051-251789581 GCF_002162155.2 Triticum dicoccoides | reverse complement strand
ACTCGGAAGCTTAGCTGTAGTCCCGTACTCGCCTAAGTTTAAAAAATCCTACCGAGTGGTGAGCAACCCTCCCACTCGGAGGCTTAGCTGCAGTCCGGTACTCACCTAAGTTTAAAAAAATCCTACCGAACGGTGAGCAACCCTCCCACTCGGGGGCTTAGCTGCAGTTCAATACTTGCCTAAGTTTAAAAAATCCTACCTAGTGGTGAGCAACCCTCCCACTCGGAGGCTTAGCTGCAGTCCTATACTCGTCTAAGTTTAAAACAATTCTACCAAATGATGAATAACCCTCCCACTCGGAGGCTTAGCTGAAGTCCAGTACTCGCCTAAGTCTTAAAGCTCGCTCCATCCTTACCCGTAAGGACGGCGGGGTGCAGGTCGACCACGATCTGCCGTTGGAGCTTCGCCACAAATACAATGTCCTTTCCATCCTTACTAGTAAGGGCGGCGAGGTGCAGATCGGCCAGGTCGACCATGATCTTCCCTCGAAGCTTCGCCGCAAATACAACGTCCGCTCCATCCTTACCCGTAAGGGCGGCGAGGTGCAGATCGGCCACGATCTGCCCTCGAAGCTTTGCCACAAATACAACGTCTGCTCCATCCTTATCTGTAAGGGTGGCGGGGTGCAGATCGACCACAACCTTCCCATGATTCACTCGACTGAGCTACATCACAAAGTCAATAGCAACTCAAACTTCAAGAAACAAGTCATGCGCAAAGAGTCAAAAGATTCAAAGGCAACCGAAGTTCAGATAAAATCCTAAGGTTCTAGAACACGAATTAAATTACTCGGGCATCAGGCCCAAAGGAGTTTAATGGTTACGACATCACTCGGCATGCCGAGGCAAATTTAAGGCGAGGCATAGAAGTTTGCTCACTCTGCAGGAGGAGGGCTTGTAGGCTCGACGAACTCGTCCAAGTCAATTCCGTCAGCAATCCGAGTGGCAGCAACAATGAAGGTTTGCATGAAGGATCGGAAGTCATGCCTTTTGGTATTGGAAACCTTGATCGCTGACAGCTTCTCTTCTCAGGCTTCCTTGTAGTGGACACGAACCAGCGACAGAGCCACGTCAGCACCGCATCGGGCAGAAGATTTCTTCCATTCTTGCACTCGACCGGGGACCTCATTGAGTCAAGTCATTAGGGACTCGAGGTCATTTTGAAGCGTTGCCCTTGGCCAGAGTGTTGTATCGATGCGCGACACCGCCACCTTCAGGCGAGCAAGATAGCTCGTAACGCTGGCAACACGGGATTACATTCGAAGCATGTTCATAGCAGCAGCATCACCGACGGGAGAAAGGACAGGGTCCAGACCTGTCTTAACCCGCCCAGTCTCTTCTTCAAAGTTTTGGCAGAATTCTACAAACACAGAGAAATAATGAGTCAACAAATGCCTGATGAATCGACAACAGCTAAACAGTCGAGCAAAGGGAAATACCTTCAAGCATAAGGAACAACTTTTTGGCAAGTGCCCCCAGATAAGCCTCCAGGTCATTTCTCTTACGAGAAATGCCTTCGATCTTCTCGTTCAAAGCAACTTTATCCTTCTTCAGACGGGTCGCTTCTTTGTTGGCCTCAGTGAGAGATGCCTTTAGTTTGGCGTTGTCTTTCTCCAGTGCTCCGACTGAAGCCAGCTTCTGTCGGCAAGTGCGGTCTTTTCCTTAGCCTCCTTCTGCGTAGCTGCAAGGTCAAGATCCTTTTCCGCCAAGGCTTGCTTCATTTTCTCTGAAGAATGTGCATTCAGGTCAAGGAAAGGAACAAAGAGATAATTCAAGAGATGGTCAAGATAAACAGTCTATAGGTCGTTACCTTCCTTACCAGCTACTTCGTCTCGAGCCTTTTTTTAGTTTTGATTGGCCAACTCCAAATCAAGGTTGAGTTGCCTCTGCTTTTCCTCGAATTCGGTGAACTTGGAGATAAGCTCACAGGATTTCTACAGTCGGCAAAAGATACATCAATGGACAAGATCAAAGATCATTCGCTTCCGAGTGAATAGAATTCTAAGACTACCGCAGAATCAAACATTCTACAGTAGTCTTGGGGACTAAACCCAGTGGGTGCACTTATCGTGCCCCAACTGGTTTCCACTGGACATGGCCTGCCCAGAATGAGTGTAAGAGTTAAAAAAAAGAGACATACTCAGACCCCAGCCGACTGCCAATAGTCGACTGCGGTCTCAGGGACTACACCTAGTGGGTGCACTTAGCGTGCCCCCACTGGTTCGGATTCCACTCGACATAATCCGCCAGGACCGAGTGGAAGAGTGAGACAATAAAGACATTTCTTCTCAAGGCCTCCGCCGAATCACACATTCGACAGTGATCTCGGGGACTACACCCACTGGGTGCACTATGCGTGCCCCCACTAAACCAGAACTACAATCGACACAACCTAGTCGACTCGGTATGACCCGGCCGGACTTGGCGGCTCAAAGAGACCCGACGAGTATTTGATGACTTACTGATGACCCCAACAGCGGGTCAGATGGATGACAAGCCCAAGGCCGAGAAGGCCGGTTCATGTGATGGTGGGCCGGCTTAAGAGGAAAACATAAGGAATATTCTCCTGCAAAGGAAGCAAGACTAGGACTCCACT
Source organism: Triticum dicoccoides (assembly GCF_002162155.2). Taxonomy (NCBI): domain Eukaryota; kingdom Viridiplantae; phylum Streptophyta; class Magnoliopsida; order Poales; family Poaceae; genus Triticum; species Triticum dicoccoides. Next base: position 251,786,986 of record NC_041392.1, on the reverse strand, counting down.
TGTAATAGGTTAATCCTAATCCTACTAGAACTAGTCATGTAACCCGCCCCTTCAACATATATAAGGAGGGGTAGGGCACCCCAAGAGGGACAAGAAAATAATAGCTAGGGCTGGACACAAAGGGGAAGCCGGCTTATGCGGCAACTCTCTCATGAGCATATTGAGATCTAGCCACAAACATCATGTAGGGCTATTACCGAATGATGTTTCCTGGGGCCCGAAGCTGTCTAAATCCTTGTCTTGTGTGTTGACCCGCCCTGCATCTCTCATCCTGATCAACCCCTCTCAAGCTACCACAAAGATGAGTTGGCCTCACGACTAAGTCCTTACACTAGGACAACTGCCATGACAATTCCACAACAGTTGGTGCCCACCGTGGGGCCTGCGCACGGTGGTGTTGAGTTCTTGGAGGGATCTCTTCAAAGATCGAGAAGCTCATGATATATCAGATAAAAAAGCGCCAGCACGGAAAGCGTGCAGGATAACCAGGAGTCAGACAGTCTTGGGCAGGATAGCCGGACACATTCATCGGTATTATGTTTACAAGTATGATTAATTTGGAGATTCATGTCTTGAGAAGATCCATCCAAATCCGAGGTGGTCTAGCAAGAGCGGCACGCTACACGAGATCACAAGGATGTCAACTGAAGTTAGGTGTTACTATATCAACATGGGTACGTACGCGTCGTATTGTGCGCCAGCGCTGCTGCAGCTTTTATTTTGGAGCATGGGAGGTTGCGTCAAGTTTAAGGCAGCTGTTAGATTGTTTGGCCACAACTCCAGATTTAACCGGTCATTGACTCCTCTCAGGAATACAAAAAACAAGACATCAACTGGTACACCATTATCCACTATGATGTACGGAGGCACTAGTACAAAGTGTTAGTCCAAACTTTATTTTTTACCATAAGATGCCACGGCCGCCAAGGCATATCACTAGTTGCAAAAAGTTGCTACACAGCAGAATACACCGATCTAAGCCGAATTGCTAACGCGTCAAAACAAAGGGAGGGGGAAGACCACGACTTGGGCGTGGATTCATCCAACAGGCCACGACCAGGAAGATGAGATGAACGTGGATTTCTGCAGAATAACCGACCCGGAAACGGACTTCGTGAGTCACCTGAGCCGCCGATTCACCTGCTTCTGCCGATGGGCCGCTTCGGCCGCACGGCCTTGCCTCACTTGGGGGCCATCAGCCGTATGCTTCTATACTGCTCCACTTGCAAGCTTTTTTCTGCTGATAAACCGGTCGGGCGTCTCTGTCGCCGTACCGTGAGCCGAGTCACTTGCCTGACACCTGCAGTAAACCACGAGCCGTCTCGCCGCAAAGACTAAAGGATCATCTGTCGTCTGGACGAAACAAGTGCTATTTACGTTATTGCTTTTTAAGCACATATTAATTCATCCAAACAAAACTACTTGGCCCTGCTATATTTTATATGCAGGAGAATTATCTATTACAAAGTGGTATTATGCCATGGAGATGGAGGCATGCCAACATCATTCGGCACAGCTGGTCGTCCTTACTCAACGGATTCCCGCACCGGCTTACAACACTGTGGTTATCTCTCGCATCCGCGCCAGCCTACATCGAGGAGGACAACTTGCTCGTCTGCACCGGCTTACAATGTCGCGGCTGACTCATCTATCTGCTCCCGCGGCTAACTCACCCTTTATCTTTGCCTTGGTTTGCAATATTGTTTATGCAGGACAATTGTTCACTGCAAAAGCTATGGCCGTGTCATGGATGTATAGCTCGTGCCATCATGATAATGTGCTAGCATCTGACCACACCATCAAGCTCGATGAATCTGCAAACCACCATTCTGCAAACCAGTTTACATCAACATGATGTGGTTAACTCGCCTGTCCGCACCGGCTTACAATGTCGCTGCTGACTCATTTGTCTGAACTGCTTCTGATGCTGCGATCGTCTTTGTCGTCCGTCTCTCGCGGCCTGGTCTACATCAACACACCGGGCTGCACCTGTCTGCATGAGCTGTTTATTGAGTATAAAGCCAGTCACTGCTCGGGTAGCCCAGTTTTCTTTCAACAAATTGGAGGCAAACTATCATATACTATCAACCGTCGTCTGCACTGGATGGATCAATGGGCAGGCGCACAAGTCGCCACAACTACAGTTTGGTTAACTTCAAATAGCCAGTTGGAAGGAACCATTGGCCCAGTTGCTAACACGGCTCATACAGATCATTTATAACCCGCCGCAGTCACCTCAACCTTTTGTGAATCCACATCGCGCTATCAACACCAGTGATATACACCTTCTACTATGGTCAAATACAAAGAATCTCAAGACAACTCCTCGAGTCGTCTTAAGACTCGGGGGCCTACAAGGACATAACCCGTTCAAGAGCTCCGAATCATTGGAGGGACGACAACCTGGTCCCAGAGGTTACCGCCATATTGGTGAAAACTTAAAAGGCTGTCAGAAAATTTCCGGCTCAAAATAAAGATTCTGGTTTAAAATCCGGTTCAAGAGCCATCTCTCTCCCGCAAAGCTTTGAAGCTCTCAAATCCGGTTCAAACATCTGGCTCAAGGTAAATTTGTCTCTTATAAAGCTTTTAAACTTTCAAATCCGGTTCAAACATCCGGCTCAAGGACAATCTATCTCCCACAAAGTTTTGAAGCTTTCAAATCTGGTTTAAAGTTCTGGTTTAAGAAGAATTAATCTCTTGCAAGTTCGAGTTCTCAGAAAAATAAAGGTTGCCAAAGAGAACTTGCTGCCATGATGCGCGGTTCAAACATGGGTATCTTGCCTTACGGCTACCTTATTATGGTCACTTGGGGGGCTTCCTTCTCATCGAGGATAGCTGTCGGTACCCTCTTGATGGGCGCGATGCCAAAATTTATATGGTCACTTGGGGGCTTCCTGTTCAAACATAGGTCGTATTCGAACCAAAGAGAACATAGCTGTCGGTACCCTCTTGATCGGCACACTGCCAAACTCACTAGGGGGCTTCTTGATCGTATTCGAATCATAGCTTAACCCCTTTTGGGTCTGCCTTGGATCGTATTCGAATCAGGGTCGTTAAAAACCTCTCAAGGTCATTTGGGGGCTTCCTGTTCAAACATAGGTCGTATTCGAACCAGAGAGAACATAGTTGTTGGTACCCTCTTGATCGGCGCAACGCCAAAGCCACTGGGGGCTACATGATCGTATTCGGATCCTAGATTAACCCCTTTGGAACGGTTTACTGATCGTATTCAAATCATAAACCTCGATTTTTATTTGGTTTAAGTTTTTGCAAACAATCGTTGGTTTTGTCTTGAGACTTTTTGTTCAGATCTAAGTATAAGTGTGGTTTCGTTTAAACCCGGCTTGGCTTTGAACGATAAGTCACCAGCATGTGATAATCATCATATATTTGGAAGTATTGGCTTCAAAGGATTGGGTTATCACCCTTACTGCACAGGTCATGTAAACCGGCAGTACAAATTCAATATCACAATGGTTATATGTGGGATATTATGACCCGCCCTGCGGTAAACCGCCAAGGGATCTTGTGATCTACTTGTGTGCAGGATAAGATTACATTTGGGTGGTTACCCACCCTGGCTTTTGACATTAAGTCGCTAGGGCATATGTTGTTTAAACTCTGTGCGGGATTTACAGAGGTATGATTTACATAAATGATTAAGTTCCAGCACATCATCAAATATTGAAATTGGTGTCTCAAAAGGGTTATCAATTCTTGATTTCTCAAAGGCTATAAGCCGCCAGGTTATAAAAATTTCGGCTTACAATGGAGGCATATTAAATCACCATTGGCCAAGCGCCGCCGGGTATTTAAACTCTGGATTTACTTGTCAACAGATAAGGTATTCAAAGTCGCTTTGGGGCAATGGCTATTATTTTATCAATGGACATGGTTTATTCTACAATGGAAAGAATAGTCCCGAGTCGCTGCAGGCTTAGGACCCGACACTTGGGGGGCTACATTATTCAGATTGAGATTATATCAAATATGCAAGTCCCATGTCACTGCCAGCATGCACCATGGCACTTGGGGGTTAATGCAAAGTCATTTTTTGCACAACTTATTGAAGACCCGACTCATCACATTCTAAATGAGCCGGCCCTTGGGGGCTACCAATTGCTCCTGTCAAAAATTCAAGGTACACAAGCCTTAATCCATTATATTGAAAGATCCACTACTCAGTTGGTAGAGTACAAAGCTCTTAACCTTGTGGACGTGGGTTCAAGCCCCATGTGGAGATTACATCATATGATGTTATTATCAATGAATCATATACAAAGTCCCAGCTCAGTAATATCTTACTGAGCCGGCCCTTGGGGGCTACATGTTGCTACTCAAGTTTACATGATCATATTTACAAAGTCCCTGCTCATTATTGCATAATGACCGGGCCCTTCGGGGCTACACTGGTTGAAATTTTTATGAGCACAAGGCAATTACAAGTCCCAAGTTGCTGCAAGCATGACAACCCGACACTTGGGGGCTACAGGTGATATGCATATAAGGGAGGAACAATTTCAAATTCTCAGTTTTGAGCAAATCAGGTATTATATTATTATCGGAGAAATCTGCAAAGCTTATGACCCGATGTCATCATAAGATTAACCCAGCATCAGCAACAATTACATGACCCGTTATCATTTGTTTATAACCTCACAATTTTGCCAATCATAAATCGGCAAGATCTACATCTTTAAGCCGGCTGAATATCAGTTGAATATTTCAAGACCAATATTTTGTCAAGTCAGAGCATTGAAGGCCGACTCAAATGGATTATTTCTCATAATATTTATTTACAAGAGCCAATGTCAACAAATGAATTATGAAGCCGGCTTATTGACCCGGATTTTCTAGAAGGAGAAAATGACAAGGACTTAAGGATGATGAGGTGTCGGCTTACAAGAATATTTAACCTAGATCACAACCTATCAAGTTTGTTCTTGTGTTTATTTTATAGGATCAGTTTAACATGGATAAATCCAAATTAAACAGGGGGCTAATGTCGGGGATATACCCCGCGGTATGACCCGGCCGGACTTGCTGGCTCACACAGACCCGATGAGTATTTGATGACTTACTGATGACCTCAACGGCGGGTCAGATGGATGACAAGGCCCAAGGCCGAGAAGGCCAGTTCATGTGATGGTGGGCCGGCTTAAGAGGAAAACATAAGGAATATTCTCCTGCAAAGGAAGCAAGACTAGGACTCCACTTGTAATAGGTTAATCCTAATCCTACTAGAACTAGTCATGTAACCCGCCCCTTCAACATATATAAGGAGGGGCAGGGCACCCTAAGAGGGACAAGAAAATAATTCCTAGGGTAGACACAAAGGGGTTGCCGGCTTATGCAGCGACTCTCTCATGAGCATAATGAGATCTAGCCACAAACAGCATGTAGGGCTATTACCGGATGATGTTTCCCGGGGCCCGAAGCTGTCTAAATCCTTATCTTGTGTGTTGATCTGCCCTGCATCTCTCATCCCGATCAACCCCTCTCAAGCTACCACAAAGATGCATTGGCCTCACGACTAAGTCCTTACACTAGGACATCTGCCGTGACAATTCCACAATAGATTCCACTCGACATAATCCACTAGGACCGAGTGGAATAGTGAAACAATACAGACATTTCTTCTCAAGACTTCCGCCGAATCACACATTCGACGGTGATCTCAGGGACTACACCCAGTGGGTGCACTATGCGTGCCCCCACTAAACCAGAACTACAACCAACACAACCTAGTCGACTCAACTGGGAAAGTTACTCGACATAAATTCAAACACCCAGTGGGTGCGCAGATGCGAAGTGCAGAATAACAGGAGGATGCACGAAGAAAAGTTTTCATGTAGCTTATCCTAACAGAACAAGCAACAAGATAAGAGTTTAGTCGGAAGCCAACTTACCTGGCCATTGCACTATAGAAAAAAATACACTTCCGTGATGATACGTGTTTGTCACAGTAGGTCACGTTTTTTGTCATGCATGTACATCCATGACAAATTTATGACAGAATCAAGATAGTCATACATGTGCTATCGTAGAAGTGTTCCATGACATTACCAACATTATCATCACGGAAGTGTCCACTTCCATGACGATAAATCGCGCGTCACAGAAGTGCTTTCGTCAAGGTGACCGACACGTGGCATCCACCGTAACGGAACACCGTTAAGCTATCGGGTCGGGTTTTGGATCCGATAACCCGTTAACAGCCCCGACCAATGGGAAATTTCCATGTGTAAAATTCTTATTGGCCGGACGAAACAGGTGTCAGCTCGTCAGTGGTTAGATAGGCGCCTATGATACGTCGACACGTGGCACGGCCCAACAGAGGCCCATTCCTGTGAAAAGGCCGGCCCGTTTGACTTGGTCAAAAGGTGGCGGGCCGGCCCATGTAAAGCCTGTTAACGACATGTTCACATATACCCCATTTACAGCCCGCTAACCCAAGGCCCGTTACGCCCTATCCGAATTAGGCCCAGTAGCGTCATCTGGGCCATCTAATATGATTCCAGCCTGTTTTCACTTCTGGCCCATGTATGGCCCATGACGTCTTTCGGCCCATATGAGGCCCTATGTAACTCTTGGCCTATTAACGGCCCATGGTGAAACTGGCCTGTAATGAACAGTGTATCACTTTACACCCATTTAACAGCCCGTGGTGAAACTGGCCCGTGATGAACAGTGTATCACTTTATACCCATTAACGGCCCATTATTCCGTTGGGCCGTTTCCAGCACATGTTATTTTTCGTCCTTCTCAGTGCCCATTTATTCTTGGACTCATTGACGGTGTCCTAGACTAGGGGGTACTCACCATGTTGTCTCTCGATCTATTAGATTGGGCCGAGGACCCCCGTGGCCGTATACTCATGGGCCAGTTTGGACGGCTGCCGCATACAAGGAAGATTCCACAAGACTTGGCGATCAAGACAAGGACTTCTCCCCACTGACGTATTCGGCTAGGACTCTTGTTATCCTAGGCCTCCAGTGCATTATATAAACCGAGGCCAGGCTAGTCAATAGATATACAATATATACAACAATCATACCATAGGCTAGCTTCTAGGGTTTAGCCTCCTTGATCTCGTGGTAGATCTACTCTTGTACTACCCATATCATCAATATTAATCAAGCAGGACGTAGGGTTTTACCTCCATCGAGAGGGCCCGAACCTGGATAAAACATCGTGTTCCCTGACTCCTGTTACCATCCGGCCTAGACGCATAGTTCGGGACCCACTACCCGAGATCCGCCGGTTTTGACACCGACATTGGTGCTTTCATTGAGAGTTCCGCTGTGTGATCGACAAAAGGATTGATGGCTCGCCTGCAGATCAACTGCGACTTCAGCATCTTCGTCACCAGCTCGACTGGTCACCTTGCTTCGACCAAGAATTGCGCCCCGTGTTCGGATCACCATGTCCGGACAAGGGCCTTCATCAAACATCAACTCCGATCTCTATCAAGATCACGGAGGAATCATCTATGGAGCTCGAGGGCTCAACGTCAACATTGCCCTCAAGCGACCGTGCTGTTTTTCTGGACAGCAAACTCGTATCTGCCACCACCACCTCCTCGAGTATCTCTTTGACGATCGCTTTGGTGGAATTGTGCGGAATTGAGTCTACAACAACCCTGGAAAATTTCGTCGAGTTCCGATGGAGGAATCTCTGGCAAACCACGATATACCGGAGCCCTGTCAAATCTGGATGGGGATTTGGATGAGTTTAGGGTGTGGTGTCCATCTTCTAGCTCGGACGTCCTTTGGAAGATCCAACCGTTGATCGGCTGCGGATTTCCTATATCTACCACCTCTCAAAATTTCGACTCGATCCGACCGTCCAAACTCCGGGAACCTTCCGATTACTGCATCATTTTTCGGATCTGTTTTCTGCGCGAAAACAAATGCGACCCGAGTTCATCTTTTTTATGAACAGGATTTCGGACATCCCTTTTGAAGGATGTTTTGTATGGTGTATTGTGTTTTGTTCCCGAACACATCCCACTAACTGTAAGATCTTTTGAACATGATCTTCAACATCATGCTGGTGTCAAACCAGTCCGGCAATATTACTCCACGGCTGCCGACCTGTGCTAGACACGGCGTCACTTTGTTGAGCCGAGCTCAACTTCTTCGGATCATCATCTCGGCAAGACGAACAAGAGCCCGGCATCGCGAAGGATAAATCATCACCAACATCGCCGCCCCATGGATTACATGGAGCGGGCCCCGCATCGCCGCACGGTCGCTTCATCAAGCCGGCATCGACCACGTCACGACCTGCATCGACAGGGCCACACTATTGCTTCTTCAAGTTGGTGTCCATCACGCCGACCTACTTCAACTCATCGGCTGACATCGAGGCTTCGACATCTCGGCTGGACCGGGGGCTTCGCCATCTCTTCATCAACCTACTCCGGACACTTCGGCGTCACTAGCCGACCAGCTCCGTCACGTTAGCTGGGCCGAGGGCTTTGCCTCGGCGAGTCAACCTTTACCAGCATTGCCATGCCGTCGTTTTATCGCCCATCAGGCAATGGGTGTGTGGAGCGGGTCCCAATTTTAGGAATCACCTTCCTTCGGATTGCTACAACAAATAAACCAGGTGCTATTAATCCCAGTATTTTGTGCTTGTTTGGGTTCATTTTTCCCAAGGAATTATTACTCTGGTTTGTCCGTCATATGTACACAGGTCTATCAAATGGTGGCTGCATTAACGACAGTCGCATGGTGGTTCGATCAGTTTCCGTACATAGTCCGGCGAACGCCGCACTCGGAGCTCGGACCGACCTGCGAATTCAGGCTTTGCCACGCCTTTACCGCATCACGCCGACGCCCTGCATCGACTTGACTTCGGCGCCAGGCCATATTTCATTTATAACTCACTTTGCATAAATTATTTATTATGCAACGATTTTTTTTAATTATCATTATTACTATTATCTCCGGTTTGCACTATTTTTTGTGCACAGGAAAATGATCCGGGGACTTCGGCGTCACTCTGCCGGTCTGCATTGATCGTGCTATGTCACCACTTCGGCGTGTCAAGCTCTCTGCTCCGCCACCTCCGGACCGGCTTGAGGGATGGAACCTTGCCCCGCATCAAGCTCGGACCGCGTCATCAATACCGAACACATTAACCAGCTAAGTCGCTTTCATGCTCAAAGCTTTAATTTCTAACTTGCGTTCGGTTCGACCAAGCATTATACTTTTTTGGAAGAAAGTTGCTTCTAAAAAATTTCCTTGTCCAAACTTTGTTTGTGACGCATAAATTCAAATACCCCGTTTACTTGGGGGCTTCCTTTATGAAGCTTTTCCTGTTGCATATGATTATACTTGTACGGCTTCGTTCCTTGTTCGTGTATTATGCCACAATATGCACCACATTGACTTAATCGATTTGCAAGCTGGGTTGCCTCACTCCTGTGTTTACCCCTACGTTCCCGATTGTTCGGCTAGGGAGTAAAGGGAGCACCTCTGCGATTGTCACGATCGGGTCACCCGAGCCGGACCTCAGACTGGGTGAAGCCGAAAGCTAGCGCTCTTATATTTATTCAATGATGGTCGGCACACAACGGAACTCATGAGTACAAAAAATCTATTGCACAAGTCTCATAATAACAATGAGCACCGAAGAAAGGTATCAGTGGGGGTACTATTTTCTTCGAAGATGCTTCTTACTCTTCGCAGTAATATAGCATAAGTTCCCTGAGCACGCTTTGTCTGTTATAGCCTTATGGCCTGATTGCCTGGTTATTGGAAACACCGTCGATATTCTCGACCGATGGAGTACATAACACTTTTCGGTCCTTAACCGAAGAGTGAGAAGCCGACGGTCGGTTAAGACGCGTTTAAAGTTCGGTTGAACATAGATATGATATAAGTACTTCGGTACATGCAATCATTCTTCTACCCAAGTCACTTGGGGGCTCTTAAGTTTATTTGAGCCGTTTTATAATAAGTGTTCTTCTTCTCAGTCGTTGCAAAGTTCTATTATTATTATTTATCACTCCTTTTTTCGACGCGAGTGTGCGGTCACTAGCCGGGGAGCCTAATTTCTCTCTCAAAGCCGCTAGAGTTTAGTTTGCTAAACTGGCCTAGTGAGAAGTACTCCGCCCTCGGGATAGGAGGTTGAAGCCGTAGGCTGACCCGCTCGAAGTCTTGAGATAGGATGTGTAATGTTAAAGGACGACAGAAGCACTTCTTTTTTCTAAGACCAATTTTCGAATTGGCACCGAACACTCGATCTTGTTCGGACGTCATGTTTTTACTGACGTTTCTTGGTTTTCCAAGCTTTTTGGCACTTTTAAACTATTTGTGCTTTTCCTGCATTAGTCTCGCAGTGCAACGCCGGACACCTTTAGGGATTCGACAAAAACATTCTCAGATATTGCTATATATGCATCGGTTTTGAATTGTGTCTTCGGTTAATAGTTGGGTTGCCCGGCTCCTGCACTTGCTTCCTACGTTCCGTTTTGTTAGGCTAGGCGTGCAAAGGGAGAACCACTGTGATTGTGCTTCCAGCTTACATTTTTAAGCACCTCTGTGGAGAAAGCCGAAAATTGACTTTCACAATAAGCGTAAACTGGTCAGCGATCCGATGACTATGTTAAATGATGGACCGTTCATAACATTGGTCGAAGTGTTTACGGCTTGACCCCGACTGTCGCCGAACACTACCGGGGGCTATTAACTGGCCTCCCAAACTAAATCCTCAATATTTTGATCTTACATTAGAGCTGAGGTTTAATGATCATGCTTAGCATGACAACCCAAAGAAAGGAACCGATGGCGGGACTATTTTCTTTAGAAGACATTTCTTCTGTTAAACAGTAATATAACTCTCTACGTACCTTTGTTTATAAAACCGTATGGCCAGATTGCCTTGTTTGTTGTAAATCTTTGCCCTCATAAAGGCTTTATAAAGTAGGACAAATACTCCTCGGCTACTGGCCGAGGAGGTGGAAGCCGATGGTCGGTCAACAAAGTTTTGTACAATGCGGATCCGAGCATTAATGACGTAAAGTACTTGGATACATAGAGTCATTACACATAATTTATGATTTTACTATGGATGTTGATCCTTAATTCGGCCACCGGTGCCCGCATTAAGGCTCGGAGGCTACTGGGCTTCGGGCTTATTATTTACAAATATTAAAGGGGCACATCGATCCCCTGATCTGGTGTTGCCACCCGGCCAGTGTCTCGGGGGCTACTGCATTGCTTGTCCAATGCAGAAAATTTTATGTGCAATATAGTTTCCGAGTAGATTTTGATCCTCAGGTTGGTCGGCCGCACCCAACCTGAGTCTCGAGGACTGAGCACGCCGCTTTTGGTGTCCCAAAGTATTCTGCTGAGCTTGGACTTGATCCTCAGGACGATTTTGCAAATCAACCTGAGTCTCAGCGGCTACTAGGATCAGCGGTCTTACGTCATCCTTCAGGTGCATCTCGGGTTTTAGACCGATACACACCTTGAGGGCTACTGGCTATATATCTCGGCAGAGAATAAATTGCACCAATAAAAAATATTCACAAAAATCGGCCCACATTCAGGGTGGTGCACCACCTCGGAAGCAGTCTGGCATAAAGCTCGGGCGCTAGTGGCTGGCTCCCTAGAGGGCATTTCCGGCATTAAGCTCGGCTAAACTCCTTCAAACTTTTTTGAACCAAGGTGATATGAAACCTCGGATATAGTCTGGCCTTGGAGCTCGGATACAGTCCGGCGTTGGAGCTCGGATACATAGTCCGACGTTGGAGCTCGGATACATTCCGGCGTTAGAGCTGGGAAGCGGTCCGGCATTGGTGCTCGGCTGTAAAAGATACCTCGAATATAGTCCGGCGTTAGAGCTCGGACGCAAGAGGACACTGCCTCCCGGGGACAACTTCAAACCCGAGGTGTGGCATAAAAATAAACAAGGCATTGATAAAGGCCGGAAACTTAAAGGGGCTCCTCGGATACCCGAAGTGTAAACTCGTCGAATGCATTTCGGCGATCCTCAAGATCGAAGATAAAGAAGATTTGTTGAACCAGTTTTCAAGACCGGCAACCGAAGATGAAGAACAGTTCGGAAGAATCGAGGAGCATCCCTAACTTGAAGACCGGTTCAGGGGGCTACTGACGGTGTCCTGGACTAGGGGGTACTCACCATGTCGTCTCCCGATCTATTAGATTGGGCCGAGGACCCCCGTGGCCGTATACTCATGGGCCAGTTCGTACGGTTGCCGCATACAAGGAAGATTCCACAAGACTTGGCGATCAAGACAAGGACTTCTCCCCACCGGCGTATTCGGCTAGGACTCTTGTTATATAAACTGAGGCCAGGCTAGTCGATAGATATACAATATATACAACAATCATACCATAGGCTAGCTTCTAGGGTTTAGCCTCCTTGATCTCGTGGTAGATCTACTCTTGTACTACCCATATCATCAATATTAATCAAGCAGGACGTAGGGTTTTACCTCCATCAAGAGGGCCTGAACCTGGGTAAAACATCGTGTTCTCTGCCTCCTGTTACCATCCGGCCTAGACGCACAGTTCGGGACCCACTACCCGAGATCCGCTGGTTTTGACACCGACACTCATTTCCAGAATTCGTTTACTTATGGCACGTTACTGTTATTTTCTGCTTGTGGGCCAAATTAAGCTCGTGGTTACAGTCGGACCGTTTGTGGTCCATTAATACGTTGGGCCGTTTTCATAGCGTCATCAAATACGGCCTATTAATGATGGCCCGTTACGGTCGGCCCATGAACGGACGATTCCAACGCTAGCCCGTTTATGGCCGTAATGCGGCCTGTTATTGGCCCATGTTTGGCCAATCGATCATACGACCCGTATAAGGCCCATTGATGATACGGCCCGTAGAAGGCCCATTATTTCTACGGCCATAGAAGGCCTACTGTTTCATTGGCCCATAGAAGGCCCACTATTTCTACGGCCCGTAGGAGGCCGAGTGTCACTACAGTAAATATTAGCCCATGGTTATTGTGGCCTAGTTTTAAAAAATAGGTTATTGCAACCACTAGTTAATCGCGGAAAAAGAACTGCAATGACTACAAGAAAACAAATAAACAAGACAACAAGGAAATAAATAAGCAAGCAACTAACGCTAGGCTATCACGGCTATTACGCATATTACATCCACTGGGCATCAAAGTTCGCCACCAGTGCAAATATAGGGAACAAAGCAGCATATCATATACACTGGCCGTCAAAATTGGCCACCAGTGCAAATAAACACGGCAGCAAAACAAGAGCATAACTGAAACAACTTCAGAAGAGCTCAAGAAACGTTATCCTGGGTATCCACCATGCTGGCAATAAGCTTAGCAAGCTGATTAGCTTTGTCCTGTTTGGCGCTAAAATCCTCCAACGCTTGCTGTTGGACCAGAAAGTATGCATCTGAATGCTCCAGGGACTTCCCCAGTCCTTCCGCTTCTTGTCGCAGCACAGCTGATCGATGTCTTTCATCTTGTAGTTGAGACTCAAGAAACGGAACTGATTCAGACAGTGAGTTTGAATAGCTTGTGCAAGAGGTAGTGGCCAGTAACTCCAACATTAAACCAAGACAGGATGTGTCACTATCCAGAACCTTATCTACATTACTTCCTTTACCGTTGCTTAATAAGGCACTCTTCCCCAATATTTTGTCAGCATTCTAAAAGAAGAACCAAGTAGACACATAACAAGTTTAGCATGTACTAGTATATGAAACTCATTTCGGTGAACCAGTTCATTAGTAAGGTGGACAACATTAAACTACCAAGTCTTCTATTGCCAAGTACTAGTACATAATAAAAGCATCAAACAAACATATATCTATGTCCTATGGTAGCAATGGAATCTTAAATTAGAATGGTTGTTCTTCAGGTTTAGGCACTTGTTCTACATGAACAGAGTACACTAAGGCGCAAGAATATAATACTTAAAAATAGAAAATGAGCTCATAGACCTTACCACATTCTTGGTTCGGGACCAGTACAGAACAAGGCATTCCCGGTCATCGTCCAGTAAATGTGTCTCAGGAGAACGTAAGGGAATTTGATGAGTTCCTTTGCTGGTGAAGTACATTTTCTTCAGGTAATTCCGATACTGCCACCAAGCATTCTTGAAGATAGCAGAGGTATTAGCACAGGTTACCTCATCCTGAATTTCCAAATCGGTCCTTCTCTAGAGAGAAAAATGGGAAAATTTGCTGTATTATAACCATCATGGAGGTACGATGTATGGGACGAAGCAAAGTAATTGCCACGAATAACATTACTTACACATAACTCCTGGACAAACACCTACAAGTGGCATTTTCCTTCATCTTCAGTATAATATTTCCAAGGTGGGAAGATACACACATACGATTTAACAACATCAAATGCGATAGATGCTAAACTACGACTAGCTGGTTGTGCTTCCTCCACAGGAATAGGCGTACTAACTGGTGGAGTTGGGGTTCGCCGTGATAGTACTGGCCCTTTGGGCACTCGAGCTGCCTTACTAACTGCTCTTGTTTGGGAGCTCTGTGGTGTTGATGGTGTTGTGTCAACAGGAACAGGGTTACTATCGGCTGGGGTTGGGGTTAGATTGGGTGAATGTGATGCCCGGATAATTAGGCTATAGTAATCCCCCGTTAATGATGCCACGTCACCTCTGTCACTGTAGTTAATCTCGGGTTAGTTCAAAATCCGGTCCAAAATTCAAATTCAAAGTTTGGTAGATAATAAAAGTTTTCAAACGTTAAAATAAAAATGTTAGGTTTGTACTGAATATTACGTAGATAAATATGGTGTAGTAAACACATTTTTATAAAATGCCTAAGTAATTTAAAATGATTTAAAATAGAAAAGTAAAGAAATAAAAAAGAAAGAAAATACAAAAGAGAAAAAAAAGACGAGACCCCCCTCCCGCCCTCACTGGGCTCCGACCCA
>NC_041392.1:251771114-251771788 GCF_002162155.2 Triticum dicoccoides | reverse complement strand
GATCCAGTTCTGGATCGGGATCGGGCCGACGCCCCGCGCCGCCCCCCCACGACACTGGCGCCCCGTCCCCATCGCCAATCCCGCTGCCTATCGCCCCACCTCGCCGGCGTAGAAGGCCATCCCACGTCACGGCCACCTTCTCGCGGCTCCCTGCCATGCTCCGACCCCCTCGCATCGCCAACCTCCTCCCTCGCACCCCGCATCGGACGCCCTTGCCGGAGACCAGCCGTCTCCTCGCAGCACGCCATCGCCTCGTGCACCAAGGCCTCCCCTTCCCCGCGCGCCTGCCGCGTCGGGGCTAGGCTCGCCGCCTTGGCGCTCGTCGGTCGTCGCCCATCCTGGCTACCTCATCACCGCCGGACCTCGTCGGGGCTCCACCGGATCGGCCGCGTCTATCTCCTCTGCTCCGCAGATCGTCATCGTCAACCCACCGACACCCCACTCCCCCGACGCCTGCTGCTTCCCCGAACGGCGCCGCCCTCTGCCTCCCCCCACCACCGGCGACCCTGCCGCCACCTCCTCGAGCCCGCTGCCATGCCCCTCCCGCTACTATGTGAGCCACTGCCTCCCTCTTCCTCCCTCTCCTCCTCTATGTGCGCGTGCCGCCGTCGCCGTGCTCGCCCGCTGCATCCCGTGGCCACCGTCGCGCCGCACTTGCGCGCCGCGCCACCCGC
>NC_041392.1:251759519-251770917 GCF_002162155.2 Triticum dicoccoides | reverse complement strand
GCCCCCAGCGCGCGTCACCGCCCTGGGCGCGTCCTGCCCTACATCGCCGCACCCCCGGGCTCCCCTGCCCGCACTCCGCGGCCGCCATGCGCTCGCGCGCTCACTGCCGCCGGCCCTTGCTCGCCCGCTTCTGGCGTTCGCCCCGCGGTGCCCCATCGGCCTGCGCCTGCATGCTCACGGGGCTTCACCCCAGCAACCGCGCCCGTTAGCCCGCTGGACCCCTATGGGCCAATGACAAGGGGGCCCGCCCCAGAACGGTTAATAAAAAATTAAAAATAAATAAATAATAAGTAAATAAAAATGTTAACTAATTAATTAATTAACTAACTAAAGTAATTAAGTTAATTAATCATGTTTAACTAAACTAATTAAATGGGTTAACCTAATCTAGTAATCAAGCTAATTAACACTGATTAGTTAGTCTGAGCCTATGACGAATGGGACCCACACGTCAATTTGACCTAGTCCACCTTTGACCCTGCTGACTTCATGATGACATCACGCTGACATCATAATAGCTTTTTCTAATTAAATTAATAAGATAATTCCAATAATGATTAAATCTTTATAAATTAATATAAAATAATCCGTAGCTCGGATGAAAAAACTTTGTACATGAAAGTTGCTCAGAACGACGAGACGAATCCGGATACGCAACCCGTTCGTCCGCCATGCATCCCTAGCATAGAGAACACGCAACTTTCCCTCTCCAATTCATCTATCTGAAAACGCGAAACCCCGGGGATATTTTTCCGGATATTTCCTCCCTTCGCCGGTACCACCTCATACCACGTTAGGGCACCCCTAACACCGCGTATTATCATGTCATGCCTTGTGATGCTTTGATTGCATTGTTATTTATTGTGTTCCCCTCCGCTACTTCTTTCCGGTAGACCCCGAGACCGCTATCGGTACCCCTGTTGTCGACTACGGTGTTGACGACCTTTCTTGCCAGAGCAACCAGGCAAGCCCCCCCCCTTGATCACCAGATATCGCCTACTCTCCTCTATGTTGCTTGCATTAGAGTAGTGTAGCATGTTACTGCCTTCCGTTAATCCTATTCTGTTGCATAGCCTGTCATTGTTGCTACAACTGTTGATACCATACCTGCAATCCTAAATGCTTAGTATTGGATGCTAGTTTACCATCAGTGGCCCTACATTCTTGTCCGTCTGCCATGCTACACTACAGGGCCGTGATCACTTCGGGAGGTGATCACGGGCATATGATATATACTTATACTGCTACATTACTTATGATACTGTTCGGAGATGGGGGCTGAAGGGGCAGGTGGCTCCATCCAGGTAGTGGTGGGCCTGA
This sequence comes from Triticum dicoccoides, assembly GCF_002162155.2. Lineage (NCBI taxonomy): Eukaryota > Viridiplantae > Streptophyta > Magnoliopsida > Poales > Poaceae > Triticum > Triticum dicoccoides. The sequence goes on along the minus strand of NC_041392.1, from coordinate 251,769,597 downwards.
GTTCTTGACGGCCCCCGACTGTTACTTTGAGGCGGAGCGACAGGGCAGGTTGAGACCACCTAGGAGAGAGGTGGGCCTGGCCCTGGTCGGCGTTCGCGGATACTTAACACGTTTAACGAGATCTTGGTATTTGTTCTGAGTCTGGCCACTGGCCTATACGCACTAACCATCTACGCGGGGACAGTTATGGGCACTCGACGTCGTGGTATCAGCCGAAACCTTTGTGATGTCAGCGACTGAGCGGCGCGCGCCGGGTTGGACCGTGTAACGCAACTTCCTTTGTAATGGAGGTTGCTAGGTCTGCTCTCTGGCCGCGTACGCAACATGCAGGTGTGCAATGGGCGATGGGCCTGATACGTCTCCGTCGTATCTATAATTTTTGATTGTTCCATGCCAATATTCTACAACTTTTTATACTATTTTTGGGACTAACATATTGATCCAGTGCCCAGTGTCAGTTCCTGTTTGTTGCATTTTTTGTTTCGCGGAATATCCATATCAAACGGAGTCCAAACGGAATAAAAACTGACGGAGAAGTTTTTTGGAATTTATATGATTTTTGGGAAGAAGAATCCACGCGAGACGATGCTCGAGGGGCCCACGAGGTAGGGTGGCGCGCCCCTGACCCTCGTGGCCACCCCGTAAGGCGGTTGGTGCCCTTCTTTCGCCGCAAGAAAGCTAATATCCGGATAGAGATCGTGTTAAAATTTCAGCCCAATCGGAGTTATGGATCTCCGGGGAATATAAGAAACGATTGAAGGGAAGAATCTGAGAACGTAGAAACAGAGAGAGACAGAGAGATAGATCCAGCGTCTCAAGCTTGGGGATGCCCGAGGCACCCCAAGTAAATATTCAAGGAGACTCAAGCGTCTAAGCTTGGGGATGCTGCGGAGGCATCCCCTCTTCCTTCAACAAATATCGGTATGTTTTCGGATTCGTTTTGTTCATGCGATATGTGCAATCTTGGAGCGTCTTTTGCATTTAGTTTTCATTTTTCTTTTATGCACCATGCTGTTATGAGATAGTCCTTGGTTGATTTATAGAATGCTCTATGCACTTCACTTATATCTTTTGAGTATGGCTTTATAGAATGCTTCATGTGCTTCACTTATATCATTTGAAGTTTGGACTACATGTTTCTCTTTACATAGACAACCGCCATTTGTAGAATGCTCTTTTGCTTCACTTATATTTGTTAGAGCACGTGCATATCTTTTGTAGAAAGAATTCAACTCTCTTGCTTCACTTATATCTATTTAGAGAGATGACAGGAACTGGTCATTCACATGGTTAGTCATAAAATCCTACATAAACTTGTAGATCACTGAATATGATATGTTTGATTCCTTGCAATAGTTTTGCGATATAAAGATGGTGATATTAGAGTCATGCTAGTAGGTAGTTGTGGATTGTAGAAATACTTGTGTTGAGGTTTGTGATTCCCGTAGCATGCACGTATGGTGAACCGTTATGTAACAAAGTCGGAGCATGAGGTGTTTATTGATTGCCTTCCTTATGAGTGGCAGTCGGGGATGAGCGATGGTCTTTTCCTACCAATCTATCCCCCTAGGAGCATGCGCGTAGTACTTTGTTTCGATGACTAATAGATTTTTGCAATAAGTATGTGAGTTCTTTATGACTAATGTTGAGTCCATGGATTATACGCACTCTCACCCTTCCATCATTGCTAGCCTCTTCGGTACCGTGCATTGCCCTTTCTCACCTTGAGACTTGGTGCAAACTTCGCCAGTGCATCCAAACCCGTGATATGATACGCTCTGTCACACATAAACCTCGTTATATCTTCCTCAAAACAGCCACCATACCTACCTATCATGGCATTTCCATAGCCATTCCGAGATATATTGCCATGCAACTTCCATCATCATCATCTACATGACTTGAGCATTTATTGTCATATTGCTTTGCATGATCGTAAGATAGCTAGCATGATGTTTTCATGGCTTGTCCGTTATTTTATGTCATTGCTATGCTAGATCATTGCACATCCCGGTACACCGCCGGAAGCATTCATATAGAGTCATATCTTTGTTCTAGATATCGGGTTGTAATATCGAGTTGTAAGTAAATAAAAGTGTGATGATCATCATTATTAGAGCATTGCCCCAGTGAGGAAAGGATGATGGAGACTATGATTCCCCCACAAGTCGGGATGAGACTCCGGACGAAAAAATAAAAAAATAAAAAAAGAGAAAGGCCAAAAAAAGAGAAGGCCCAAAAAAAGAAAAAAAAGAAAAGAAAAAATGAGAGAAAAAGAGAGAAGGGGCAATGTTACTATCCTTTTACCACACTTGTGCTTCAAAGTAGCACCATGTTCTTCATATATAGAGTCTCTTGAGTTATCACTTTCATATACTAGTGGGAATTTTCATTATAGAACTTGGCTTGTATATTCCAACGATGGGCTTCCTCAAATGCCCTAGGTCTTCATGAGCAAGCAAGTTGGATGCACACCCACTTAGTTTCAGTTTGAGCTTTCATATACTTATAGCTCTAGTGCATCTGTTGCATGGCAATCCCTACTCCTCACATTGATATCTATTAATGGGCATCTCCATAGCCCGTTGATACGCCTAGTTGATGTGAGACTTTCTCCTTTTTTGTCTTCTCCACATAACCCCCATCATCATATTCTATTCCACCAATAGTGTTATGTCCATGGCTCACGCTCATGTATTGCGTGAAAGTTGAAAAGGTTTGAGAAACGTCAAAGTATGAAACAATTTCTTGGCTTGTCATCGGGGTTGTGCATGATGTGAATGCTTTGTGTGCTGAAGATGGAGCATAGCCAGACTATATGATTTTGTAGGGATGAACTTTCTTTGGCCATGTTATTTTGAAAAGACATGATTGCTTTATTAGTAGGCTTGAAGTATTATTGTTTTTGTGTCAAATGATAGACTATTGCTTTGAATCACTCGTGTCTTAATATTCATGCCATGATTAGACATATGATCAAGATTATGCTAGGTAGCATTCCACATCAAAAATTATCTTTTTTATCATTTACCTACTCGAGGACGAGCATGAATTAAGCTTGGGGATGCTGATACGTCTCCGTCGTATCTATAATTTTTGACTGTTCCATGCCAATATTCTACAACTTTCATATACTTTTGGCAACTTTTTTTACTATTTTTGGGACTAACATATTGATCCAGTGCCCAGTGCCAGTTCCTGTTTGTTGCATGTTTTTTGTTTCGCGGAATATCCATATCAAACGGTGTCCAAACGGAACAAAAACTGACGGAGATTTTTTTTGGAATATATATGATTTTTGGGAAGAAGAATCCACGCGAGACGATGCTCGAGGGGCCCACGAGGTAGGGGGCGCGCCCCAGGGTGTTAGGCGCGTCCCTGACCCTCGTGGCCACCCCGTAAGGCGGTTGGTGCCCTTCTTTCGCCGCAAGAAAGCTAATATCCACATAGAGATTGTGTTAAAATTTCAGCCCAATCGAAGTTAAGGATCTCCGGGGAATATAAGAAACGGTGAAAGGGAAGAATCTGAGAATGCAGAAACAGAGAGAGACAGAGAGACAGATCCAATCTTGGAGGGGCTCTCGCCCCTCCCATGCCATGGAGGCCAAGGACCATAGGGGAAACCCTTCTCCCATCTAGGGAGGAGTTCAAGGAAGAAGAAGACGAAGGGCCCCCTCTCCCCTTCTCTTCCGGTGGCGCCGGAACACTGCCGTGGCCATCATCATCATCATCACCACGATCTACACCAACACCTCTGCCATCTTCACCAACATCTCCATCACCTTCCCCCCTCTATCTACAGTGGTCCACTCTCTCGCAACCCGATGTACCCTCTACTTGAACATGGTGCTTTATGCTTCATATTATTATCCAATGATGTGTTGCCATCCTATGATGTCTGAGTAGATTTTCGTTGTCCTATCGGTGGTTGATGAATTGCTATGATTGATTTAATTTGCTTGTGGTTATGTTGATGTCCTTTGGTGCCCATCATATGAGCGCGCGCATGGATCACACCATAGGGTTAGTTGTATGTTGATAGGACTATGTATTGGAGGGCAAGAGTGACAGAAGCTTCAACCTAGCATAGAAATTGATGCATACGGGATTGAAGGGGGAACAATATATCTTAATGCTATGGTTGGGTTTTACCTTAATGAACATTAGTAGTTGCGGATGCTTGCTAATAGTTCCAATCATAAGTGCCTAGAATTCCAAGTCAGGGACAACATGCTAGCGGTTGCCTCTCCCACATAATACTTGCTATCGGTCTAGTAAAGTAGTCAATTGCTTAGGGGCAATTTCACAACTCCTACCACCACTTTTCCACACTCACTATATTTACTTTATTGTTTCTTAATCTAAACAGCCCCTACTATTTATTTACGTACTCTTTATTATCTTGCAAACCTATCCAACAACACATACAAAGTACTTCTAGTTTCATACTTGTTCTAGGTAAAGCGAACGACAAGCATGTGTAGAGTTGTATCGGTGGTTGATAGAACTTTAGGGAATATTTGTTCTACATTTAGCTCCTCGTTGGGTTCGACACTCTTACTTATCGAAAACTGTTACGATCCCCTATACTTGTGGGTTATCAGGGCCCAGACCCTTGCACCATAGGATTTAGACCGGCATGCTGACCTCTCTGTTGTGCCTAGGTAGGGCTCCCACGTGTTGATCTTCCGAGGCCGGGCATAACCCAGAAAAGTGTGTCCGGACAAAGAGGATCGAGCGTGTTGGGAAATGTGGTGCACCCCTGCAGGGAAGTTGATCTATTCGAATAGCCATGTCCCTCGGTAAAAGGACGACCCGGAGTTGTACCTTGACCTTATGACAACTAGAACCGGATACTTAATAAAACACACCCTTCCAAGTGCTAGATACAACCGGTGATCGCTCTCTCACAGGGCGACGAAGGGAGGATCATCGGTTAGGATTATGCTATGCGATGATACTGGGTGAACTTACCATGTACTCTCTTCTTCTGCTGCAAGATGGAGGTTACCAGAAGCGTAGTCTTTGATAGGACTAGCTATCCCCCTCTTATTCCGGCATTCTGCAGTTCAGTCCACATATGATAGCCTTTTCCATTTGATACCAATGCATACATATGTAGTGTAGCTCCTTGCTTGTGAGTACATTGGATGAGTACTCACGGTTGGTTTGCTCCCTCTTTTCCCCTTTTCTATACTCGATTGCTGCGACCAGACGTTGGAGCCTAGGAGCCATACACCACTATCGATCACGACTACTACTACTCGGGGGGTGCCTACTACTACGTACAACCCGCTGCCGACGACCAGGAGTAGTTTAGGAGGATCCCAGGCAGGAGGCATTCGCCTCTTTCGATCTGTATCCCAGTTTGTGCTAGCCTTCTTAAGGCAAACTTGTTTAACTTATGTCTGTACTCAGATATTGTTGCTTCCGCTGACTCGTCTATGATCGAGCTCTTGTATTTGAGCCCTCAAGGCCCCTGGCTTGTAATATGATGCTTGTATGACTTATTTTATTTGTAGAGTTGTGTTGTGATATCTTCTCGTGAGTCCCTGATCTTGATCGTATACGTTTGCGTGTATTATTAGTGTACGATTTAATCGGGGGCGTCACAAGTTGGTATCAGAGCCGACTGCCTGTAGGAATCCCCCTTCCACACTCCTTGGCCGAAGTCGAGTCTAGACATTACAAAACTTTTTACTAACATGGTTGTGTGCCTTACAGGCCCACGTTGCCATTTGGGTGGTTTTAGGATATTTTATTCCTCGACCTATATTCTGGGACTCTGACATCTCTCCTATTCGGGTTAAACGATTTACTAACTCCAACTCTAGGTTCTCGTAAATACTTTCTTCCGAAGAGCCCCTTCATTCCATATGATGGTGTGCTTCACCAGAAGATTCCGAAGATATTTTCCGTTATTCTCTCGAGACCTTGTGCCCACCACTTTTGCTATTCCCGACCACCGATAAATCCTTATGGATAACTACATATACTTGGCATTCTTACATTCAACCCCATTGATCTTGTTATTACAAGATACCCCAGAAATACTCTCTGTTGTTCCGAGAATCCTTCGATCTTAGTGCCTTGCTGTACTTTGTCACCTGAATACCCCTACGGATAATTCTCGCACTTACCAAGTACCCGCTCATGCCCAGTTGATTCAGGTATTTCACAAAAGTCTTCGTAATACCATTCGTTCTTCCGAAAATCCTGAACAACCTAATGCTCTTGAAATTCTTGCTTGCTAGCATTATGATTAATCCAATAAGTCTGGTAATCTTATTGGCATCATTTGTCATTATCATTTGGAGTCTATTGAGTCGATATGTTGTGGAAGCTTGCAATCCTCAGGATTTATCCTTCCGGCTCAGACATCATTTTAAACATGAGCTGGTTCTCGACCAATCAGATTGCCATCGATTGTACCCCTAAGCATATGCAACTTATCCATCCTTAATCAGAATGTTTGCTTCTGATCCCTTGGTCGGAAACCATAATTCTTTTGCATTTGAGCTTTGAATTAGTAAGTTGTTTCTATAGTCTGATCTCCTTGCATTGTTTCTTCCTCTGGTTGAGTACCGATGCTCACATCATATCCTTTGAGGACCACCGGATCCTTTGTTGGATTTTATCCGATAGCGTCCTTCATATTCAATCCCTTTGGAAGTTCTTTCTCCATTGGTAAATCCTATCCTCTGATTGACCAACCATGCTCTGCTTTCGAGCTTCTGGTATTTACTGTTGAAGCTTGTGGTATATCTTTCCACGATACCCTGACGGGTTGAACCTATGCCTTCCTTAATATGTGTGAACTCGAAAGTTTTCATGAGTCATACTCTTCTGGTATTTTGCCAGATAAAATTTCAACACTACAACTTCATCGAACGCGAGAAGTAAATTAAAGGTTATACATTGGAGAAGTGGGAGCTGACCTTGTGTTCATGCCCATGGACACGATGTAGATCCTATCATGGAAGCTTCTTGTAATAATAACTATTTCCTTGATAAATATCATCTGGTAACTGTGAATTGATCCTTTGCAACCGTGTTTCCAACCATAATTGTTCCCCTTTGATTCTATTTCTCGGACAAGTTAAAGTACTTGCCTTCTGCAGATCAGTACGCCTTCCCAACCTCTATTTTGTTCTACCTTCGAGTATTACCCCCCTGGTATCTCGAGATTATCATGGAACTGCATAACTTCTTATGAGTTCTCCATCAAGTGCTACATTCTCACTGGTTCCAATTTTTCACGGGCCCTGAGTTATTAAACACTCGAGAACACCATTAAGTGAATCGATTCCGCACTATGATTCAATAACTCTAAGTAATTTTTGTTGCTTATGATTTAATAACCCTTCAAGTTATTCCTAGCCTGATCGGCTATATCATTATCGTGCAACTTTTTAATTGTGCTATCTGGTCCTTCTTTCCGAAGCACAATTTTCGATGATGAGCTAAGCTTACATCTACTTTCCTCGTCATATCATTTCGCCTTGAACCACAAACTTGATTTTGAGTTTGTGGCGTACCCTTGGTTCCCATAACCTTTTACTGCATCATCATTTGACTTGATGTCATCGCCGACCGATTACATCTCCACAAAATCTCTCGACAAATGTGTCGTGGTCATCATCAACATCCTGAGCTCTTCCAAGATATATATCGAATTCTTGATGAGAAATACCATCGTCGCCCCTCAATGGTTTGTGTTATCACCGACCACTTTATTGCCTTCCGTTCAACACAAACTTATTCGTGTTTTGTGTTATACCTTGAGATCCTTACTATCCAGCATTTGTTCTCCATTACCTTGGAGTATTACCATCTTTTATGTCAAGAATGTCGTGAGAATTTCATCACCTCTTAAAAAAATCTTGGTATAGTGATACTTCTCACCATCACCATTCTTTTTGGGTTCCCGTGTTGATTCCAACAAGTGAATGGTGTTGTTTGGATTCTTCCCTTCTAGCAACCCTATTCCTTTGAAGTTAATGGTCGGCTGTTCATTCTTAGACTATTGATTATTGAATCACCATTCTGACATTGGTCGTGCAACCCTACCCATATTTCGGGCGCACCTTTCAACCAATGTTTAATTGTGTATGTTTTCCTCGAGCATACATCATTATATCTTTTGTTCTGACAAATGTTATATCCTTGTTCACATACTTGTGGAAATACATCTTTTTGGAAACCTTGATGAATTGTCGCTGAGTTCATCAGCTACCACCTTATCCCTTCATTGGTTTAATGATGAGCTCCTATTTCGGAACTCGCTTCCGTAGTAGATTTCCCGAGAATCTTACAATGATGTCTCGTCAATTTGTTTTGCACCTTTCCTTCTTAGGCATCCTGAATCCGAGGTATCCTAACACCGATCAGATCTGAATCTCGGTCAGATATGATGGTTGGAACATTTTTACAAGAGTTATAACACTGGTCTTTTATGACCCGGTAAGGTGATGGCATGTCCAGCACACCTGGCTGGATGACCTGTTGTTATAGTTTCCTTATTAGCAAGGTTATCCATTCTTCCATGAGGAAATTGTAAGACTTACTCTACAAGTTGTTCCTGATGGATCCTTCCTATTTCCAAAGTCTGATCTTCACCTGATGACCATGTCAATGCTATTTCGAAGCATGTCTATGGTACTCCGATTTTCAACAAGAACATTTGAAGCCAATGCTAAATGTTTCCTGCTAAATTATCCAAACACCGATGTATGGGTAATGTCATGAAATTTCTCTCCCTTACCTAAAGAGTTTTCTACATTATATCCTGTCAAGGATATCATGCTCTGCTTGTCCTTGGGAAGGATATACCCTTGAAATATGTGTTTAAACACATTTTCCTTTTCATTGTTCTGTTAATCTGATGCTCACACTTCCTTTACATTGGTTTGTTTAACCTTTCTGGTGATCTATATGATCTAAGCAGCAATATTCTTCTACTTATGTAAACACCTAGGTGCACAATCGTGTCGGTAAGACCCTGTTACTATTGTTGATGACATTCAGGTAACCACCGATGGACGAGAACTTTGCCTATTGGTCCGCCTTGAATTAACGAGCAGGAAAATGGTTCTCTTCGTCCCTCGCCCTTGGTACCAACGTTGTTTCCAACATAACCGACACTCTTCTCTGACATGCCTGGCTATCATGATGCCTTGCTATGATGACCGTGCAAGATGTCAGTGCCCTCCTACTTTAACCACATGGTGGGCCCATAACCCACATTGCCACGGGATCAAAACCTGACTCTCCTGTACACTCTGTTTCCAAAGTTAATTCTCCCGCTTGGCTTCGTATGCAATTCACGAGCCACATTCCTAGTGATCTATTCTGATATCGGCCATAATAATTATTCCGTTGCTTTGGAACCCCTTTCACCTTCTGTCTAGGCATTGAACGATTGCCTGGCTGCTTGAAACTTCTTATTGTACCTTCCAACTTTACTCTTGATGTGTTTTATTTGTTCAACTCGAGAGGTACTCATATGCTCATTCATGGGTTAATCCCAGATATTACCCTTATAGCATTCTGTCGTTGCCAATCTGCCCCGTTACCTATTCGTAAATACGATGAAGATCCCGAAGAAAAGATGCCGACTTCATCATGATGACTTGAAGCAGAGAAATGGAGACATCAACGTAAAGGATCAACTACTTCGGGAAGTGCAACAAAGACCGAGAAGACCCATTAGAATTTTGCAACCTAGTCTTTCCCCCGTACTCCCCTCCTAAATCTCGCGACGAGATTTCTTGTAGTGGAGGAAAATTGTGACGCCCGGATAATTAGGCTACACTAATCCCCCGTTAATGATTCCACGTCACCGCTGTCACTGTAGTTAATCTCGGGTTAGTTCAAAAACCGGTCCAAAATTAAATTCAAAGTTTGGTAGATAATAAAAGTTTTCAAACGTTAAAATAAAAATGTTAGGTTTGTACTAAATATTACGTAGATAAATATGGTGTAGTAAACACATTTTTATAGAACGCCTAAGTAATTTAAAATGATTTAAAATAGAAAAGTAAAGAAATAAAAAAGAAAGAAAATACAAAAGAGAAAC
>NC_041392.1:251753739-251759178 GCF_002162155.2 Triticum dicoccoides | reverse complement strand
GCCCCATCCCCATCGCCAATCCCGCCGCCCGTCGCCCCACCTCGCCGGTGTAGAAGGCCATCCCACGCCACGACCACCTTCTCGCGGCTCCCTGCCATGCTCCGACCCCCTCGCATTGCCAACCTCCTCCCTCGCACCCCGCGTCGGACGCCCTTGCCGGAGACCGGCCGTCTCCTTGCGGCACGCCATCACCTCGAGCACCCAGGCCTCCCCCTTGTCCGCGCGCCTGCCGCGCCGGGGCTAGGCTCGCCGCCTTGGCGCTCGTCGACTCTCGCCCATCCCGGCCGCCTCATCACCGCCGGACCTCGTCGGGGCTCCGCCGGATCGGCCGCGTCTACCTCCTCTGCCCCGCAGATCATCATCGTCAACCCACCGACGCCCCACTCCCCCGACGCCGGCTGCTTCCTCGAACGGCGCCGCCCTCTACCGCCCCCCATCAACGGCAACCGTGCCGCCACCTCCCCGAGACCGCTGTCATGCCCCTCCCGCTCCTATGTGAGCCACTGCCTCCCTCTACCACCCTCTCCTTCTCTATGCGCGCGTGCCGCCGTCACTGTGCTCGCCCGCTGCATCCCATGGCCGCCGTCGCGCCGCACTTGCGCGCCGCGCCACCCGCGACATACGCCTCGCCCCCCAGCGCGCGTCGCCGCCCTGGGCGCGTCCTGCCCCGCGTCGCCGCACCCTCGGGCTCCCATGCCCACACTTCGCGGCCGCCATGCGCTCACGCGCTCACTGCCGCCGGCCTTTGCTCGCCAGCTGTCGGCGTTCACCCCGCGGTGCCCCATCGGCCTCCGCCCGGGCTCGCCCAATTGGCGCGCGCGCCCGCATGCTCACGGGGCTTCGCCCCAGCAACCATGCCCGTTAGCCGCTGGACCCCTATGGGCCAATGACAAGGGGGCCCGCCCCAGAACGATTAATAAAAAATTAAAAATAAATAAAAATAGATAAATAATAAGTAAATAAAAATGTTAACTAACTAATTAATTAACTAACTAAAGTAATTAAGTTAATTAATCTTGTTTAACTAAACTAATCAAATAGGTTAACCTAATCTAGTAATCAAGCTAATTAACACTGATTAGTTAGTGTGAGCCTATGACGAATGAGACCCACACATCAATTTGACCTAGTCCACCTTTGACCCTGCTGACTTCATGATGACATCACGCTGACATCATAATAGCTTTTTCTAATTAAATTAATAAGATAATTCCAATAATGATTAAATCTTTATAAATTAATATAAAATAATCCGTAGCTCGGATGAAAAAACTTTGTACATGAAAGTTGCTCAGATCGACGAGACAAATCCAAATACGCAGCCCGTTCGTCCACCACACATCCTTAGCATAGCAAACACACAACTTTCCCTCTCCAATTCATTTGTCCGAAAACGCGAAACCGCGGGGATATTTTTCCGGATGTTTCCCCCCTTCGCCGGTACCACCTCATACTGTGTTAGGGCACCCCTAACACTGCATATTATCATGTTATGCCTTGCGATGCTTTGATTGCACCATTATTTATTATGTTCCTCTCCGCTACTTCTTTCTGGTAGACCCCGAGACCGCTGCTGGTACCCCTGCTGTCGACTACGGTGTTGACGACCTTTCTTGCCAGAGCAACCAGGCAAGCCCCCCCCCCCTTGATCACCAGATATCGCCTACTCTCCTTTATACTTCTTGCATTAGAGTAGTGTAGCATGTTACTGCTTTCCGTTAATCCTATTCTGTTGCATAGCCTGTCATTGTTGCTACAACTGTTGATACCTTACCTGCAATCCTAAATTCTTAGAATAGGATGCTAGTTTATCATCAGTGGCCCTACATTCTTGTCCGTCTGCCATGCTATACTACAGGGCCGTGATCACTTCGGGAGGTGATCACGGGCATATGATATATACTTATACTGCTACAGTACTTATGATGCTGTTCGGAGATTGGGCTGGAGGGGCAGGTGGCTCCATCCACGTAGTGGTGGGCCTGGGTTCCCGACGGCCCCCGACTGTTACTTTGAGGCGGAGCGACAGGGCAGGTTGAGACCACCTAGGAGAGAGGTGGGCCTGGCCCTGGTCGGCGTTCGCGGATACTTAACGCGTTTAACGAGATCTTGGTATTTGATTTGAGTCTGGTCACTGGCATATACGCACTAACCATCTACGAGGGGACAGCTATGGGCACTCGACGTCGTGGTATCAGCCGAAGCCTTCGTGACATCAGTGACTGAGCGGCGCGCGCCGGGTTGGACCGCGTAACGCAACTTCCTTTGTAATGGAGGTTGCTAGGTCTGCTCTCCGGCCACGTACGCAACATGTAGGTGTGCAATGGGCGATGGGCCCAGACCCCTGTGCCATAGGATTTAGACCGCCGTGCTGGCCTCTCTGTTGTGCCTAGGTAGGGCTGCGACGTGTTGATCTTCTGAGGCCAGGCATGACCCAGAAAAGTGTGTCCGGACAAAGGGGATCGAGCGTGTTGGGAAATGTGGTGCACCCCTGCAGGGAAGTTGATCTATTCGAATAGCCGTGTCCCTCGGTAAAAGGACGACCCGGAGTTGTACCTTGACCTTATGACAACTAGAACCGGATACTTAATAAAACACACCCTTCGAAGTGCCAGATACAACCGGTGATCGCTCTCTCACAGGGCGACGAAGGGAGGATCATCGGTTAGGATTATGCTATGCGATGATACTGGGTGAACTTACCATGTACTCTCTTCTTCTGCTGCAAGATGGAGGTTACCAGAAGCGTAGTCTTCGATAGGACTAGCTGTCCCCCTCTTATTCCGGCATTCTGCAGTTCAGTCCACATATGATAGTCTTTTCCATTTGATACCAATGCATACATATGTAGTGTAGCTCCTTGCTTGCGAGTACTTTGGATGAGTACTCATGGTTGCTTTGCTCCCTCTTTTCCCCTTTTCTATACTCGATTGTTGCGACCAGCCGTTGGAGCCCAGGAGCCAGACGCCACTGTCGATGACGACTACTACAACTCGGGAGGTGCCTACTACTACGTACAGCCCGCTGCCGACAACCAGGAGTAGTTTAGGAGGATCCCAGGAAGGAGGCCTGCGCCTCTTTCGATTGTATCCCAGTTTGTGCTAGCCTTCTTAAGGCAAACTTGTTTAACTTATGTCTGTACTCAGATATTGTTGCTTCCACTGACTCGTCTATGATCGAGCTCTTGTATTCGAGCCCTCAAGGCCCCTGGCTTGTAATATGATGCTTGTATGACTTATTATATTTGTAGAGTTGTGTTGTGATATCTTCCCATGAGTCCCTGATCTTGATCGTACATGTTTGCCTGTATGATTAGTGTATGACTGAATCAGGGATGTCACCGTGAAGCTGGTTCTCTGTCCATCGTAGTTGGGGTACAATCTGCGAGAGTTTGGGTTATGTGTGGTAGGGCTGGTTCTTGTGCATGTACAACCGGGGTGCTATCTCCACCAAGAGGTAGCACTGTTTTATTTGAAGACCGTGTTTTTAGTCCGCAAGATACTGGCATCACCCGCTCCAATTCAAATGGTTGATAAATAGGAAACATAGTTGAATGTATAGACATTGTATGAGAGACAGATGCAATAGATAGTGTGGAAAAAAGAGGGCATGAAATAGTTGACATGTATATTGTTTAACTAAAACGGATAGCATGACATAATTTCACATATATTATGTCTATCTAAACTAAATAGCATAGCATAACATAATTCAAAGATATGGTGAATAACTAAACAAGATCGCATGACATAATTCACCTACATGTTATCTAAGTAATCAGGATCGCATCATTTAATTCACATATGTGATTTATATGCTAAACAGAGGGCATTCGATATGATGTCTGAACTAAGAACATGTTGTCGAATATTGTGTATATGATGTCTAAACTATACAATGCAAGACACCGTATGCATGATATGAGCAGTATAATCGTGCCAAGTTAGAGCATACACCTCAGTGGGGGAATAGGACTGGTCATCTGTCTCTGAATCCATCTCTGAGGAGCTATCGGGACCCAACAAGAGATCTGCTTCGACAGGTAGCACTGTCTGCTCTGAAGGCCTTGTTTTCACTCCAGATTTTTCCATCTCCCACCCATATGGCTGATTCACAGGAAGAGTAGTTTAATGTACAAACATTGTCGACAAATGGAAATGTAATGAAGAAAAGGATGGGCAAGATATCATTCAAATATATGATGCCTGATTAAAGAGGATGGCATTGCACATTTCACATATATTATGGCTGGCTAAAAGACATGAGACTGCGTAATTCCCATATATGATATAGAAACTAAACATGTGGCATTACAGAACATGTCTAAACTAAGCAGATGACATATATGATATCAAAAGTAGGCACTTCAAGGCAACATATGCATGATATGACTAACATCATCATGCCAAGGTAGAGCAAACACCTTGGGGGTAAATAGGAGTGGTCAGCGGCGTCCGAATCCGCCTCAGAACAGATATCTTCCTCTAGATTACAATCTGGAGAGGGGTGGGGAGGGTTTGCCATTGAACCCACCATGGAGCGATGTCTGCATGACATTGTATTGCAGCACAAAACTATTCTATTTTTCTCTACATGTTCAGCATGACTGTGTACAATATCTGACATGCATACAAAAATATATATGGTGAGATTATGTAAGGACAACATACAGAAATTTAGAGTGATGGTAACAACCAGTGGATCGATGTTTTTCCGTTGAACCAAAATAGCCCTAATGGATCGACGTGAATGTATAGTAATAAGTGATGCAACAAGTGTACAACCTCTTTGTCGTAGCCATGTCGACCTCAGCATCATTGGGTTGGTCGCTGAAGCAGTTGAGGCAGAGGTGGCTGTCGGAGGTGTGGAGGAAGATCTGAGGAATCTGTAGACAGCGTCCAGGGCACTGCTCTGTTGTGATGGATCGTTCTGTCGTTGGAGCAGCTCCGGTGAGCCATAAGACGTCAAGGCTGAAGCAGCACAAAACAGACATCGTCAATCTCAAGTGGGATTCTAATAGCATCTCCAATAGATGATGTAAAATGGATGTAAAATTAACATCACCAAAAACCACCTGACTACAACAGATGAGGTAAAAACTGTTGACTCTGAACTTAACTGTCGAAACTGAAATTTACTGTGGAATCTGAATGCTACTGTCGAAACTGAATGCAATGGTAGTAGAGAGGCACTTGACATGTAGTTTAGGGAGGGCCTGCATTTCATCTTCAACCTGCACCTCCCTGAGCCGTCAGCCACCACCGGCCAAACCGCCGGCCCCAGCGCCGCCTCGCCGCCCCAAAACAACTCACCACCACCGCCCCGGCCAGCCCTCTAGGCCCCCCGCCCCCCACCCTGAACCCTAAGATAGATAGTGGGGTACCTCTCCGGCGAGCCCTCGTCCCCGCTGCGGGTGGTTCTTCCTTAACTCTGGCGAGC
>NC_041392.1:251724976-251753386 GCF_002162155.2 Triticum dicoccoides | reverse complement strand
GACTGACCCAAAAGTCGATTGAGTCGACTGAAGTGTGGCTTAATCGGAGCAGAGCAGCAGCACGAGCGAGGGGGAGAGCAGCAGCAGCAGCTGGGTGAGCGATCGATCGAGCGAGAGCCGGAGCAGCAGCAGCAGATCCGGCTGGTATGGACGCCGCCGCCGAAGGGGCCTCGCACTGGGGGAGAGCCGCTATGGAGATGTCGCCCGCGGCGCCGACTTCAAGGTAGCCGTTCCATGGGGGTGCGGGATGGAGCACCGTCGGCGCCGGGAGGTCGAGTTAAGGAGAAGGTGCGATGCGATGAGTGTACAACCTCTTTGGTGGCGCCGAGTAGGCCTCGGCTTCGTCCGAGGAGTCGGTGAGGATGTTGCGGTTCTGGTGGAGCAGGTTAAGGCGGCGCTGTGGGGATGGAGCAGCCGCGATAGACGGGGCGATCGTCGGAGCAGCTCCTTGAAGGTGGATGACGGGGCGGCTGAACCGGCGGGACGGCGAGATGGACGATGGATCCTCATCCGGGGAGGTGGACGAGGTACGTCGAGCTATTGCGGTGGACGACGTCATCGGGGAAGAGGCTTCGGCTGGGCAGCGGTGACGTGGCGGACGGAGGAGGGTGGGGTTTCGCGGCTAAAGCAGAGAGGTTATGGCGGCCTGGGATTTTGAATGGCGAAAAGGGGGTGATGGGAGGGGGTGAAGCATGACTTAGGAACGCGCTTGTCCAAAATGTAGGGTGTGTTACAAAAGTACCGCCCACGGATTTGAACTAGCGGCCCTTTCAGCTCAGGGTTAGAAGGGGGATTTCGCATGTCAGGATTTGGCAACTGGAGGGAGTTTTTGCGCGTGTTGTAATTTCGGGATAGGAAGGCGTGGGTTGTGAAGGCGCCAGTTTTGGGAGCATGATATCTGAATTTTCGGGATATAACAAGACGCGGGTTGAATTTTAGGGACAAGCCTAACATGTAGTAATATTGTACTTGTACGTACCAAATCAAATCGCACTTCCCTCAACCAAAAAGAAAACGAAAAAAATAAAACTATTCACACCACACAAAGAGAGAGTCTTGCCCCGTTTTACTATACAAATGCTATTCAAAGCTACTCCCTCCTTCCATCTATATAGGGCGTAATGAGTTTTTGAAGACCGCCTTTGACTATTGACAAGATTAATAGTACATGAAATGCACAATGTGAAAATTATATCATTGAAAGAACCTTTCATAGACGAATTTAACGGTGTGCTTTTTGTAAGTTGCATGTCATATATCATTGCTCTAATATTTGGTCAAAGTTAGCATCGAAAAACGCATTAGGCCCTATATAGATGGAAGGAGGGAGTGTGAATCCATGTTATGTCCGATTAAATTTTTTTGCTTGCTGTATAATGCATGTAAACCTACTCATACCAACATTTTAGTGCATTCCAAATGTCTATACTACCGCTGCAATTCGAACTAAATTTGAATTCGTTTCTCTATTTCAATAAGAATCTACAATCATGATTGTTGCCAACTTCAACCATCATAGTTTCCTTGCTATCCGCCAGATATAAATCAGACGGCCTATAATGAAGGATGGCAGGCACACCATCATCAACAACTCTGTTTTTTATAAGAGTAGAGATAAAATATACTAAATGTAGTATACCATGTTCATAACCACACCATGTGTATCACCGTTATATATATTCACACATCCGTCGGTTTGAAACACTATGATAAATTCTTCAAATATCTGAATTCTCTTTTTATAATGAAGTATATATGATCTCTATTCATCTTTTACACCCACACAACCCTCTTATCATTGTAGCTAGCGCTAATTTTCTCTTGTGCATGCACACGCCCGCATCGCTCTCACCCTCCCTCAGCACTCTCTAGCTCCATAGCACAAACACAAGCTTCCCCTCTTCTCTTGTCACCGTCCATGCCTCACTCCCACCACTCTTTTCATCGTTCTCGTACTCGCACACTCCTCCCCTTCGATATAGTATGCCCTTGTACCACCTCCTACATGCATCCCTCTCTCTCTATCCTTCTCCTCGTGCCTCATTTGCTTCTAACACACACATGCATGTATACCGATCAATCTCCCAACATATAACTAGATCGACTTTAACTACCCCCCCCATCGATCGACGTACCTCACAAGTTATGTCTCTCCTTTCTATTACAAAGGGCAATTGATCTTCCTATGTAGTTACGTATGCTTACCACAGCCACATCGTCCCCCCTGATCATTCGTGCATGCCCCCTGACCCGTCTCTCACACGCACGTGCACAGAAAAAAGCAGCCATCTCCTCTCTCATTGATATTCCAGGCATGCCCTCCGTTTGTCTAGCAAGCCTATCCCACCATTTGTTAGAAGCAACTCTACTACCACCCCCTCCAACACTCTAGCTCTATCTCTCTCCCAACCTTATTCATCTCCTGCACATATGCATGGATGCCGATCGATCTCCCTTAATACATGAGGCAGATCGATCTCCTTAATACATGAGGTAGGCCTCTCTCCTCCTCCACACATATACCAGCCATTGTACCTCTATAGTTAATTGGGCCTCCCTCTTCCCCCACCACACACCGATAGTCGAGCGCTGCAGGTAGGTATCCATGCCACAGAGACAAACTGCACATGTCCCATCTCACGTTCCAGTAGGCCAGCCACTCTATATCTTTGACGTGGGCACACACAAATCCGATGGCACTCTTTATTGATCGCGCGCGCGCACACACACACACATCATCCCTCTCTTCGATTCTATGGACACCTCAAGCGGATGATACCTCCACTCTCTTCTCATGGATCGCCCCCTCTATATATATGTTATATCCAGGACTCTATTTCACACACATTGCATATGTTAAATTTTTTGATTGACCCCCCCAACAAAAAAAACTCTCAAGAACCCACAGACTATATCTCTCTAGGTTTGTATCTCTCTCACACAACCCCATGTAGGTGGTGTACATATACAATAAGAGAATAGGTGCACCGTGCACGTACTCACGCTTCGTGCCCAGCCACACACGCGCGGGTACACGGTGGAGCTCATTTCTTTACGAAATAGCAGCCCACGTGCTAATTTGAACGCCTGTAGCGGTTGTTTACCTAGGGAGGTCATGTACCACGCGTGCATGAAACAAAGTTCGACTTGCCGCGTTGCCGCGTTATTTTTAAATAAAGTTATAGCGCTCAATGGCACGTACACATAATATAAAACGATTTTTATGGAGGAAAAGGTAGTCCGCTCTTCAGAGTATCTCACACAAGGCTCTGGTGGCCTCTATCAATCTCACCGTTGGTCACTGATCCGGCCGCATCCCGTCCGCCGGGGGAAAGGGAGTGCGGTGGCCTCTCTCTCTCTCTCACACCGTTGGTCACTGATCCGGCTGCATCCCGTCGCCGGGGGAAAGGGAGTGCGGTGGCCTCTCTCTCTCTCTCTCTCACCGTTGGTCACTGATCCGGCTGCATCCCGTCGCCGGGGGAAAGGGAGTGCGGTGGCCTCTCTCTCTCTCTCTCTCTCACTGTTGGTCACTGATCCGGCCGCATCCCGTCCTCCGGGGGAAAGGGAGGAAGTGCATCATTTCTCCGTTCGACGGTGTCGAGGCAGCACGTCCCGATCTGCGGTACACGCCGTTCTCTCTGACCAAGCTCCGGCGCGGCAGGGCCTACGCCACCTGCTCGCAGTTTCCGCCCACCGCCGCTCACCTAGTTACATCCTGACGACCTCCAGGTATCCCCTCCAGCCTTGCTCCACTGCCCGTTTTCCCACATCGCTGCATGTGGATCTTCCATAGTTCTTTTCCCAAAACGTAGCTCGTCTGGTGGACTTTCCATATTGCATTCTCATCCTCACACCGTTTTAGACAAACACAATCGTGTTGTTATCTTCCCTTAGGACAAGGAATATGCTTCTTTTTTGTCGTCGCATGTGTCATCAACTATTATTGGCCAGTAATTGTTTCCTTTCTACCTCTTTTTTGCAAACAGGGCTATCCATTTCACCTCGTTGCTATTGCGACCTTTTGGTGAACTGCACAAATCACTTTTTTCTTAAGAGTGTTTTGTGCAGTTGTACTGAAATGTCACACGGGCAACATCTCTACATTTCAGTGCGACTGCACAAAGGGAGATTGGTTTTGCTCTATCCTCCTCATCCAACTCTGAGCCTAATCTTCTCCAACTAGTTAGTCTTAAGAGAGACTGCAAAGGTGACTGGCTTCTATTTCTGTGTTTATTGTTTCATCAGCAGTCCTCTATTATCGTAATCACACTTGATATCTTTGGAACAGGGACGCTCAGCTCTATTTTAGTGGAACTACACAAAATGATCGGAATGTTGCATGCTCCGGACATCTACTTTTTCCCAACATGCCTTGTTGATTTAGACAGGGCTGGGGGGACGTTGCTGCCAAAGAAAGCATGGATCAATTTTAATTTAACACCTTCTCACAACTTTGTCTTCAGTTGTGATGTAATTATTAGCTCTAATCTGCTAATGATTGACAAGCATTAGCAAGGTAGTTAGTTTTTATTGTTTCCGAAAGAGCATCGATGGCAAGACACGCGAAACAAAAGCTGAAAGCTCACACCATTGTACAATTTCATGTCGCTGGAAAATTGTTTGTATAGTACGTCAATTATGTAAACATTGGAAGCTTGATAGCATTGCCAGAAGCCTCTTCATCATCCGGGTCCATGTGCCATGCACAAAATTATACTCCTTCGTTCCTAAATATTTGTTCTTTTACAAATTTCAAACGGGCATATTTTAGAGTGTAGATTCACTCATTTTGCTTCGTATGTGTACTCCCTCCATTCCTAAATATTCTATTCGTCTTAACAGAGATTTCAACAAGTGACTACATACGGAGTAAAATGAGTGAATCTACACTCTAAAATATGTCTATATACATCCGTATGTGCTAGTCCATTTGAAATCTCTAAAAAGACAAATATTTGAGTAGCCACTCGTTGAAATATCTAGAAAGACAAATACTCTGGAGTATATTTAAGAACCGAGGGGGTAGTGCACAACCGCATGGGAGACTCAGCTCGGTCGTTGCACCGCATTAATAGTGAGTAATGAGCAGTCAAATCATAAGCCCCACCTTTCCCACTGTAAGTTGCTTTGAAGAAGCAACCATCAATACATTCTACTTTGAATCCGCTCATACTACTCCATCCGTCACTGTTTATACAGCGCGCTTCAGAAAAAAGAAAAAAAATCTGTGGGACCAAGGCGACTAGCGATCGGCCTGAAAAATATCATTGGTAGTTATAGCACAGCGTCTATTACTAGAGGGAATAATGCGTACACACATGCATGCAGTGCTTCCACCCCGGGTACACACATGCATGCACTCCGTAGTAGTACATTACATGGAGAGATAATTGTGGACTTGATTGCGGTTACCACACCCTAATTAATTGAGCATTAAACCAAACGCGTCAAAAGTCTCTCTGGTGGTGGAAATGCATTTAGAGAAATGCATCATAATGAAGCATGCCCTGTAAACTATGACGGAGGGTGGAGTAGTATGAAGGTGCAAAACCAAGTACGCGTACTACTGCGCTTGGCTCTTCGCCCCTTTGTGAAGTCGAACAATGATGGTACTCCGCATGTTGGGTACTACAGTGTATGCCTCTGACAATTTGACACCGAATGGACTGATGCATGTCTACCGAGGGTAGGTTGCATTAGTCAAAAGGCGTAAGCGAGCTTCACCTTGTCCAGCAAGCTTCTCCTCATTCTGCGAGTTGACAGGACACACCAAAAAGTAGTGCTAGTCCATACTCCCTCCTTTCCGGTTAATATGGCTTAATCTTTTTTGTGGGTAAATGAGAGAGCTTTATTCATATATAAGCATTCTTAGGACGATCAGCCAAGATACTGGTCACTAGGAAGCGAGGTACCCCGCAAAAAAGAAGTAGGAAGCGAGGTATTTCATCAAGCCAGCTCTCGCCCACATTCAAAGTGCAGCAAGCACGGTTCGCATGAAGATGCGCCGCAAGGTTTGCTGACCTGTTTACATGCTGAATAACAAAAAAAGAGGAAATATTACTGAGCACTACTATTTGTAACAGGATATGAGCCAGAATTAAGAGAGAATTGTGGCGAGTGTTCCATGCAATCAACTTCCATTATCACATGCGAGAACCCTCGAAGAGAACCAAATGTGTTGAAGGTTGCTTTATCACATTTTAAAATTATAATAAGAGTGCAGACGCTCCTCCATCCGGTTCCTAGTACTAGTATAGTACGTACCTTTATGGACTATAGTAGTAGTACTAGTAAAATTTGCGCTTGGCTGTTCGGGAGGTCGAACAATAATAGCACTAGTAGTATAGTGTATGCTTCTGGCAATCTGACACCGAATTAACTGTTGAACGTCCACCGCCTGAGCGAGGGAGAGCTTGCATTAGTCAAAAGTTTCTCCTTGTCCTGCGAGCCACCACGCGCATGCTTCTCCTGTCCTGCAACCTTCTCCTCTTTCGGCAAGTTGACGGGACACAACAAAGTAATGTTAGTCCATGCTGCCTCCTCTCCGGTTAATATGGCTTAATTTCAAACAAGATAAATACATTGTCTGTCACTCCATATTTGTAAAAATATGGTCAGTGGACTTCATAATACGCTCATTGCACTCAATATATATATTTTCCGGTGTTCATACGGTCACTAGCTCACCCGGACTGAGTATGTGTGTGCATGCACGTGTAGGTTGAGCACTTGAGCGTGACCATGTGTGTTCCGTCGTGTGCTCGGACATGCATGCATTAGGGCTCCGTGCGCGTTTTTACGTCCATGTGTACGTGTGACTATTGCATACACGTAGGGGGAGTACGTGTAGGGGCCACTAAGGAGCAGTCAAATCACACAGTAAGTTAGTCGGAAGAAGCAACGATCATTTCACTCTTGAATGACACGTACGCAATATAAAATGGTTGATATGGAGAGAAAAAGAAAACCACTATATATACACTAGCAGGAGCCTAAGCTACAACCTGCTTGCTTAGGTTGCTCTCTTCACAAGCATAGAACGACGGGCTGATCCCGCAGCTGGGGGAAGGGAACAATGTTCTGCGTAGACGCGGTCGACATCGGCGAGGGAGAAAACCCATAGTCGGTGCGTCCCAATCGGGGGTCACCGCGGTATGGGTCGATGTCGCGTCCCAACCGCCCTTCTAGCTACAGCCCGACGTCCCAGGTAGTCCATCTTCCTTTTGGAGCCGGCTTGCTCCACTGCCGTAGCTCCATCTCCATGTCGATCTTTATCTACTTCTATCGGCTTCTACTTGTGATGAGTTTATGTCTCATGAACTAGTGCCAGTACTATTATCCTAATCACACTTCTGCAATATCTTTGCCATCAGGGATGCTCAGGTCGATTTTAGTGGAACTGCACAAAATTATCATATGATCCGAGGGTGCCAGCCATCTTTCCTTCGACAGGTTCTACCTGGCCAGGAAATTAAATCATGTTTAGGGTTTAGGGTTTAAGTCCTAGTGACCCCATCAGTAGTTTTTCTATCGTACATGCTCTCACAACTTTTTTCTTTAGTTGTGAAGTAAATATTGGCTATGATCTATGAATCATTGAGATGCATCAGCATGCGTGTTAGTTTTCCTTTGTATTTGATGGAATGTTGTAACGGGGCAACCCTGGAATAGGAATGAAAATGGAGTGGAAAAGTTTCTGTTTTTCCGGAGAAAAATGGAAACGGAGAGAAACCAACGTTTCGTTTCGTTGGATCGCGCCATTGAGCAAAACTAACGTTTAAATCACGTTTGTCGTCTTCGTGTCTCACCCTCCTCCACGGCTCGACCCCACACGGTCACTCGGCATGCCACTCACCGCGAACCGAGTAGTATACCATAACTTTCCCGCCTGCTTGTCGATGGATCGCGCCATGGAGTACTAGCACTACTGGAAGAGATTGACAAGTTGGGGGAGGACAGCTAGCTGTAGCACGGACTCCCAAGAACTTACTACTGGAAGAGATCGCGCATGTTGTAGCCGGCTATTGCGACCTTTGAATGCGGAGCAGCCGCATGCACCCGGAAGCGGCGCGAGCGACGCTCTCTCGGTCGGCGTGTCGCTTCAATGCCGGCGCCAGTGAGAGGTCGCGTCCGCTCTGGCCGGGCATGAATGCGTGAAAGCACAAGTGCTCCCTAGGTGGTTTTGATAATTGATGACAACGTATCTCTTGTTGGACTAGCATTTCAATCTAGCATGTTTCAGATAAGTTCAACAATGGAGTGGCATGGACTAAAGGTTGTGGGAACTCCCTCAAGATGCAAAGGACAAAGGATTGGCTAAAGCTTCAAGCTCAAGACTCCTCATTTTACATTTTAGTGATCCAAGATCACATTGAGTCTTTAGGAAAAGCCAATACTATCAAGGAGGGATGAGGTGTTGCTTAATGAGCATCTTGCTTCATGTGCTTAGTGATATGCTCCAAAACCCTCAGCTACTTTCCCACTTCCACATATGACCTAAACCCTAAGCCAAACTCGGTCCTACCAATTCTTCCTATCCGGCGCCACCGAGTTTCACTTGTCATAAGCCACTGCCAAACCCTAATCAGTTTGGTCTCACCGATGGGATCTCGGTCTCACCGAGATGGGCTTGGAAACTCTCTGTTACCCATTGCAATATTCTCGGTCCCACCGAGATATGCAATCGGTTCCACCGAGTTTGCTTGGCCAAATCTCAATTTCACTTATTACCCAAATCGGTCCCACCGAGTTTGAGTAATCGGTCAAACCAAGTTTTGGATTTACCCTAACCCTAGCACATCGGTCCCACCGAGTTGATCCAGTCGGTCCCACCGAAATCTCTAACGGTCACTAGGTTTACCTTTTCGGTCCGACCGAGTTTGTTGATTCGGTCCCACCGAGATTGGAAAACTGTGTGTAATGGTTGGATTTTGTGTGGAGGCTATATATACCCCTCCACCTCCTCTTCATTCGATGAGAGAGCCATCAGAACACATACACCATTCCAACTGATATGTTCTGAGAGAGAACCACCTACTCATGTGTTGAGACCAAGATATTCCATTCCTACCATATGAATCTTGATCTCTAGCCTTCCCCAAGTTGCTTTCCACTCAAATCTTCTTTCCACCAAATCCAAATCCTATGAGAGAGAGTTGAGTGTTGGGGAGACTATCATTTGAAGCACAAGAGCAAGGAGTTCATTACCTACACACCATTTGTTACTTCTTGGAGAGTGGTGTCTCCTAGATTGGCTAGGTGTCACTTGGGAGCCTCCGACAAGATTGTGGAGTTGAACCAAGGAGTTTGTAAG
Source organism: Triticum dicoccoides (assembly GCF_002162155.2). NCBI lineage: Eukaryota > Viridiplantae > Streptophyta > Magnoliopsida > Poales > Poaceae > Triticum > Triticum dicoccoides. Next base: position 251,744,073 of record NC_041392.1, on the reverse strand, counting down.
GGCAAGGAGATCGCCTACTTCGTGAAGATCTACCGCTAGTGAGGCAAGTCCTGTGTGGGCGATGGCCATGGTGGGATAGACAAGGTTGCTTCTTCGTGGACCCTTTGTGGGTGGTTGCTTCTTCGTGGACCCTTCGTGGGTGGAGCCCTGTGTGGACTCGCGCAACCGTTACCCTTTGTGGGTGGATCCCTGTGTGGAATCGCGCAACCGTTACCCTTTGTGGGTTGAAGTCTCCATCAACGTGGATGTAGGATAGCACCACCTATCCGAACCACGGGAAAAACATCCGTGTCTCCAATTGCGTTTGATTTCTCCAAACCCTTCCCTTTACATTCTTGCAAGTTGCATGCTTTACATTCCGCTGCTCATATACTCTTTGCATGCTTGCTTGATATGTATTGTGTGTGTTGAAATTGTGCCTAAACTCCACTTAAACCGAAAAAGCTTAAAAATTGCAACTTTAGCATTAAGTGTCTAATCACCCCCCTCTAGACACATCTACTTCTAGATCCTACAATGCGGCATTGACGTTTCGGGCGGGAAGCACGCGCGGGTGATGAAGAGGGTTCGGGTTGGTCAGGACCGGCCATCGCAGCGGTCCGGACGTGCGCAAACAAGAGATGTTGTACGTTAATATTGCTGTTAACAACGTAAATAATGTGCCAGTTGGACAAATATGATTGGAGATGGAGATGGAAATGGAATTTTACGTAAACACGGATATGCATGTCTATGTCTATGTGTGTGTGCGCGACGACTCTCACAACCTGGAAGCGGGGGCGTGTTTTTGATCGAGTTTTCTTTCTTGGTACGTTAGAAAATCAGTTTGTCTAATTCACATCTAGATGTTATTTAAGGATATCACATCTAAGCTCCCACAAGTATATAATGTAGCAACAAGAAACTAAAAAACTAGGAAAAGACCACAAACAGAGTGGACATCAACTTATATGTGACATAACTATGTCACATCTAGATGTGTCCTAGACAGACCCTTAAAAAATTGTCCGCCAGTTTTCGTTTCTTTTTTCTGGGAACGCGTGTATTCTATTTAACACCACTACTATGGAGAGATTTTTTTACTCCATTATAGCCTCTTGTTTGATAGAGTTTCTCGTGTCTCGCTCTCTCACCCTCTCCATATCAAAACAAGATGACAGTGTCCACTCTATCTCTATCTTCACCGGTAGTCACAGATCCGGCTGAATCCCGTCCGCTGCGGGAGGTGAGGAGGTGCAGTGTTGACGTTGTCACCGTCGGCGATGGAGGAAGCCGATGCGCACCGTCCTCTCGGAGCCGACGCTGGCGCGGACGAAGATCCTTCGCGCCCTTGTTCACTGCCGTCGTGTGGGCAGATCCCGCCCGCCCGCCTAAACGACATCTCGCCCACCTGAGGTATAACTTCTTGTACTGGTCCAGCTCCCCAGGTCGCTGCGTGCGGGTTTTCTTATATGCGACTACTCCCCAGCTCCCCATGCATAGTAGCTAGGGTTCGTCGGCTGGTCCAACATCACCTACTAGTACTATTATAGAGGAAATGCCACTCAAAAAGTTGTCCTGATTTATGCCTCGGTGGAGGTATACATGTTGTTTCGACAAAAAGTACATGGTGGTTGTGCAGTCATTGTCCATATGGTGGTAGTACTATCACTGGTTAAATGAAGAAATGCTTTTTTCTCGGATATCCTGGTTTAGTTCCCATCAAGATAATTATGATGCTTCTGTTTGTTGGTGTACTTTTCATTAATTCTTATTGACAATTGAGATGTCGTTGCTAACCCTTTTTTATATTTTGGAAACAGCAATGCGTGTCTCCATACCTAGGCATGTCTTCCTCAATTTTAGTGGAACTGCACAAAATTGGATGGCCATTGTTGTTCCGCCTCACTGTCCTCTGCCACGTGGTTCTTCCTTCCTCGAGCTTGATTACTGAGAAGAAACAGACCACAGTGAGGATTTGTCAAACTTCTTAGGTGCCTCACCCAAACTTGATGCCAAATGGATGATGCATCACCACGATGACCTATCAATGCTCATGGTTGCGCCTCATGGTTGCGTCGGCTGGTGAAACTGATCAATTTTTGACGAAACCAAGTTGTCTTCCATTAGTGCTCTTTGCTTGTTACGCACAAAGATGATATCCTTAGTCAGTTCACCTTGGTTGCGTTGGAGTCGCAGCCGTCTTTCACGTTGGTGCAATTTTCGCTAGGGTTTTACGACAGGTGGGCCCAAAATGTGGCTGGCTCACCTGTCATACAGCCAAAAGCAGGTGCAGTGAAGGCACTGGAGCTCAGTCTGTACTACAGTAGTATATATATATAAGCGGGAGCCTCAGCGCTTGTTCGCTAGAGTTTGCACTCTCCACACGCTCGCCGCACTACATATATGTTACACGCTGGAGGCCCAGCGTTCATTTGCTAGGGTTTGCTATATTCACTGTCTCTCAGTGAGAGAGTCCTGGATTAGGGGGTGTTCGGGTAGCCGGACTATACCTTCAGCTGGACTCCTGGACTATGAAGATACAAGATTGAAGACTTCGTCCTGTGTCCGGATGGGACTTTCCTTGGCGTGGAAGGCAAGCTTGGCGATGCGGATATTCAAGATCTCCTACCATTGTAACCGACTCTATGTAACCCTAACCCTATCCGGTGTCTATATAAACCGGAGGGTTGTAGTCCGCAGACAATCAACTCCATATACAACAATCATACCATAGGCTAGCTTCTAGGGTTTAGCCTCCTTGATCTCGTGGTAGATCTACTCTTGTACTACCCATATCATCAATATTAATCAAGCAGGACGTAGGGTTTTACCTCCATCAAGAGGGCCCGAACCTGGGTAAAACATCGTGTTCCCTGCCTCCTATTACCATCCGGCTTAGACGCACAGTTCGGGACCCCCTACCCGAGATCCGCCAGTTTTGACTCCGACATTGGTGCTTTCATTGAGAGTTCCTCTGTGTCGTCGCCTTTAGGCCCGATGGCTCCTTTGATCATCAACAACGATGCGGTCCAGGGTGAGACTTTGCTCCCTGAACAGATCTTCGCTCTGCGGGCCAATTCGCTTGGCCACCTTGAGCAGATCGAAAGCTACGCCCCTGGCCATCAGGTCAGGTTCGGAAGCCTAAACTACACAGCCGACATCCACGGGGACTTGATCTTCGACGGATTCAAGCCACAGCCAAGCGCGTCGCACTATCTCGAGGGGCATGATATAGCTCTGCCCCCGGACAGTGTATTGGAGGCCGCACATGCATCGGTTCCGACCCCTAACTCGGAGCCTAGTGCACCAATTGACGATGAGCGGTTGGACGTCACCTCGGGGGCTGCGATCCCGAAAGCGATCGAGCCAAACGCTAGCCCTGCACTCTGCACGACCCGTGACTCCGAGGATTCGGACTCCTCCCCGGACTCCGAACCCCCCGCGCACCTGCCAATCGAATCCGATTGGGCGCCGATAATGGAGTTCACCACTGCAGACATCTTTTAGCATTCGCCTTTTGGCGACATCCTGAATTCTCTTAAGTCTCTCTCTTTATCAGGAGAGCCCTGGCCAGACTACGGTCAGCGAGGGTGGGATACAGACGATGAGGAAACTCAAAGCCCACCCACCACCCACTTTGTAGCCATTGTCGACGATCTAACCGACATGCCTGACTTCAGCTCCGAAGACATCGACGGCATGGACGACGATGTAGGAGACGAACAGGAACCAGCACCTGTAGGGCGCTGGAAGGCCACCTCGTCATATGACATATATATGGTGGATACTCCAAAAGATGGAGATGGCGATGGAACAGTGGGGGATGACGCCCCCAAGAAACAGCCAAAGCGCCGGCGTCAGCGGCGCCGCTCTAAATCCCGCCAAAGCAAAAACGGTGATTCCGGCACGGGAGATAATACTACCCCTGACAGCGCCGAAGAACACCCACCTCAGCAAGATTCGACACAGGAATATGGAGAAGCCAGCCCTCATGAGAGAGCGGCAGACCGAGAGGTCGAGGATGATAACTATACGCCTCCCTCCGAAGACAAGGCAAGCCTCGATGATGACGAATTCGTCATACCATCCGACCCCGCCGAACAAGAGCGTTTTAGACGCAGGCTTTTATCCACGGCAAGCAGCCTCAAGAAAAAGCAGCAACAGCTTAGAGCTGCCCAAGATTTGCTAGCTGACAGATGGACTGAAGTCCTTGCGGCCGAAGAGTATGAACTCAAACGCCCCTCCAAGAGTTACCCGAAGTGTAGGTCGCTACCCCGATCAGAGGAGGAAGCACCTACATCACCAGCACATGACATGGCAGACCGGCCACCTCGCGGCCGCGACAGAGAGGCCTCTCGGCCCTCCACCCAAGCCATGCCCCGACGCCGCTCAACTAAGGCACGGGAAAATGCGCCCGACCTGCGAGGCATACTGGAGGATAAGGCAAGACAAACAAGATCGTTCTACGGATCACGCAGGCGCCCTACGGCATGTGACAATGATCATCACTCTGGATACAACAAATCCGGCCGGGCCGAACACAACAGACATAGCTCTTCCGAGCTGCGTCGTGATATAGCCTAGTACAGAGGCGCGGCACACCCGCTATGCTTCACGAATGAAGTAATGGATCATAAAATCCCAGAGGGTTTCAAACCCATAAACATCGAATCATACGATGGTACAACAGATCCGGCGGTATGGATCGAGGATTATCTCCTTCACATCCACATGGCACGCGGCGATGATCTACACGCCATCAAATACCTCCCGCTCAAACTTAAAGGACCGGCCCGGCATTGGCTTAACAGCTTGCCAGTAGACTCAATCGGTTCTTGGGAGGACCTGGAAGCCGCATTCCTCGACAACTTTCAGGGCACTTACGTGCGACCGCCGGATGCCGACGATTTAAGCCACATAATTCAGTAGCCAGAGGAATCGGCCAGACAATTTTGGACACGGTTCTTAACAAAGAAAAACCAGATAGTCGACTGTCCGGACGCAGAGGCCCTAGCAGCCTTCAAGCATAACATCCGCGACGAGTGGCTTGCCCGGCACCTGGGACAGGAAAATCCGAAATCCATGGCAGCCCTCACGACACTCATGACCCGCTTTTGCGCGGGAGAAGACAGCTGGCTAGCTCACAGTAACAACTTATCAAAGAACCCTGGTAATTCGGATACCAAGGACAAAAGTGGCAGGACACGTCGGAATAAGCAAAGACGCCGCGTTAGCAGCGACAGCAATGAAGACACGGCAGTCAATGCCGGATTCAAAGGCTATAAATCCGGTCAGCGGAAAAAGCCATTCAAAAAGAATACTCAGGGCCCGTCCAGTTTGGACCGAATACTCGATCGCTTGTGCCAGATACATGGCACCCCCGAAAGGCCAGCCAATCACACTAACAGGGATTGTTGGGTGTTCAAGCAGGCAGGCAAGTTAAGGGCCGAAAATAGAGACAAGGGGCTGCACAGCGACGACGAGGAGCCCAAGCCGCCGAACAACAATAGACAGAAGGGCTTTCCCCCACAAGTGCGGATGGTGAACATGATATACGCAACCCACATTCCCAAGGGGGTGCGGAAGCGTGCGCTACAGGACGTATACGCGATAGAGCCAGTCGCCCCAAAGTTCAACCCATGGTCCTCCTGCCCGATCACTTTTGATCAAAGGGACCATCCCACTAGCATCCGTCATGGCGGCTTCGCCGCATTGGTTCTCGACCCAATCATCGACGGATTTCATCTCACAAGAGTCCTCATGGACGGCGGTAGTAGCCTGAACCTGCTTTATCAGGATACAGTGCGGAAAATGGGCATAGATCCCTCAAGAATTAAGCCCACAAGAACAACCTTTAAAGGCGTTATACCAGGTGTAGAAGCCAATTGTACAGGCTCAGTAACTTGACGTGGTCTTCGGATCCCCGGACAATTTCCAAAGCGAAGAGTTAATCTTCGATATAGTCTCGTTCCGCAGTGGCTATCACGCCCTGCTCGGACGAACCGCATTCGCAAATTTCAATGCGGTGCCGCACTACGCATATCTCAAGCTCAAGATGCCAGGCCCTCGAGGAGTAATTACGGTCAACGGAAACACCGAGCGCTCCCTCCGTATGGAGGAGCATACGGCGGCTCTCGCAGTGGAGGTACAAAGTAGACTTCTTAGGAAATTCTCCAGTCCGGCCATTAAAAAGCCAGACACTGCCAAGCGCGCCCGGAGTAACCCACAGCAGGACCGCCTGGCACACTCCGAGCAAGCGTAGCAATGCGGCCCCAACCCCAGCTTTCGCGACATAGCGAAACTAGTACCTCGCGTACATAACTACGCCCTTGAAATACCATGGGCACAAGGGAAGGGGCACAATAACGGCACGCCCAAAATACAGATTAAAACATACTAGGGGCTGTCGGGTTCTTTTTTTAATTCTTTCTTACTTTCAGGACTCCATACTTCGGACGACCTATTCGGCAATTCGACTGCCGCACAAACGATGCAAGATCCAGGGAGGCAGACAAGTCATGCCGCATTATGGAACTCCCAGCTGGTCTCTGTTACAAGCGGTATACCTGTTTTAAATACAATTCCATGGCCTGTCCCTGGTCAGGGCATACTAAATAGTCTAATATATTTTGCTTACCGCACTATTTGTATCGTTCGACTTTGATAAATAGCCTCTCTATAAACAATGCATAGCTTTTTGTCTATTTTTTGCATTATCCTCTTTTCACATTTATGTTTATTAAATGACATGATTGCACCCGTACACCATGGTACGGCAAACACGCCAGGGGCTTCAGTACCCCTCATAATGGTGTGAGAAGTCTGTACACTTTCACAAGTGCGGCACCCCAAACTTATAGCACTATATGCATCGGCTCCGAATCATGATTTGGGTCAATAGTTGGGTTTGCCCGGCTCCTATGTTTTGGTGCCTTAAGTTCCGCTCTATCGGCTAAGGTAGCACTAGGAGAACCACTGCGATTGTGCCCCGGTTCAGCTGGGTTAAGCACCTCAGTGGAGAAAGCTAAAACTGACTGTCATGATGAGGCGAGAGACCGGTCACTGTTCGAGAGGTTTTTCGAGTCCCTAAAGACTTATGCCGCTTCGAGCAAGGAGCTGGCTTTGTCCAGCCAAGGCGTGGATAGCGCCCCGAACTCGGTCTTCCGAACTAGGGGCTTCGCCAAAATTTAAAATTATAGAGTTCTATGGCTAAGTGAGAGTGTTCAAGCATTATAGTCCGATTGCCTGGTTCATTGTGCTGAGCGCCTCCCTCGAAGGACCCAACTATGGGAAAAAGAGCGCTCAGGTTTATCCCGAACACCCCAGCACTAGTGGCATGGGGGCAGAAGCCGATGACTGGCCATCTCTCAATTTTTTGATAAACGGCCGCACAGAAAGTAATATTTTAAATTCAACAAGCATTGCTTAAGCGCCTATGAACAAGTTTTCAACGCATAGGATAAAAACGAGCGAGTTTATTCAAAAATTACATCCTTGGTACATTCATCCGCCACAAGGCGGGCACCCGCAAGAACATCCTTGTAATAGTTCTCGGGCTTGCGATGATCCTTCCCCGGCGGCGGCCCGTCCTTCACAAGCTTCTCACCGTCCAGCTTACCCCAGTGCACCTTTGCACGGGCAAGGGCCCGACGGACACCTTCGATGCAGACGGAGCGCTTGATGACCTCGAGCCTTGGACAGGCCTCCACCAGCCACCGCACCAGCCCGAAGTAGCTCCCAGGCAGGGCCTCTCCAGGCCATAGCCGAACTATGAAGCCCTTCATGGCCTGTTCGGCCGCCTTGTGGAGCTCGACCAGCTATTTCAGCTGGTCGCTAAAGGGCACAGGGTGTCCGGCCTCAGCATACTGAGACCAGAACACCTTCTCCGTCGAGCTGCCCTCTTCAGCTCGGTAGAATGCGGCAGCGTCGGATACGCTGCGGGGAAGATCTGCGAATGCCCCTGGAGAACTCTGGATTCGGGTAAGTAACAAGTAGTTTACTTTTATATTTCTGCTTTGCATAAAGAATGCCTTACCCGCTGCTATCTTCTTCACCTCCTCCAACTCTTGGAGGGCCTTTTGGGCTTCGGCCTTGGCAGACTTGGCAGTCTCAAGGGCCGCCGTGAGCTCGGACGCTTCGGTCTTTGACTCAAGCTCCAACTCTCATGTTTTTTCATGAGAGCCTGAAGCTCTTGCTGCACCTCGCCGACCTGAGCCCCAAGTTTCTCTCGCTCGGTGCGCTCCGCGGCCGTTTTCTTTTCGGCCTCGGACAGCGCCTGCTTGAGGGTCGCCACCTCAGTCGTGGCCCCTACAATAAGCAGTACAATCCTGTTATTTTTTTTGCAATCACGCCGTTCTATAGGCACTTTTTTGTAAGGTATTTCTTACCTTCTTTCTCCTCGAGCTGCCGCTTGGCAAGGCCGAGCTCTTGCTCGGTCCGCTCGAGGTCCTGCTTCAAGACACCCACCTCCGCAGTCTGTGCGGCGGTGGATAGCAGCGAAGCCTGCAGACGCATATTGACTCTTTTTGTTAGACTCCTGCGAAATTTAATAGATCCTCTATTCAGCTTTTCTTTCCGAACGCCAAACAGAGAATCAGGGGCTACTGTCTATGCGGTAATATTTTTACATATTTTTACTTACCTTGAAGCCTGTTAGAAGGCTAGCGCAAGCTTCAGTCAGTCCGCTCTTGGCGGACTGAACCTTCTGGATCACCGTACTCATAATAGTACGGTGCCCCTCGTCGATGGAGGCACCATCAAGCACCTCCAGCAGATTGTCCGGCACCTCCGGTTGGACAGAGGCCGCCGGCTCAGAAGGCTTGCTCCTCTTGGAAGGAGTTCACCTACCGTGGTCCGGAACTATGGAAGATTCTGGCGCGATGTCCGGCACAAAGCCGGACTTGGAGCCCTGGGGGGCCTTATCCCCTTCACTCTTGGAGTCCGGGAGGTTGCCCTGCGGCTCCTCCGGGACCACCTCCTCCTGCCCCGGAGCTTGTGGCGACGCCACTTCGGCGTCGTCTGCAGTGCGGGGGGAGACAGTGGGCGGAACTGAGTTCATGTCCGATGAGTCTAGGGGGCCGTCCGACGATTCATTGAATTCGGCCTGGGGCGGGCTGCATAATTACGTTCGACATTAGGGAAACCTATGCAACAAGGGAACATCATGAGTTACTCTGATGTCCGAACTTACGATTTCGCCGGACACTTGGCCCTGCTTGGCCACTCCTCTTCGCCCTCTTCAGCGTCGGGGGAGTAGTCCGGCGGAGGGGTCTTCCTTTTCCTAGACCCCTCGGCCTCCCCCGTTGGGGCGGCCTTCCTCTTCTCTCCTCCCTACGCTGGGGGGGAGAGTTTTCTTCTTCCTCCTCCTTGTTTTCACGGGAAGAGGGCGTCTCGGACTCGTCGGATGACGAGTCTGACACCACCACGTTACGGGCACTCTTTCGAGTCCCCGTGGTCTTCTTCTTCTTGGCCTTCTTCTCCGACACCACATAAGGAGCCGGAACCAGCAGCTTCACTAGTAGAGCTGGGGCTGGGTCTTCGGGCAGCGGAGCCGGATAGTTAATCGGTCCGGATATCGCCCGCCAAGCCTGTCAAAGGTAAGGGAGTTTAGATCCCGCATAGAGTCAAACTATGAAGAAAGCTTAACATCTTGTGAAAGGCGAAGATAGCTTACCTCGCTAGCATGACGCTGCGAGCTGTATCTGCGGTCCTCGGAAGCGGATGTGGGAGCCTCGGCTCCCTTGAATAGCACCTTCCAGGCATCTTCGTACGTCATGTCGAAGAGCCTGCTAAGGGTTTGGTGCTGCGCCGGGTCGAACTCCCACAGATTAAAATCCCGTTGTTGGCACGGGAGGATCCGGCGGACGAGCATAACCTGGATTACATTAACTAGTCGGATTGGCTTGTTCACCAGGGACTGGATGCATGTTTGCAATCCGGTCACCTCTTTTTCGTCACCCCACGACAGGCCCGTCTCTTTCCAGGACATAAGCCACGTGGGGGTCCGGATCGGAACTCGGGGGCTGCGGTCCATTCTGGATCGCGTGGCTCGGTGATGTAAAACCACCCGGATTGCCACCCCTTTAGGGTCTCCACAAAAGAGCCCTCGAACCATAGGACGTTGGCCATCTTGCCCGCCATGGCGCCTCCGCACTCCGCCTGGCTGCCGCGCACCACCTTGGGCTTGACGTTGAAGGTCTTGAGCCAGAGGCCGAAATGAGGGCGGACGCGGAGGAAGGCCTCGCACACGACGATAAACACCGAGATGTTGAGGATGAAGTTCGGGGCCAGATCATGGAAATCCAGGCCGTAGTAGAACATGAGCCCCCGGACAAATGGGTGGAGTGGAAAACCCAGTCCGCGGAGGAAGTGGGGAAGAAATACTACCCTCTCATGGGGCCTTGGGGTGGGGAGAAGCTGCCCCTTTTCGGGAAGCCGATGCACGATGTCCTTGGACAGGTATTCGGCCTTCCTTATCTTCTTGACATGGCCCTCCGTAGCGGAGGAGACCATCCACTTGCCTCCCGCTTCGGACATTGCTGGAGAAGGTTGAGGTGGGAAGTGCGGGCTTGGGCGCTGGAGCTCGAGTGCACAGGAGATGGATAGGCAAAGGAGGAAGAAGGCGTAGGTAAAAAGGTGGATCCTTATCCCCTTATATGAGCGGATGCGGTTGTGCGTCCCCACCAGCCTAGTAAAACTCGCTTGCCTCCCAAGCGCCGTGATAAATGGCGCGGTGGGGTTGCCCACGTCCGTATTGATGAGAATCCCGTAAAGGGGGTACACGATCTCTGCTTTGACAAGACATGCCAAGGAAACTGCCTCGCAAAACATGCTGAGGTGGAAAAGTAAAAACGACTCGAGTAAAGGACTTGGCCGTAGTGTGATGGCGCACTGCGGAATACATCAGCAGATTTGATTTGTGTTAATATTATTCTCTCTATGGCAATATGTGGAAGCTTATTTTGCAGAGCCGGACACTACTCTTGGTGTTTACAATCTTCTATGAAGGACTTGGAGGCGGAACCCGCCTTGCAATGCCGAAGACAATTTGTGCGCCGGACTCATCGTCATTGAAGCCTGGTTCACGGGCTACTGAGGGAGTCCTGGATTAGGGGGTGTTCGGGTAGCCGGACTATACCTTCAGCCGGACTCCTGGACTATGAAGATACAAGATTGAAGACTTCGTCCCGTGTCCGGATGGGACTTTCCTTGGCGTGGAAGGCAAGCTTGGCGATGCGGATATTCAAGATCTCCTACCATTGTAACCGACTCTATGTAACCCTAACCCTATCCAGTGTCTATATAAACCGGAGGATTGTAGTCCGTAGGCAATCAACTCCATATACAACAATCATACCGTAGGCTAGCTTCTAGGGTTTAGCCTCCTTGATCTCGTGGTAGATCTACTCTTGTACTACCCATATCATCAATATTAATCAAGCAGGACGTAGGGTTTTACCTCCATCAAGAGGGCCCGAACCTGGGTAAAACATCGTGTTCCCTGCCTCCCGTTACCATCCGGCCTAGACGCACAGTTCGGGACCCCCTACCCGAGATCCGTCGGTTTTGACACCGACACTCACCCTCTCTTCACCAGATCTAAACAAGACTGCGTTGGCCTCTTGTCTCTCTCTCCCCCCTCATAGCTGGTGAAGGAGGCATCTGTATCCCGTCGCACCGGGAAGGGGAGGAGGTGCAACGTTCACTCTATCGCCTTCGGCGAGGGAGGCAATCCACTGCTGGCTGCGCTGTTCTCTTTCACCCAGCGCCTGTGCGGGAGGGCCACCGACCCCTTCTTTCTCGCTGTCGTATGTAGTGTGGGAAGATCCGGCCTCCCACCGCACGCCTTGCCACATCCCGACGACCCTAAGGTATACGTTTCTTTGAAACCGTCATTGCTCTAGCTGCATGTGGATCTTTTTTGATCTATAGTCGAATCTAGGTCTTGGTTCAAAGAGGAAAGAAGGGTGCGGTGGGCTGGAGCAAGAATCTAGGACATGGTTCAATGAGGAAAGGAGGGGCGGAAAGTAGTATAGACTGGCTATCCAGCCGCTTTGTAGGTCGAAAAGGGAAAAGGGGGTAACCCAGTACACACATCTGTAAGGAACCGATCTCTTTGTTGAAAAGGGAAAGAAACTGGGGGGTCAAGTAGTTTGTGCACGACTAGATTTGTTGCCCTCACATAGGAAGAAGGTTCAAAGAGAACAAATATGGGACCAGCGCATATATGCTGCTTGGCTACATACTCTGCATCACCCATTTATACATGTGGACGCACATGGTGCTGGCATGTCCCATGCAGCTATTTTGCTGTTGTTAATCTCAGAATTAACTACTGATCTGTTTTAAAAGAATTTCTCTGTTAATATGAATCAATGCAACCTTTTTAGAAATGCTACTGTCCTATACTTTGTTTTCCATCAAGATAAGGTAGATGCTTCTTTTTGTGGTCGCATGTTTCATCCTCCTTTATTGGCCAGTAATTGTTTTCTTTTTTGCCTCTTAAAACAGGGATATATATTCAACTTGTTGCTATAGAAAACTTAAATGTCACATCGGCAACTTTGCTTGATTTTAGTGCAACTGCACAAAACTTGATTGGGTTTCCTATTCGTGTTGGTAGATTCGTATTTTATGTTGGTCGTCTCATGAAAGGTAAGTACAGGCCTTCATCCACATGATTGTGCAGTGTGCTTTGAGATGTTGTGCTACTTGTATTGGTACTGTTTTAAATAAATGATGAATTGAAGCTATTGTATTGCTGTCTTTTCCCATTAAGTAGTGAACAAAAATGGGACCAACCCAGACATGATGCTTGTTGCTTTGTTACAACAAATTGAGCATCGCCCCCTTTATAAGCCAGTAATTGATGCCACTCTCAGAATTAACTACTGAATCTTATTTCAAAACTGTAACACTTGTTAGGGATTGGCAGGATTACCATTTTTGTGGCCGCATGTTTCATCCTCCTTTATTAGCCAGTAACTGATTCCTTTTTTGCCTCTGTTTATACAGGGATATCTATTCAACTTGTTGCTATTGCGACATTTTGCTTCGCTACGCGAAACACTTTGCTTGATTTCAATGCAACTGCACAAAATGAGATTGGATTTCTTATTCGTGTTGGCAGATTCGTATTTTATCGTTGTCGGTCTCATGAAAGGTCAGTACAGGCCTTCATCCACATGATTGTGCAGTGTGCTTTGAGATGTTGTGCTACTTGTATTGGTACTGTTTTAAATAAATGTTGAATTGAAGCTATTGTATTGCTGTCTTTTCCCATTAAGTAGTGAACAAAAAATGGAACCAACCCAGACATGATGCTTGTTGCTTTGTTACAACAAACTCTGCATCACCCCCTTTATAAGTAGAGGGAAGCACATACTGTTGTTGCGCCCACTCTACCCTGGAACTGAATCTTAGTTCAAAACCGAAAACACTTGTTAGGGATCGGCATGAGTACCATTTCTGTTAGGGATCGGCCAGAGTACATGTTTAAGAAATGTATTGTTCAGATAATGTCTCTGTTATTATATATCAGGTACAGACTTACAGTGTTTTACAAATGGTACTATCCTACTTTGTAGTTCTTTCTACATGTTTAACCAAGGTATTGTTAAGATAATGTCTCTATTAAAATGAATCAGTCGCATTGTTTTAGGAATGATACTTTTCTGCTTTTTCGTTCTTTATACATCTTGAAACAAGGCATTGTTAAGATAATGTCTCAGTTAATATGAATGCATCACACTGATTGAGAATTGCTACTCTCATGCTTTGTTTCCCATTAAGATAAGGTAGATCAGTAGATGTTTTTCTTCTAGGAGTACAAGTCATCAACCGTTATTTCTCAGTAATTGTTTCCCTTGTACCTTTTGTTGCTTACAGGGATATCAAAATTAAAGCTCGGTTTTATTCCGACTTCGATTTTAGTTCAACTGCACAAAAGGAGCCAATGTGTCCAAGGCAAACTGCTGCATTACTGGGTCCAATTGGTCGTTCCACTTTGCAGAAAGAAGCAGTCATTGTTTGCACTACATTACAGAAGGAATGACCAAGAAGCTTTACAGAGTATTAGGCCTTCCACTATATAGGCCAAAAGAGGTGCCAATTTCACCTTTTCTTAGTTTGGCACCGAATCCATCCATTGCTACAGCCGGTGCCATAAATATTAGACATCGGTGACATGACTAGTCTACAGAGACCACTGGCAATTTAACAACACGTGGAGTGCCCTGGGCAAGAAGTGCCCAAACAAGTACAAGAAGCGACAGGACTCCACGATCATAGGCATTACATATTTTGAATGGGAAAAGCTTGTCAAAGTTTAATCATTGATGTTAGCAAGAAGCGACAGGACTCCACGATCATAGGCATTACATATTTTGAATGGGAAAAGCTTGTCAAAGTTTAATCATTGATGTTAGCAAGAAGACATTAGTCTAATATATTAGAATTGGAAAACCTTGTCAAATTTTTCTCATAGATGTTAGCCAGAAGACATGCATTTGACATTTTTGAGTGGGACACCCTTGCTGTGAGCAGCTTCGAGTGTTTTTCCTATTCATGTGTTCAGTTTAGAAGTAAACAGTTACTCTGCTGAGATATTCCTGTGTTAAGAGTTTGTTCTGAATATTGTCTATGTAATGCCAGGCCTTGTGTTTGATTGCAAAGTTGAGCTTGGAATGTTATGGCATGCGGCATCACGAGCTATTCACCGTGCCTCCTGAGAATAATGCTTCATATTGTTTTGCATGTCGATCTAATGCCAGTGATTTGCTTGTTAAGAAGATCATCCTCTTCTGTTGTTTCCGTGCTTAAGAAGTTCATCGTCTGATGTTTCATTCATAGCCTATACAACAAGTCGGGTAGGTTAGACGTGAAACCATATGATCTTCTGACCAACTCATGATATTAGGCCGTGATTGGATCGTCGTTTTCCAACCAAAACCGCTTGTAAAACTGACGCTTGTAAATTAAAGTAGATGGTCTCGGGCGAAGGCGCTTGGTTGGTCGATTTCGACTAGTAAAATATCGGAAGTACTTGACACACGATAAAAACGCTGAACGACACTCGAACGATTGCTAATCCAGCCGTTAGCTGTTGTTTCAGCCTTGCCCATGGATGGCGTGATACGCACGTCGTGCATGTATCGTCTGGTAATGTCGTCCATATTGCAGTGCTCGTAAAATATACACTGGTCTCTCAAATTACATGCGTAACCCGCCGGTTTTACTTACAGACCTCGGGCCCTCGGTTTCATTATGCCTGTATTTTACGCGTTGTTTTCGATGACGAGTGAATTACACTTGTATGTTAATACAGGTTTGAAATAAACCAGAGCTCCCAAGTGCGGCCTTACTGTTTCATGTCGTCTCAGTTTCTCGAAGGTTCTCATAGGTGTCTGATGATCCTGGCTTCCTGAATGAGTAGTGGGCGCTGTATCAGACCATCCGTAGGGCCCGCGAGGCCCTCTCCATTGTCCTTCGAGTTGTTGCGCTCACCGTGGTGCCGAGCATTGTTAATATCGTCAACGAACATGAGGATTCAGGTGATGACTTTATTTTGACTGGATGACACTAGGGACCCACTAGGGCCATAGCCGTACGTACGCAAGTGCCTCCTTATTATGTATAACTATTTTTTTGCTTTCTCCTGGTTTCTTGACATCACGGTCCCACACCATTGTCAACCTATGTAGTCAATATAAACGAGAGAATTGCACAAGGTGCGGCCGACAGCTGGGACCAAGCAACTCGAGCAGTATTTGTGTTTTTGAGGCGTGAGCACTACAAAGTTTTTCTTGGCGATGATTTCGTTGTTGTTCAGAGGAGAGCAGGGTATTAACTGGGCGGGTTGTGGCCCGTCTATCCCAGGCTAGATATCCAGCCCAGATACTTTTTTTTTCAAGTTGAAAATGGCTAGCCCAGCTATACGTCTTTTTGAGAATACCCAGGCAAGGTCAACTTGTTATTCTCCACCCCGCTGGGCTACAAATCTTTCCTAGGAGGATGCATTAGGCTTAACAGGAAAATGGGCTTTAAAATATAATAAATGGGATGTAATTATAAAAACTGGGCAGTAACTATAAAAAAATGCACCAAACACGAAATTAGTTTATAAAATATTATTTATGGGTTTTGAAAATCTTAAATTTTCATTGTTGCGCGTGCAATGTTTTGTTGGTTTTTTACGTAATATAAATTTATATTTAATCTGACTACAAATTTCGGGATAAAAATATTTTAGCGCACATCAAAATGTGGGAAATTTTATTGAATTCTGTCTTCAATGGTTGGTTGAAATTATTAATCATTGTCCTAGCTAGAAAATGGGCTGTACTTTTAACAAACTCTGAATGGACTGTTGTAAATTCCATTAGAATTCCAAAATGGGTTGTACATTCTTACAAAATGCAAATGGGCTATAAGTTCTCTGCCACACCTTGTGGGCCTACTAAGTGACGCGTCCCCTGAAAAAATTAAGTTGACGCGTATGCAAGGCTTTGCCAACTGATTAGAGTCAACACACGGTTCTAGCAGCAGTGGCCATTGGATGTCTATCCAACGAATGTCGTGCTTCTTCTTCAATCTCGGATATTCTTAGCTTCGGCCGCCCAAAAAATGATTCCTCCCCCTGACATCTGGGGCACACCGTTTCGGAGGCTGACCTGTGGGCCTACTAAGATGGAGCATACCAAGGGCTTTGTCAACTTAGTCAATAATAAACGTTTCTAGCTTCAGTGACCGTACGATGTCCATCCAACGGCTGTAGTGCTTCTTCAACCTCTGGTCTTCTTGGTCCAGCCGCCCAAAGCAGCACCGATCGTGCCGCCTACTCCAGCCTCTCGTGGTCGGCTGTGCTGCCGCGGAGGCCTCACCGCCCCCATAGTACTCCCACCGCTGGCCAGGCCATCCCTCCACTCACCCACACCCCCTGTTATTCTGCGGCGACGGCAGCCTCACACCGCAGTTGAACCAGTGAACCCTCGTACTCCTCTCCGCGCGGGCTTCCATTGTTGCGTCTTCCCCGGCTCCGCGTCATCCCCTTCCTAGGCCTCGTCGTCGTCCAGACCACCGCCCTGGTGCTCTCGGTGCGGCGTGGTCAATGTGGTCAACGACCGACTTCCATCGGAAGAGTACTGTACGTGGAGAGGCTGACAGCTAGGTCCAGGCGGCCACAAGGAAGTGCCTCCTTATTACGCGCAAAATAATTATTATTCCACCTTACAGCAGGGACCCACCGAACGGGCCACCTTATTTTGCGAAAAAAAACGTTTCCCCCCTGACCGCTCGGACCCATCGGACAGGCCAGCGTATTTCACGAAAAAAAATGTTCCCCCCGCTGTCAGCTCGGACCCACCAGAAGTGCAACCTTATTACGCACAAAAAATGAATACTCCCCTTGCTAGCTGGGACCCACCATGGTGGGAGGCTGACTTGTGGGCCTACTAAGTTGACTGGGATGGGGGCCTTTGTCAACTTTAGTCAATATGAACGATTCTAGCTCCAGTGACCGTACGATGTCCATCCAACGGCCGTAGTGCTTCTTCAACCTCTGGTCTTCTTGCTCCAGCCGCCCAAAGCAGCGCCGGACGTGTCGCATGCTCCTGCCTCCCGTGGCCGGCTGTGCTGCCGCGGAGGCCTCACCGCCCCCTACTATTCCCACCGCTGGCCACGCCCTGCGGTGACGGCAGCCTCACACCGCAGCCGAACCAGTGAACTCTCATACTCCTCTCCGCGCGGGCTTCCGCTGCCGCGTCTTCTCCGGCTCCCCGTCGTCCCCTTCCTAGGCCTCACCATCGTCCACCACCCTGGTGCTCTCAGTGCGGCGTGGTCAACGTGGTCAAGGAACGACTTCCATCGGACGTGGACTGTACGTGGAGAGGATGACATCTGGGTCCACGGCCGCAGCAAGGAAGTGCCTCCTTATTACGTGCAAAATAATTATTCCTCCACCTGACAGCGGGGACCCACCGGACAGGCCACCGTATTTTGCGAAAAAAACATTTCCCCCTGACTGCTGGGACCCACCAACTACACCTTCGCACGCAAGGAAGTGCGTCCGAGCAAAAAAACAAAACGATTCACCCACCTGACTGCTGGGACCCGCCAGCTACATCTTTGCACGCAAGGAAATGCCTGACAGTCGGGACCCACCTGGTCAAAGCGTACGTAGCGTTGTTGTTCTGGTCGCGAACATGTACGTACATATATACTGGTCGATGTAGAGGCGCACACGTGTCGTAGTAGAGGCACGCACATAGCTTGTACACGTACGTACAGCGGTCAGGGTGCAAGAAAGAAAATACGGCCACGTATGTGTACATACGGGCGGGGTATTGAACGCCTACTCACGCATACGTACGGCGAGGGCTCGTGTACAAGGCTGGGTCGAAACGGAGAAACAGCATCGTTGTCGTGTTCATGGGGAGGCAACGGAATGCGTCGTGTTCATGGGAAGGCAACGGAATGCGTCATGTTCATGGGGAGGCAATGGAATGCGTCGTGTTCATCGGGAGGGCTTGGACGGAATAGGCGATGGAAACGAGGCCTGGCGTACCGCACAACGGAGTAAACGTCCTTGTGTTCGACCGGCCATGTTCGAAATAGGATCCTGTTCATCGGGAGGGGTGTGGCGTACCGCAAAACGGAGGAAACAGACCTCCTACGGTCGAAACGGGGGTCCTGTTGATCGGGAGGGGTGTGGCGTACCGCAAAACGGAGGAAACGGACCTCCTACAATCGAAACGGGGGTCCTGTTGATCGGGAGGGGTGTGGCGTACCGCAAAATGAAGCAAACGGACTTATGTTGGAGCGCTACGGTCGAAATGGGGGTCCTGTTCATCACGAGGGGTGTGGCGTACCGCAAAACAGGACTCCACGGGATACTGTTCATCTCCACCATCGACCTCCTCCAGCCTCCACGGGGACCTGTTCATCCAGCCTCCACCGTGCGCTACTCCACCGGCTACTGTTCAACCACCCCTCCACCGTCTACTGTTCATCCATCCCTCCACACCATGGGGTCCTGTTCAACCACCCCTCCACGGGCACCCCTCCACCGTCTACTGTTCATCCAGCCCTCCACACCACGGGGTCCTGTTCAACCACCC
>NC_041392.1:251718463-251724658 GCF_002162155.2 Triticum dicoccoides | reverse complement strand
ACTCACTATTCATCCCATCGATCGGCTTCAGTTAGCAGCAGTAGCGAAGGAATCGCTCGATCGGGTTGAGTTAACAGCCATCGATCGAGCGCTCGGGTTCAGTAACACATAGCCTGCAGTGCAATCGCTCGGGTTCTGTTAGAGCCCAATGCCTCGCTCGGGTTCAGTTAGAGCCAATGCCTCACACTCACGCGCGTACGTGTACGAGAGAAACGCGGATCGCTCGGCCCCCGACCTCCCACCGTCACCGGGAACTCCCCGAAATTTTCCTCCCCCTCGCTTCTACCACGGTTTTTTCCGTCATGGATGGCCCAAAGAATGTCATGCAGCTGCGTCTCCGGCCCGCCCAGGACGAAAAGCCCATTTTCTGTTATGATTTTTTGTCATAGAAGTAGGAGCCCACCACATCTATGATGATACCGGGTTTTGTCACAATTATCGTCATAGAAGTGTCATATGTATGACAGGAAAAAATTTCGTTCGGCCCAAAATGTCATGGATGTGTCTTTTTTTGTAGTGTTGGCTCGAAGGGCCGCACTGGCGTCATAAGCAGCCTGACTGTTTTCATGCACCACCTTCACTCGCTCCATCATTATGCCAGCTTGGTGAATGGCTTCTGCAGCGGCGTCGGCCTGGCTTTCTGGAATGTGATGAGTAGTGAAGAATGGGGTTGGTGGTGCAGTCGCGGCAGCTTGAAGTTCTGAGGCATGAGGCTAGATAGTTGAAGCAAACACTGGTGCAGTCGACAATGTGGGGCGTTCACTTGATACTGGAGTAGCGGAAGTAACAGAAGCCCGAGTCACATCTTCAAGCTGTTGAATCACTAGCTCTGCCACCAGCACCGATTGGGACGTCTTGCCAGTTGATGCCTTCTTAGTCCTCCTAGGCCTCAGTGGCACATCCCCGTCGTCATCCGGAAGATCAATGACATGGGGAGGAGCTGCAAAAAGAATTAGTTGTCAGAATTCAGTCGGTCAACAAAATGGCTAAGAAAGCAAAGGCAAGTTTGCAAAAATCATACCCGGGTTAGAAGTGACCGTGTCTTCTACGTCTCCATCACCATCCCTGTAAGCAGAAGTCCCAGAAGTGGCAGCTCTGCAAGTTTCAAGATTCACTCGGACAAATGAGAAAGAGAGTCGACATCATAAATCCTCGATTGAAAGGTGGAGACAAGACACTTACGCAAAAGAGATGGGGACATCAATCTTGATCTTGGGCAGAGCCTTCTGAGGCTTTGGTTCGGTAACCTTTTGCTGCTTCGGGGCCTTCTCAGTCAGCACAGGGGAAGAGGTCCGACTGCGCTTGGAAGTTTGTCCGGTCGACCTAGCTACTTCTCCACGGACACTCGCTGGGTCGTGCTTATGTTTGGAACACTTTTTAGTGCGAGGCGGTGACTCGAGTTCTTCACCACTGCTCGAGTCCCCGCTTTCCTCCTCCTCTTCCCCTCCATCAGATTGCCAATCCATGCTTTCGCCTTCGCTCACCTCCCCTTCCGGGTCCTTCTCCTGCTCTCTGTTGGGCATTGAGTACATCTCAGTGAGGGCCTGAAAGACAACAAGTGGAACAAATGTCAGTTGATTGGCAAAAAGCAATTACATGATAGATCAAAAAACACTCGGGAGATAGAATTGGACCTTGTCCGGTTCATATCAGTTGTCGAGTGGAGGGATTCTCCTGGACCCCCTGGGGTTATCCTTGCTGCCAGTGATGCCCCTCAACCACTGCTCCACTGTACCCTCATCGACTTCTTCTGGGTGGATCCGACTGGTATCTTTGATGCCCGAATACATCCACATCGGATGGTCGCGAGCTTGAAGTGGCTGAATGTGTCGTCCGAGGAAGACCTCCAGGAGATACATGCCAGTCATGCCATCACGAACGAGCTGGAACACTCGCTCGACCAGCACCTTCACCTCCGCTTTATCCTCCGGAGTCACCTTCAAGGCAGAGGGCTTCTCGACTCGAGCCATGGAAAAGGGGGGAAGTCTAGTCGACTGGCCTGGAGTCGGCTGGTCTTTGCAGTAGAACCAGGTCGACTGCCACCCTTTGACTGACTCAGGAAGAATCATGGCTGGGAAAGTACTTTTACCTCTCATTTGGATCCCAAGACCCCCACACATCTAGATCACATGTGTCCTCTCATCACTTGGATTGGCCTTTTTGACCGATTGAGAACGACAGGTGAAAATGTGTTTGAAGAGGCCCCAGTGTGGTTGACAACCCAGGAAATTCTCGCACATGGACATGAATGCAGCGAGGTACACAATAGTATTGGGGGGAAATGATGAAGTTGTGCTCCAAAGAAGTTTAAGAAACCTCAGAAGAAGGGGTGGGGAGGCAAATAAAAACCACGGTCGACGTGGGTGGTGAGGAGCACACACTCACCCTCCTGCGGCCGCGGCTCGGTCTCGTCCTCCGGTAGCCGCGCTGACTTGTGGGGAATCAGTCCCCCCTCAACCAGATCGTCGATGTCGTCTTGCTGGATCGTCGACCGAATCCAATCCCCTGGATCCAGCCGCGCGGCATGCCAGATCTCGACGAGGATCCGTCCCGGCTGGTCTTCCTCCCCTTCGCCTTCGCCGTCGCCTTCTTCGAGTGCTCCAAGGCCGCCGTCTTCTCCTTCCCCATTGCAACGGATGGAGTTCGAGCGGACCGGTAGTGCCAAGAGCAGAGGTGGATGCAGTGGAGAAACAGAGGAGAAAGGGAGAGAATGGGGCGCACTATGCAAAAAAAACAGCTGCGTCGCCTTATATGAGGTCTTCTCCCGAGTGGCTGACTTGTGGGTCCAAGCAAACCCGTCAAATCCCGCAATAGTCACACGTGTAGTACGTGGCGAAAAAGGTGGTGTGGGAATCGAGGTGCCCCTACCTAATATTCTCTCATTACCGTGGCCTCCTCCTCCCCGCGCGCTTCCCAAAATTCAAATCCCGCAGGATCCGCAAGCAGTAGAGCAACCTATCAGACGGAAGATTTTTTTCCATATCAACACTCGAAGCTTTTCAATAAAAGTTCACTCGACAAACTAAGAATGGATCAAGGCGACTGAAGAAGAAATTGAAGTCATCGTGATTGGTCATTTGATCCTAGGCAGACACTTCTGAACTGCAAGAATTGAGTCGGAGGTATTTTCAACTCCTTCTCCACTCGAGCCCTAAACCATTCGGGGGCTAATGATGAAGCTATGTACCTAGGGTAGGGTCATAGGCCTGACCTAGACACCCTCCACTGGGACATCACCCTAAATCCAAAAACATTCAAGAGATATCATCATCCACTCGACTAGAAGCATTCCACTCGGAAGACTCGAAGTCACTCGACCGTAGCAATTGTCACTCGACGATCAGAAGACCAAAAGTCGCTCTGTATAGCAACAGTCGAACGTTTACTCTGTAGACTTAATGTTCATTTATGTCACTTTATTGCTGGCGTTACCAGAAACACCCCATCTTAATGTTCATATCTAGGGGGAGAATCTTCATCATCACTTTCATCAATATTATCGGTTTCAATAATTTCATTCTCTCTAACCCTAGCAAGTTGTTGATCAAGAAATTCACCTAGTGGCATAGTATTATCAAGCATAGAAGTAGTTTCATCATAAGTATCATGCAAAGCAGAAGTTGCATCATCAATAACATGCGACATATCAGAATGAATAGCAGGTGTAGGTGTCGCAAGTTTACTCAAAACAGAATGTGAATCAAGTGTAGAGCTAGATGGCAGTTCCTTACCTCCCCTCGTACTTGAGGGAAAAATCTTGGTTCTTTTATCTTTCAAGTTCTTCATAGTGATCAGCAGATATAAATCCCATGTGACTCAAAGAATAGAGCTATGCTCCCCGGCAATGGCGCTAGAAAATAGTCTTGGTAACCCACACGTATAGGGGATCGCAACAGTTTTTGAGGGTAGAGTATTCAACCCAAATTTATTGATTCGAACAAGGGGAGCCAAAGAATATTCTCAAGTATTAGCAGCCGAGTTGTCAATTCAACCACACCTGGAAACTAAATATCTACAGGAAAGTATTTAGTAGCAAAGTAATATGATAGTAGTGGTAATGGTAGCAAAAGTAATAGTTTTGGTTTTATAGTGATTGTAATAGTAGCAACGGAAAAGTAAATAAGCGAAGATCAATATGTGAAAAGCTCGTAGGCAATGGATCTGTGATGGATAATTATGTTGGATGCGATTCCTCGTGCAATAATTATAACATTGGGTGACATAGAACTAGCTCTAGTTCATCAATGTAATGTAGGCATGTATTCCGAATATAGTCATCCGTGCTTATGGAAAAGAACTTGCATGATATCTTTTGTCCTACCCTCCCGTGGTAGCGGGTCCTATTGGAAACTAAGGGATATTAAGGCCTTCTTTTAATAGAGTACCAGACCAAAGCATTAACACTTAGTGAATACATGAACTCCTCAAGCTACGGTCATCACCGGTAAGTATCCCGACTATTGTCACTTCGGGGTTAACGGATCATAACACATAATAGGTGACTATAGACTTAAAAGATAGGATCAAGAACTCACATATATTCATGAAAACATAATAGGTTCAGATCTGAAATCATGGCACTCGGGCCCTAGTGACAAGCATTAAGCATAGCAAAGTCATAGCAACATCAATCTCAAAACATAATGGATACTAGGGATCAAACCCTAACAAAACTAACTCGCTTACATGATAAATCTCATCCAACCCATCACCATCCAGCAATCCTACAATGGAATTACTCATGCACGGCGGTGAGCATCATGAAATTGGTGATGGAGGAAGGTTGATGATGATGATGGCGACGGATTCCCCTCTTCGGAGCCCCGAACGGACTCCAGATCAGCCCTCCTGAGAGAGATTAGGGCTTGGTAGTGGCTCCATATCGTAAAACGCAATGAAACCTTCTCTCTTATTTTTTTCTCCCTGAATGTGAATATATGGAGTTAGAGTTGAGGTCGGTGGAGCACCAGGGGCCCACAAGGCAAGGGGCGCTCCCCCCACCCTCGTGGACAGGGTGTGGGCCCCCTGGCCTTGATTCTTTCGCCAGTATTTTTCATATATTCCAAAAATATTCTTCGTTGATTTTCAGGTCATTCCGAGAACTTTTATTTTTGCACAAAAATAACACCATGGCAATTCTGCTGAAAACAACGACAGTCCGGGTTAGTTCCATTCAAATCATGCAAGTTAGCGTCCAAAACAAGGGCAAAGGTGTTTGGAAAAGTAGATATGTTGGAGACGTATCATAGGTTCCTTCCCTTAAGCACGCGACCCCTTAGGTTCAAGCCGGCTAGGTCACAGTTCGGATCACCTCCGAACTGCACGGTTGGTACCGGCCCCTAGAAAGGCATGCCGAACACTAAGCAGAGTATGAAGCTGGTTAGGCGAACATGTACATCACACTTCCATTCCTTTTACCACACGATATATGTTGTCGGGCTCAAGGCGAGTCTGTCATCCTTGCGCTAGCCCGACCTCTTTCTCGTTCCAGTGATGCCGACCATAAACCAGATTATCTCATAATACATGTCGCATGGCAATGCTTATCCTAGTCGGATCACACGAGGGGCCCAGAGTATATCTCTCCTGATCGGAGGGGAAAATCCCATCTTGCTCGGCCATGTCTCGCAGCATGGGTCTGGACAAGCCCGAAACCTACCTTTGTAACTACCCAGTCACGGAGTAGCGTTTGGTTGGCCCAAAGCACGTCTGTCATGATCCCGACTACATGCGCCAGCTCAGGTCTTAGGACATAGAACACATGTTGTACTAGAGACTCACAGATGGCATATCATTGCGTCTCATAGTTGGGTCTGTCCGACTCGGACCTTCTCTCGACTTGGATCCGACTATGTCGAATCCGACCAGATCCTTCCAAGTCCATATTATCCGGTAAGCATCCAATGCTCCATGGCTAGTGAGACCAAGCCATCGACCGTGTCATATGCTAGTCTAGTCGGCTGCGCATCCACACAACCCTTTCGACTAGGGACCTTTTAGGGCAGTCATCATACAATGCATGGTCCCACAAACAAGTCACGTACTTGCTAATTAACATCATTGATAATGTCCAAGGACTATCTTTATTCATAAACACATAGGAAATATCCTCATACATGATTGACTCTAGGGCATATATCCAACACTAAGAGATTGTCGTGTCTTGTGTGGTGCCCCCTCACACACACACACATA
>NC_041392.1:251636984-251718186 GCF_002162155.2 Triticum dicoccoides | reverse complement strand
GACCTCTCCCCTCCTCGCCGCCGATCTTCGCCGGATCCGTCGCCTCCCTTCCATCCCCAGCTCCTGGCCGGCCAGATCCGCCGCCTCCCCTCCTTCCCCAGCTCCTGGCCGACCACCGGTGCGGGCGAGCGAGCGATGGCGGACGCTGGCACGAGGGAGCCCATGTCGCGTGGACGCGGCGAAACCGCCATGGACTTCAGGAAGCCGCATCCTCGTCCCATCGTCACCGCCCGAAGCCTTGGCAGACCAGATGACGGCCCCGATGCAAGCTACGGCGAGCGGCACGCCCAACGGAGCAACTCCTCCATGAAGGCGGCATCGGCTGCGCCCTCAAATTCAACGACAAAAGTACATGAACTTCCTCCCAATTTTGCCTTCTTCTTCAATCTTGCCTTCTCTGACCTTCTTGCTTCATGCAGATTAACTTTGCGCCCCCTGCGAGACATGGATTGCCATGGAATTCCTCTCCTACCTCCACGACGAATTGTTCTCAAGGTGGCCTATCAGCTGCTGGAAAAAGGTTGGCCAAACTTCTAGCCAGGTTATGGTTGAACTTCTTCCTTCCTTTGGTTTGTTATTTGCTTACAGCTATGTGAAGTTCAGGTGGTGTGTGAGCATCACTATAGGCTACAAAAGTTTTTTTAACATCTGCCTACTTACAGCCATGTGAAGTTCAGGTGGTGTGTGAGCCTCAGTCCAGGCTACAAACACTATAAAATCTGCCTGCATTCACATTCACATGTGGAAAAGCCATGTGAACTTCAACTAGTAAGTGTGCTAGAGTTCAGGTTGGTATGTATCTGGTTCTGTGCAAAAATAAAAGGAAAATAAAACATGCATGTGATATGACATGAAGGTCAGGTTGGTATGCACTAGCAGTCCAACCATTCAAACGCATGAAGGTTCAGGTTTTTTAACTGTAGACAGTATTTCCCCTTTGCAAAACAAGAAGTTCAGGTTGTGGAGAGTGCTCAGTTCAGGTGCATATATGTAATCAAATATTGTAGAATTAAATAGGATGTGAAGTTCATTCTGTGAAGGGTGCTCAGTTCAGGTATAAAAGTATTGGCAGATGCTCAGCTCAGTGCATAGTATGATGGCTCTCCCCACTTTTATATGAGAAGTTCAGGCTGTGAATTTTGCTAAGTTCAGTTACAAAGGTATAGGCAGATATAACTTGTGTGCTAATAGACATCTTTTTTCTTTTATGTCAGCAAGACGACAGACGCATGAAGAAGCTTAGAAGTTCCCAGCAGCAAGTACACAATCCAAAGCATGTACGTGTTGCACCACCCCCTCAATGGGTCACACCTCAAACGCACCAACAGCATTACCAACCTGCTCCAGACAAAAAATGGATGACACCCGAAACACACGGATACTTCCAAGATGTTGGGTCACAGCCCTATCCGCGCAAGTTTGTGCCTCCACCTAATTGGGTGACGCCGGAAATCCCCCATGGATTCTTTGTATCCACCAGCACTCCCAAACACGCCGATGGAGGAGGGGTTAGCTCAAGTCCTACGTGTAACTCTGGAGGTTATCCTGGTGTGCCTCACCAATGCCAAAGCGAAGCAACTAAACCGGATCCCAGGACAAATCCAACAGCAACACACACACGGAGGAGAGGGCTCTGCACACTACCACCGTTGGATTGGATCCTACTGCTGCTACAAGTCAGAATTGTATGGGGCATAAGGCAGATGGATTGCTTCACAAAACAAAAGAGCAAACCAAGACCAGGATCGCAATACCTCCACAACCACCTCAAGCAAAAAGGACGCAAACAAGAGAGAGGCCATCTTTAGCCCTCCTTCCTCCTCGTGATCCACTGTTGCATCCTGCTATGATTACTCCGCCATGCCCCATCCTAGAGGGACAGCAGCCGACACCGGCGGAGTTGCGATCATACATGCATGTAAGTGAAACAAAAAATATTTATATACGCATCTTGTATTATCTGCAAATTTTCTGCTCCCTCCAGGATAACAAGTTCATAAACTGTATTTTAACGTGTTGTTTGGATTATTTTTTCTTTTTCTACAGATGCCGGATCTACCAGATTATCTAATACCAAGACTAAAGATGTGATTCAAAGATGTAGAGAAAGCAAGGGAATTTTAACAGATACGCCAGACACGCTGGTTTTGGAATCAGGAAGACGAGGGGAAATGAAAACCACAAGTATTTTGTTTGCGCCTTCCAAGGGATACACACATCTTCTGTTTCAGAGGCCAACATGAAGCGAAACAAAACATCGCAGAGGACGGGCTGCAATGCAAGAATAAGGGTGAAGGTGCAAGAGGATGACACATGTGTAGCAGTGGACATTGAGTACAATCATAATCACCAGCTCATGCAAACTGGTGACATGCTGGTATTTTTGCACTCACACAAGAATTATGAACCCACTATTTTGGAGTATGTAAAGCTCCTGCAGTACCATGATGTCAAGCACACAACAATCATGTCCATGCTATCTGAAAATGAAGATGGAAGCTACTTCCTAAGCATGACCGGACGAGGCCTACTAAACCAGTAAGTATTCAAACACCCACATACTGCAATGTAAAATAGCATCCTAGCTCACAACCCTTTGCTAGCAAAAAATGAACAAATGCATGTTTGCATGTGATTTGCGGGAAAGCCATGAATGCAAGGAAAGATGATTTGGATGATGTATTGAAACTTGTTTCATTCTTCAAAGACATGAAGGCAATAAATGATGAGTTTTTCTATGACATCCAAGTGGACAAGGAAAAGTCAATTAAAACCATTTTCTGGTCCAATGCAAGCTGCCGAGGAGCCTATCAAGACTTCGGCGATTGCATAACATTCGACACAACTTACAAGACCAACAGATTTCATATGCCTCTGGGAGTGTTTGTTGGAACAAACCATCATTTGCAGTCAATGATATTTGATGTTGCCCTGATAGGAGACGAAGATGCAAAGTCATTCAAGTGGTTGTTCAATACATTTGTACGGTGCATGAACAACAAGCACCCAACTTGCATTCTAATAGGTGAGTTCAAAAAAACCTCTTCAAGTTTCATCATCTTTTCAGTCTATGGGTATGTGTTGGGTACATTGGTTTTGTCTGAAAATAATATAAAGAATGTAGTTCAACCACTGTTAGCACAGAAGTCCAACTAGTAGTACAAGAAAGCAAAATTATCTGGCACATGTTTAGAAAAAAATTAGTTATGAATGTGAAGTTCAAATACATGAATCATAGAAGTTCAAGGACAAAGCTATAAGATAAATATATGTAGCATGTTCAGAAAAATATAGTTATTTATGTGAAGTTCAAGCACTGCTACCACAGAAGTTCAACAACAATGCTTTAAGAAAAAATTTGAGTGTGACACTACTAGTTTGTCCTACTACTAACGGTGAAGTTCAAGCACTGCTACCATAGAAGTTCAGCAACACTACTGTAAAGAAAAAATACATGTGACATTCTTAGATACCATACTGCTAGATGTGAAGTTCAAGTCCTTGTACATCATAAGTTCACCATCAGTACAAAAATGAATCAAGTTTCATTTTTTTAATTCATGCAGACCAATGCCCATCGATGGCGAAAGCTATACCACAATCATTTCCAAACACCGTCCACAAGCTATGTCGTTGGCATATCATGAAGAAGTACAGGGAATACCTCGTGTTGTTGTACAAAAAGTATAAAACATTCAAAGAGGAGTTCACAGCAATATTAAACTGGCCGCTGATGCCAACGGAGTTTGAAGATGACTGGGCTCAACTCGTGCACAACTACAACCTGGAGAACGACCAGATGATGATGCAGCTCTTGAGTGATAGGAAGATGTGGATTTCAGCATATTACAAGAACATTTTCTGTGCTAGAATGACTTCCACACAACGAAGTGAGAGCATGAACCATGTGCTAAAGAAAGGGTTTGTCAAGGGGACCCAGAACCTACACAAGTTTGCTAGGCAGGTCAATGCTTGCATACAAACTCGGATGCAGAAGGAGAACGAGCAAACAATGACCAGCATGGTATGATGACAAGTACAAAACACCCCCATCATGTTCTGTTTACCTTCAACATGTGCACTTTGAATTTTAAAAAAATGAAACCCATGACTCTGCTTCGACTAATATCTCACTTTTTGACATGTGCAGACCAATCCTGTGACAAAAACAACTTACAGCTACGAGGAAGACATGTCTATCAAGTACACGAGAGCCGTGTACACCGAGATGAGGAATAGGATGAGAAAGGCCATGCTATTTCGCGCAAAGCATATAGCAGAGCCCACTAAGTACCTTGTGTACTACCACAACAAGCCTGGCCATGATGATGAAGAAAGATTTTCCTAGTCAAAGCATGAATTCCAGGTTGTAGTTGACCCAGAGAATGAAATATACGAGTGTGAATGCAAGCTCTGGACACACACAGGTGAGCGAAAAACAATCTCATTAAATAGCTAGACTAGTAGTATCATATCAAAATTTACGAAACTCATTGCTGGCTCACAAACTATGTATTCTGCATTCATCACAAAATGCAGGCCTGTTCTGCCTTCACATCATGAACATACTGGACTACCTCAAGCCTGACAAATTTCCAAACAAGCATATCCTCAAACGGTACACAAAGACTGCAAAATCACAACCAACCTTTGATACAAGGGACTACAACACAACCGCATCGGATGGCAGCTCAAGGCTATGGAAGCAAGACATCTTGCTGCTGCTGAATTTGATGGTTAACAGGAAAGTGATGAGATGTGACCAGAAATATGACAGAGCCTACTATGTTCTCAAGAGGCTCGTGGAAGAGCTTCATGCAATACATTCAACAAATCAAGCGGATGCTGACGAAAGGATGGCTGAAGAGGACGCTGAAATTGAAGATGACCTTCATTATTATGCAGCGGAAATGCGCAAGGCCGCCGATGAAGCCAACCAATGCACGTAGGGTGATGGCCAATCAATGGAGCAGCGACAGCAAGAGACGATGAAACTGCCATTGTATTCTCAAACAAAGGGTAGGAAGAAAATTACTGCAGCAAAGAAAAGTGACAAGAGAGCTCAAATAAAAGCACCACCTGCAGGAAGAGTCATCGTTCTCGATGAGAACGGAGTACCACTTGGACATAGGAAATGTAGTGTGTGCAACCAGGTTGCGGGACACAACAAGCTGACCTGTCCAACACTCTTGGAAAGAAACAATGCCGAGGAGGTCAAGCAAGCCAAATCTCAAAAACAGCAGCCCAAAGTTATGGAACAAAAGAAGGGACCACACCCAAATAAAGCAAGTAGCAAACTTTGTAGCATATGCAAGGAGTATGAACCACATAATGCAAGAACATGCCCGAAGCGCGCCGATGCTGAAGAGACAAGCAAAAAGACAAAGAAGAAACATAAAGCAAAACCTAGAGCCATCAACAAGAAAGTGGTGGAAGATGAATAGGAAGACGAAGATGAAGACACCGTCAAAGAAGAGGAAGACGAAGAGGAAGAGGAAGACGACAATGAAGAGGAAGAGGACGATGAAGAGGAAGAGGTACATGTCAAGCAAAAACCTCTACCACCAAAGCCTAGGAGGAGCGCAAGGCTGATGAACAGTTAGAATAGGTCAATTAACACAATGCAAACTTATGTCATGTCAATGTGCAGAACATTATGTCATCCCCTGGTAATATACACTATGAAGTTCAAGTAATATTACTGCAGAAGTCCTTGTATGTTATGAGAGGAAGTGATGTGCTCGTGATGTATTGCATGAAAGTGCAAGCAGTAATAAGTTGAAAAATATACACTGTGAAGTTCAAGTAATATTACTGAAGAAGTCCTAGTATGTTATGAGAGGAAGTGATGTGCTGGTGATGTATTGCATGAAAGTGCAAGCAAGAACAAACATGAAAAACATACATTGTGAAGTTCAAGTAAGCTTACTGCAGAAGTCCTGGTATATTATGAGAGGAAGTGTTGTGCTGGTCATGTATTCCATGCAGAGTGCAAGCAAGAACAAAAATGAAAAACATACATTGTGAAGTTCAAGTAATATTACAATGGAAGTTCTGGTATATTATGGCAGGAGGTGCTCGTGTTGTATTCCATAAAAGAGCAACCAGCAAATAATCATACA
Organism: Triticum dicoccoides; assembly: GCF_002162155.2. Lineage (NCBI taxonomy): Eukaryota > Viridiplantae > Streptophyta > Magnoliopsida > Poales > Poaceae > Triticum > Triticum dicoccoides. Next base: position 251,712,064 of record NC_041392.1, on the reverse strand, counting down.
GTCTTGAAGTTCAGGTCACCTTACAGAAGAAGTTCTAGTATATAAAATCGATGCGGGAAAAAATATGCTTAAAGAATAAAGTTTCACCGCATAAACTAAGGTTAGCAAGCCTAAGACAGCGCGTTCAAATGTGAAGTTCTGCTTGGATACGTGCAGGAGTACATGTACAATGCCGACAAAAGATAAAGAAACGTCAACAATATTTCTGCACAAAGTTATAGCTGAAATACATTCGCACTTGAAAAAACACAAAAAAACAAATATAGGTTCTATGCAAAAGAATACATATTGGTTGGGTTGAAAATTACCAATACATTACACAACACGGAATATCCTCTCCATCTAAAACCAGTAGCACAGCCACATCTCAAAGCAGAAGTTCAAGTCTATGATCATATGTTGGGGCCCGAAATAAACAACACGAAAAGTTCAAGCAGTTCAACCACAACCGAGGGAGAAGTTCAGGTACATCTGTTGGGGCAAAAACATTCGACACATGGATACTGAAAAATGACGCAGTACATTGAAATTCACAAAGCCAAATCATTCTTCACACCAAATACATTTGTCCACAATATCATAAGTAATAGTATTGCACCTATAGATACACAAATCACTAAAACATTCTTACAACCAAATCTTTACGGAATTGTTCCAATCATTATCAAACCTAAAAATCTGTACGAAATCAAATCTACAATGAAACTAATGCTTCGAATTCACGGGCCAAAGGACTGGATCTCTTTAGGGAGCTCTGAACGCATGACTTCATTCTTCTCGCTAAACATCAGAGTGTGCATGAACTCAGCCTTCCAGTCATCTGCAGCAGCCTGCAAATAAAGAAAGGTGAAACGATGGTTTAGCAACGGGTATCTAAAACCACAGCAGGAGCGTCTCAGCAAAAACACACAAGAAAAATCAAAGGATGATGAGACAAGAACAAAGACAGAACACACTTCCACATCACCAAAATCTTCAACAATCTCATCACCATCATACGAACAGCAGAACTTCATAGTAAAGAAACCACAATCATTACTCTTCTGCTTCGGAACATCGATGAAAGACGGCCTCTTTGCAATAGTCACCCAGTTAGGCTGCTTGCTCGCCTTGTACGCAGCCTTGCCATACACCTCCTCGAGCAACCCAACAAATCTCTTGATCTGTCAGAAATAACAAAATTAGATGAAGTCAAAAACATGTTAACCAAAATAGTTAAGTTCAGGTACATAAAAAGCGACACTTGCATAAGATCCACCTAAACAAAATAGCAGAAGTTCAACTTCTAAATGATAGTCAGTTCAAGCAGTATTACCAAAACAGAGACAACAACATATTTTGTCAACACAAGGCATAATAAACTTCATGTCAAACAAGAGAATGTGAAAGGAGGTTCAGGCTAAGAAACACTCACGATATTTTGACAGTCCCCATGGAAACTCGATCGCGACGTTTCCATATTATCGCAAGGAAGTGAATCGGATGTAAATGCTCCCACGATATCTATTCACCACGTACACACTGTAGTGCGCCATTGTGCCAATTGGCTTGAATAGAATCAAGAAAACCTGCCAAGAATGAAAGGACCGGTGAACACAAACTATAAAGCATATGTACTGAAGAACTGGCATGAACAAAAACTTCTTGACAAACTCAGCAAAACGATGCACATGAAATTGAAAAAAGCAAGAGTTATGAAAACCTAACCAGCTTTGCGTTAAGAAGGTCTTCTTCCTTGCGAACAAACATTGGGAGAAGACCAGCAGATTTTTTTGCATCAAACTTTGGAACTGTTGTGGCATAGAAATCATACTCCAGGCAGTATTGTGCATTCACCAAAACACAATTAAAACACCTCCCAAATGCCACTACAACAAAACTAAGGCAAAAAATGGAGATAGGGGTGCAAAGAACTAAAACTTGTATGAAGTAGGGACTAAGTACAACCCTGTCAGTATTAGTGAATATCTTAGAGGTCTCCGGCTTATCCTTCCACAAATTTATGAGATAATCCATTATGTCTCCTTCCATCTGCTGTCCTTCACCGAAAAGCGTATAAAGGACACGTCCTGTGAGGTCAATCACATTCCCAGGGATGGTAAACATGCAGTAGCTTGTCCCGCAGAATACAAAAGGATGGTAAAACATATATTAGAAGTTCAGATACAACAACAAACAGAAGTTCAGATACTATAACTCAAAAGGCAAGAGGAGACATAAAACAGAAGTTCACATACTACAACAACGGCAGTTCGGATAATCCAACAACAGAAGTTCAGACACTATAACTCCAAGGCAAGGAAGAAATGAACAGAAGCACACATACTACAACAATAGAAGTTTCAGACACAGAGTAGCATCTCTGGCAGCAACAAAGTTAAGAAGGAGAAAAATCACTCAAAATACATCTCCAGACCATCTTCACTCAGCACATACTGTTTCAACTTCCGGGCCTCGGATAGATAAGGGTAACTGTATTTTTTCAGGGGAGCGACAAGAGAACGCCACTTCAAATGCAATCTTGATGCTCTCTTGGAGGAAGTAATGTTGCCAGACTCAACTACCGGTTTCCTCCTGGTGATGACAGCATTCTTCCCACCTCTAATAGCAATAGTACCAGCAGCACATTTAACATTCTTCGGGTAAGAAATCTTCTCAAAATCATCATCGGGCGAAATCACTTCTGCTTCGGCTGCTTCGACTGCATCAGCCTTCCTGGAGCAAGGGTTTTTTGGAGTACCACGAATACCACCAGCTTGCTTCCCCAACTTGGAAGGAATAAGGGTCCGAGGTCTATCATCTTCTATCGGAGCTGTACTCATCGATTCCTCCCTAGGCTGGTATTCCTGTGACCCGAGGAATGAGTAGTGGTAATCGATCAACTCCAATGGATCCACTGTCAAAGAAAAAAGGAAGAGAAAACATCACCATTAAATACAACTGAAGTTCAGGAACATCACAATGTGCAGTCCAACTAATAAAGATGACATGGTTACTACTCAAGCTGACCTGAAAAAATTAGTTGCAGTAAAGAACTAAATGAAGTTCAGGCACAACCAAAGGCACAGTTCAACATAAACCGATGAACTGGAAATCATTCAACTACAGCTAACAAAACCATAGAAAGGCATCATCTCTGAAGTTCAATTAGAAAAGAAAATGCTCATGTCCATTTAAGCAATGGAAGCATAGAAATTACTGAAACAAAACACACAAGCAAAATTAAAAAGATAGAAATGAAGTTCATGTACTAAGAAAATGCTCCTCTCCTTCCGAAACCAGTAGCCCAGCCAGACCTCAAGTAGAAGTCCAAGTTCAGAGAAAAATATGAAGTTCGGGTAGAATAAAAGATGCAGTGCAGGTAAGCAGTCCAAGTTCCAAATACTTACATGTGTAGCAGCCAAACAGAGCTTGGAAGTCTGTCTCAAACAGGTTAGAAGAAGTGATTGAGTACAGCCACGTCTTCCTAATATCCGCGATATTCTCATGGGAATAATTTGCAAGAACACTGTCATGATACGAATTAACATTCGTAAGCATGAAGAATCCGCAGTCGATACTGCCATCAAACGCAGTAAAAGAATAGTGTTAGAACAGAAAAACAAAGCCAACAAATTAAACACGTCGCAGCTTAAGTACAACTACAGTTAAACAGAGGTGATAAAGAGAAAAAGTGGAACTCATACTTGTTTTGCTGCTGGGGGACATCAATCCAATCCAGAGGGAAATTGTCGATGGTAAGAGGACTGAAGGGTGTCTCCTTGTCATTACTGGCATCCTTCCAAAGCCTCTTGATGTTGTCGGTCATCCGCCGAAGCAGGCATACCACACATTCATCTCCTGGTCCATAATAGGAGTCGAAAAGCTGGAACCTTGAATTCTTCAAGTCAAGAAATATTGAAACCCAATGACCAACACCACCCATGGAAGCAGGAATCTCAGGCGGGTCAAAAGTGGGGAAAACAACCTGAAGCATCATAAACACATGAATCATTAAAAACTGAGAATTAATATCAATGCGGTACAAAGAAAAATAAAACAAATATTAACACAGTGGATCACACTGCAAAACTAATATAGAGGCAAAGAACAAGATATTGCATACCGAATCATGTGTGTCCATGTTATCTAGACCACTCGCCATGAAGTACTTCCTCACACGGGAATCAAATTGACCTCTAAAAATCTTGTCCTAAAATAATGCAGACAACACCAACATATGAAAAAAATACAAAAATGAGAAAAACAAGTTTTAACTAAAATGGTAATGAACAAAATAGAAAAGAACTCACTGTATGGTTGACTTACACAAACCCAATACGGCAGGATGAGTTTATCCGATCCCAGATACTTCGCACGTAGACAGTAGAGTGCACACTCAGTGTGATGCCCCTGATTCAATCGTACACTAATCATACACGCAAACGTGTACGATCAAGATCAGGGACTCACGGGAAGATATCACAACACAACTCTACAAATAAAATAAGTCATACAAGCATCATATTACAAGCCAGGGGCCTCGAAGGCTCGAATACAAGAGCTCGATCATAGACGAGTCAGCGGAAGCAACAATATCTAAGTACAGACATAAGTTAAACAAGTTTGCCTTAAGAAGGCTAGCACGAATTGGGATACATATCGAAAGAGGCGCAGGCCTCCTGCCTGGGATCCTCCTAAACTACTCCTGGTCGCCATCAGCGGGCTGCACGTAGTAGTAGGCACCTCCGGTGTAGTAGGAGTCGTCGTCAACGGTGGCGTCTGGCTCCTAGGCTCCATCGTATGGTCGCAGCAATCGGGTATAGAAAGGGGGAAAGGAGGGAGCAAAGCAACCGTGAGCACTTATCCAAAGTACTCGCAAGCAAGGAGCTACACTACATATGTATGCATTGGTATCAAATGGAATAAGGCTATCATATGTGGACTGAACTGCAGAATGCCAGAATAAGAGGGGGGTAGCTAGTCCTATCGAAGACTACGCTTCTGGCCACCTCCATCTTGCAGCATGTAGAAGAGAGCAGAAGGTAAGTCCACCAAGTAGCATCCTGTAGCATAATCCTACCCGGCGATCCTCCCCTCGACGCCCAGTTAGAGAGCGATCACCGGGTTGTATCTGGCACTTGGAAGGGTGTGTTTTATTAAGTATCCGGTTCTAGTTGTCATAAGGTCAAGGTACAACTCCGGGTCGTCCTTTTACCGAGGGACACGACTATTCGAATAGATCAACTTCCCTGTAGGGGCGCACCACATTTCCCAACACGCTCGATCCCCTTTGTCCGGACACACTTTTCTTGGTCATGCCCGGCCTCGGAAGATCAACACGTTGTAGCCCTACCTAGGCACAACACAGAGGTCAGCACGCCGGTCTAAATCCTATGGCGCAGGGGTCTGGGCCCATCACCTTTTGCACACATGCACATTGCGAACGCGGCCGGAGAGCAGACCTATCAACCTCCAATACAAAGGAAGTTGCGTTACGCGGACCAACCCGGTGCACGCCGCGCAGTCATTGACGTCAAGAAGGCTTCGGCTGATACCACAACGTCGAGTGCCCATAACTATTCCCGCGTAGTTGGTTAGTGCGTATAGGCCAGTAGCCAGACTCAGATCAAATACCAAGATCTCGTTAAGCGTGTTATTTTGAAATAACCACGGATGCCGACCAGGGCCAGGCCCACCTCTCTCCTAGGTGGTCTCAACCTGCCCTGTCGCTCCGCCACAAAGTAACAGTCGGGGGCCTTCAGGAACTCGGGCCCACCTCTACCGGGATGGAGCCACCTGCCCCTTCAGCCCCCAACATCGGAATCACTCGCGGGTACTCCTACGAGTCAACCCGACTTTAGTCACCACCTGTATAGCATGTATATATGTATAAGTATATACCTGTGATCACTTCCTGAGTGATCATGGCCCGATAGTATAGCATGGCAAATGGACAAGAATGTAGGGCCACTAATGATAAACTAGCATCCTATACTAAGCATTAGGATTGTAGGTAAAGGTAACAACAGTAGTAGCAAGGACAGGCTATGCATCAGGATAGGATTAACGGAAGCAGTAACATGCTACACTACTATAATGCAAGCAGTATAGAGAAGAGTAGGCGATATCTGGTGATCAATGGGGGGCTTGCCTGGTTGCTCTGGCAAGAGAGAGGGGTCGTCAACACCGTAGTCGTACTGGGTAGCAGCGGCGTCGGTGTCGGTGTATAGCGAGAGAAGAGGGGGAAGAAACAATAAATATAATGCAAACAAATGCATGACGATGCATGACATGACAAAGCGTGATGCTAGGTGTGCCCTAATGCGGTACGAGGTGGTACCGGTGAAGGGTGAAAACATCCGGGAAAGTATTCCCGGTGTTTCACGTTTTCGGACAGATGAACCAGAGGGGGAAAGTTGCGTGTTTGCTATGCTAGGGATGCGTGGCGGACGAACGGGCTGCATATCCGGATTCGTCTCGTCGTTCTGAGCAACTTTCATGTACAAAGTTTTTTCATCTGAGCTACGGTTTATTTTATATGATTTTTAAAAGATTTAAATCATTTTAGGATTAATTTAAATATTTTAATTCAACATTATCCAGAACAGTGAGTGCTGACGTCAGCATGACGTCAGTAGTCAATAGGGGGTTGACTGGGTCAAACTGGCGTGTGGGTCCCGTCTGTCATAGACGCATCACCCTAACTAACAGATTAGTTAGGTTAATTGTATTTTTTAGGTTAATCGCGTTTAATTAGTTTAACTAAACATGATTAATTAAGCTAATTAATTAATTAATTTTATTATTACTTATTTATTTATTATTATTATTTGAAATTCTTTTCTTTTTTTAATAAACATTCTAGGGGCAGGGCCCCACATGTCATAGGGCCATAGGGCCTAGCGGGCACGGGCGCTACGGGGCGGGTCGGGCGTTGCGGCGCCCGAATGGGCGTTCACCCAGATCGCCGGGGCGAGGAGGCCCGGGGCACCGACGAACAGGCGCGGGGCGACGGGGTTGGGGGCGCGCTCGGTGGCGCGGCGCATGGAGTGCAGAGAGGGTCACGGGGGGACCAGCAGGGCGCAACGGCGCAAGAGCCGGGCCGCGCGAGGCTAGGAGGGCGAGGCCGCGGCCGCGGTGGGCGCAGCCGACGCGGTCAGACGCCGCAAAGCGGGGCGGGCGGCTCGGGGAGCCAGCGAAGCTAGGCCGTGGCGACGGAGGCGGAGCAGCAGGCTCGGCTAGGCTGCGGGGAGCACGGCGGGGCAGCAGGCGGAGCAAGGCAGTGCGCGGGCGTGCGTCGTGGGGCCGCGCGAGGTCAGGGGAGGAGTGGAGGCCGGCGCAGGACGGCGAGGCCGCAGCAGAGCGGGGGAGGGGATGTAGTGCGTGGGCGGCGCACGGGGCAAGGGCGGCAGGAGTGCGCGGGGCACGGGGTGAGCGCGTGTGGGGCACGGCCACGGTGGGCGTGCATCGGGCGCCGGTGCGCGAGCGCGTACACACGAGGTAGAGAGGAGGAGAGGGGAAGCTCACAGGGCCGGTAGGGTAATGGCAGCAGGGCGTGGGGAGGTAGACGGGGACAACGGCGTCCAGGAGGCAGTCCGGTGAGGTGGTCGTCGACGACGGGCGGCGGGGCGGCGTCGGGCGCATGGGGTCGAGGGGCGAGGGGATCGGGATCCTGATCCCGATCCAGAACGACGAGGGGGAGTGGGGGCGAGTGGGTGTCGGTGGGGCTGGGGTTTCGGGGCAGTGGGGGGATAAGGGCGCGGTGGGGTGGGCCGGCCTGGCGGCCCAGTGGGTAGAGGCCCTAGGGGGGTGCGGTGGCCAGCTGGGCCATTCGGCCCAGTTGAGGGGGGGCTTGCTCCTTTTTTTATTTTGTTTGTTTTCTTTTGTTTTCCTTTTCTGTTTTTTTAAACCTTAATTGCTTTAGTTTAAATAAAACACAATAAGAGCCTCTAAATTAGTGTTACTAAATAGTCCACTACCACAAATAACTTGGCACATTAATTAAAGTAGTTTGTAATTATTTATTAATTTAAGAGCATTTAAATAATAGTTTTACCATTGTTTTATTTATTTTAGTGCATTTAACTACTTTATAAAAGTGTGAATTCTCCACCATAATTATCTATGCAATATTTGGCTCCACCCGAACATTTAGTTTTAATATTTGAAAACTTTTATTGCTTGCCTATATTTTAAATTTGAAATTTGAACTGGGTTTCGAACTGACGCGAGTTTATCAACAGTAATCGAGGTGACGTGGCTTCATTAGCGGAGGTTAACTATAGCTTAGTTATCCGGGTGTCACAATTCTCCTCCACTACAAGAAATCTCGTCCCGAGATTTAAGAGGTTGAGTAAGGGGGAGATCTGGTTATGAAACTCTAATGAATCTTCTCGGTCTTGGTTGCTCTTCTCGAAGAGGTCAATCCATTAAGTTGATGCCTTCATTTCGTATGCATCAATGCATCATGATGAAGTTGTTGTCCTTCCTTCGGGATCTTCACCGTATATACGAAAGGGTAAGAAGGGACAACTCTATATGGATGGATTCTAACAAGATCGAGCATCAGACGGTTAACTCAGGGATGAAGCATAAGTATCTCTCAATTTGAAACTTAAGAAGGTATCATCTGAAGTTTCAAACGGATAGGCATTCGTTCGATGCCTAATTAGAAAGTGAAAGGGTTTCAGGGCAACGAGAATAGGTATTGTGCCTCATACCAGAATAGATCACTAGACAGGTGGTCCATGAATTACATACAAAGTCAAGCGCGAGGAACAACCTTGCGAACAGGGGGTGTACAGGAGAGTCAGGTTTCGATCCTGTGGAGCTGTGGGTTATGGGCCCACCATGTGGGTTAATAGTAGGAAGAGGGGTGACGTCTTGCACGATCATGCAAGCAAGGCATGTCAGAGAATAACCGGTCAGTTATGTTGACAACATCGTTGGTACCAAGGGCGAGGGATGAAGAGAACCATTTTCCTGCTCGTTGAACGAGGCGGACCAATAGGCAAAGTTCTCGTCCATCGGTGGCTACCAGAATGTCACCGTCAATAGTAACAGGGTCTTGCTGACAGAATTGTACAACGAGGTGTTTACCTAAGTAGGAGAATATTACTACTTAGATCATATAGATCACAAGAAAGGTTAAACCAAACAATGGAAAGGAAATTATGATTATCAAATTAGACAGAACAATGGAAAGGAAAATGTGGTAAAACACATATTTCAGGGGCATTTCCTTCCTAAGGACAAACAGAGTATGATATCCATGATAGGATATAATGTAGAAAACCCTCTAGGTAGGGGGGAGAGAAATTTTCATGACATTACTGATACAACGGTGTTTGGATAATTGAGAAAGAAACAATTAGCATTGGGATAAGTGTTCTTGTTGAAAATTGGAGTAACACAGACATGCTTCGAGATAGCATTGACATGGTCTTCAAGCAAAGGTCGGACTTGGATACAAAAAGGATTCATCAGGAACAACATATAGAATAAGTCTTACAATATACTTGTGGAAGAATGACTAACCTTGCTAGAAAGGAAACTATAACAAGTCCTCCGGCCAGGTGTGCTAAGCATGACATCACCTTACCAAGTCATATAAAGACCAATGTTATAACTCTTTGAAAAATGTTCCAACCATCATATCTGACCGAGATTCAATTCCGATTGGTGTCTGGATACCTCAGACTCAGTATGCCTATGAAGAAAAGGTGCAACACAAATTGATGAGATGACATTGTAAGATTCTCGGGAAATGAACTATGAGAGCGAGTTCTAACACAAGAGTTCATTTAAACCAAGAAGAGGATGAGGTGGCTGATGGGCTCAGGGGCAATCCATCAAGATTTCCAAAAAGATGAATTTACACAACCATGTGAACAAGGAGATAACATTTGTCAAGTCAAATAATATATTGATGTATGCTCGAGGAAAACATACACAATTTGGTTGAAAGGTGCACCCGAAATATGGACCAGGTAGCACAGTTAAAATCATCACAATAATGATATAGCCAAATAGGGTAGGAAGGACATGATCGGGTACAAACTCATAAGCAAAGAAGATGTATAATAGTTACTGAAGCGTAGTGTGGACTCGGTTCAGTTATCGGTCTTTGAGTGTTTAATAACTCAGAGCCCATGAAAAATTGGAATCAGTGAGAATGTAGTACTTGATGAAGAACTCATAAGAGGTCAGGTAGTACTTGATATTATTGAGGTATCATGGTGTAATACTCGACAGAAGATCAAAGTAAAGGTTGGACTGGTGTAATGATCCACAGAAGACAAGTACTTAAACTTGCCCGTGAAATGGGGTCAAAGAAGAACATTTGGTCGAAACCACGATTGCAAAAGGCCGGATCCCAGATATAAGAACTTATACCAAGGGAAAAATTTAATTTAAGAGAAGCTTTAATGATAAGATCTACATCGTGTCCATGGGCATGAACACAAAGTTCAAGGTCGACTCCCATTTCTTCAATGCATAACCTTTCATTCACTGCTCTAGATAAAAATGATTTCAGTGTCAAAACCTACCTAGTGAATTACCAGAGGAGTATGACCCGTGAAAACTTTCGGGTTCACACAGATTAAGAAAGGCATAGGTTCAACCCGTCAAGGTATCGTGGAAACATATACCACAAGCTTCAATCGTAAATACCACCAGCTCGAAAATAGAGCATGGTTTAGAAAACAGAGGATACAATTTACCAAAAGCATTATGTATCCGAGGAAAGGCTCACAAGGTTATTGAATAAGGAGGACACTGTCGAATAATATCCAATAAAGGATCTGACGGTCCATAGCGGAGCTGATGTGAGCATCGGCACACAATCAGTTGAAGAAAGGATGCAAGCGCATCATATTATAGAACACCTGAATGATTCGATGCTTAGATATCAAATGAATTATGATTTCCAAATAGAAGGATCAGAAGCAGACGCTCTGATCAAGGGTGGATAAGTTCAATAGACCTAAGAGTACAATTGACGGCAAACAGATTGGTCGAGAACAAGCTCATGTTCAAAAAAATGACGTATGAGCCAGAAAGATAACTTAAAAGGATCAACTGATGATTGCGTGCATTCACACTCATGCTGAATCAATAGGATCAAAATGACGGTGTCTAAGGATACCAACGAATATTGCCAGACATATGGAAAGCATCCATAATTCAAGCAGACAAGTATTGCAGAGCATAAGCTACTAAGGATTTTTGGAGGATCGAATAGTATTTCAAAGACCATTGTGACACACATGAACAACTGGGGGATGAGCGGATACTCGATAAGTGCAAGAATTATCCATAGGGGTATTCAGGTGACAAAGAACAGCAAGGCAGTAAGCTCAAAGGATTATCGAAACAACGACGAGTATTTCGGGGTATCTTGTAATAACAAGACCAACTGGGGATGAATGTAAGAATAACAACGGCAAGTAGTTATCCATAAGGGTTGACGGTGGAAGGGGAATTGCAAACGCGATGAACACAAGTTCTCGGGTTAACAGCGGGGAGTATCTTCAGGGTCTTCACGTGCAACAGACGATCATCAGTAATAAGGGGCTCTCCGGGTGAAAGTGATAATGAGATCCTAATGTTAGATTTAGGAAAATTCATTTAACCCGATTAGAAGAGAGATCAGAGTTCCAGAGTATAGACGAGAAATAAAAGATCCTAATACCACCCAATGGCGACGTGGGCCCATGGGCTGCACAACCAAGTTAGTAAAATGTTTTGGAATGACTAGACTCAATTTCGGCCAAGGAGTGTGGAAGGGGGATTCCTATATGCAATCGGCTCTGATACCAACTTGTGATGCCCCTGATTCAATCGTACACTAATCATACACGCAAACGTGTATGATCAAGATCAGGGACTCACGGGAAGATATCACAACACAACTCTACAAATAAAATAAGTCATACAAGCATCATATTACAAGCCAAGGGCCTTGAAGGCTCGAATACAAGAGCTCGATCATAGATGAGTCACTGGAAGCAACAATATCTAAGTACAGACATAAGTTAAACAAGTTTGCCTTAAGAAGGCTAGCACAAACTGGGATACAGATGGAAAGAGGTGCATGCCTCCTGCCTGGGATCCTCCTAAACTACTCCTGGTCGCCATCAGCGGGCTGCACGTAGTAGTAGGCACCTCCGGTGTAGTAGGAGTCGTCGTCAACGGTGGCGTCTGGCTCCTGGGCTCCATCATCTGGTCGTAGCAATCGGGTATAGAAAGGGGGAATAGAGGGAGCAAAGCAACCGTGAGTACTCATCCAAAGTACTCGCAAGCAAGGAGCTACACTACATATGTATGCATTGGTATCAAATGGAATAAGGCTATCATATGTGGACTGAACTGCAGAATGCCGGAATAAGAGGGGGGTAGCTAGTCCTATCGAAGACTACGCTTTTGGCCACCTCCATCTTGCAGCATGTAGAAGAGAGCAGAAGGTAAGTCCACCAAGTAGCATCCTGTAGCATAATCCTACCCGGCGATCCTCCCCTCGACGCCCTGTTAGAGAGCGATCACCGGGTTGTATCTGGCACTTGGAAGGGTGTGTTTTATTAAGTATCCGGTTCTAATTGTCATAAGGTCAAGGTACAACTCCAGGTCGTCCTTTTACCGAGGGACACGACTATTCGAATAGATTAACTTCCCTGTAGGGGTGCACCACATTTCCCAACACGCTCGATCCCCTTTGTCCGGACACACTTTTCTGGGTCATGCCCAGCCTCGGAAGATCAACACGTCGCAGCCCTACCTAGGCACAACAGACAGGTCAGCACGCCGGTCTAAATCCTATGGCGCAGGGGTCTGGGCCCATCACCCTTTGTACACCTGCACGTTGCGAATGCGGCCAGAGAGCATAGCTAGCAACCTCCATTACAAAGGAAGTTGCGTTACGCCGACAAACCCGGTGCGCGCCGCTCAGTTGCTGACATCAAGAAGGCTTCGGCTGATACCACAACGTCGAGTGCCCATAATTGTTCACGTGTAGTTGGTTAGTGCGTATAGGCCAATAGCCAGACTCAGATCAAATACCAAGATCTCGTTAAGCGTGTTATTTTGAAATAACCACGGATGTCGACCAGGGCCAGGCCCACCTCTCTCCTAGGTGGTCTCAACCTGCCCTGTCGCTCCGCCACAAAGTAACAGTCGGGGGCCTTCGGGAACTCAGGCCCACCTCTACCGGGATGGAGCCACCTGCCCCTTCAGCCCCCAACATCGGAATCACTCGCGGGTACTCCTACGAGCCGACCCGACTTTAGTCACCACCTGTATAGCATGTATATATGTATAAGTATATACCCGTGATCACTTCCCGAGTGATCACGGCCCGATAGTATAGCATGGCAGACGGACAAGAATGTAGGGCCACTGATGATAAACTAGCATCTTATACTAAGCATTAGGACTGCAGGTAAAGGTAACAACAGTAGTAGCAAGGACAGGCTATGCATCAGGATAGGATTAACGGAAGCAGTAACATGCTACACTACTCTAATGCAAGCAGTATAGAGAAGAGTAGGCGATATCTGGTGATCAAGGGCGGGGGCTTGCCTGGTTGCTCTGGCAAGAGAGAGGGGTCATCAACACCGTAGTCGTACTGGGTAGCAGCGGTGTCAGTCTCGGTGTCTAGCGAGAGAAGAGGAGGAAGAAACAATAAATATAATGCAAACAAATGCATGACGATGCATGACATGACAAAGCGTGATGCTAGGTGTGCCCTAACGCGGTACGAGGTGGTATCGGTGTAGGGGGAAAACATCCGGGAAAGTATTCCCGGTGTTTCGCGTTTTCGGACAGATGAAATGGAGGGGGAAAGTTGCGTGTTTGCTATGCTAGGGATGCGTGGCGGACGAACGGGCTGCGTATCCGGATTCGTCTCGTCGTTCCGAGCAACTTTCATGTACAAAGTTTTTTCATCTGAACTACTGTTTATTTTATATGATTTTTAAAAGATTTAAATCATTTTAGAATTAATTTAAATATTTTAATTCAACATTATCCAGAATAGTGATTGCTGATGTCAGCATGACGTCAGCTGTCAACAGGGGGTTGACTGGGTCAAACTGACGTGTGGGTCCCGTCTGTCATAGACACATCACCCTAACTAACAGATTAGTTAGGTTAATTACTAGCACATATGCCCATGCGTTGCAACGGGAAAATTTGATGTTTTGTGCAAGCATAATGTCCCATGACACCGGATCCGCTATGAAGAACATGTTGCATCTCAACATCCTTCTACAAAATGAACATAAAAAATAAGATGCAATTTAGCTGCGTCCATATTTTCTTTGCCGGACATAATCTCCTACTAATTCCATCGAAGTACAATCCTTCCATTCATTAACATGACGTGCTCACCCATTTTAGTCGGGAATCAAATCCTTTCTTTTCTAATTTAGTAGCCCCACCACATTGAGGCCTACGGATCATTCCTTTTAATTATCATACCTTCTTACCTCAAATTCTTCCTTTAATTAGCACCATCTATTTGAATATTCTATTTATTAAGCCCATACTCTTTCTTTTAATTATTCCACAGGTTTTACCCATAATCCTTTCTTTAATTAGCCACATTCGTTTAAATATTTTATTTAAGCCCATGATCCATCCTTTAATTAGCTCATTCGCTTAATTAGCTTGCCCTAAACACGAGGACCGCTCTCCTTTGTTTTAACCATTTGTTGGTTGATTCCTGGGGCCGCTCATATATTTACTGATGCAAATCATTGTAAAAGAGCGAGGTTGGATTAGAAAACATGAAAGATGCATAGGTCGTTGGTTGTTACACCATAGATCCAGACAAGAGGTCCTCTGTTTAAAACCCACAATGTTAATTTATTTTGACAAAATAAATTTTCGCGGTCTTTATGAAAGCCCATAGAAGGCCCATCAACGTACAAGTACCTGGCCCAGATATTTTTCACGGTCTCTACGCAAGCCCATAGAAGGCCCATCAACGTACAAGTACATGTAGCCCAGATGGCTTAGCTTGTGATTAGCGTGCGCTAAAACAAAACGAAATCAACTAAAAGGACTGATCCAAACCAAGAATACCTATTCCCTTTAATAGTAGGTATAAATATTTTTTTAGGTTAATCACGTTTAATTAGTTTAACTAAACATGATTAATTAAGTTAATTAATTAACTAATTGTATTACTTATTTATTTATTATTATTTTTTAAAATTCTTTTCTTTTTTTAATAAACGTTCTGGGGGCAGGGCCCCACATGTCATAGGGCCATAGGGCCTAGCGGGCACGGGCGCTACAGGGCGGGTCGGGCGTTGCGGCGCCCGACTGGGCATTCGCCCAGATCGCCGGGGCGAGGAGGCCCGGGGCACCGGCGAACAGGCGCGGGGCGACGGGGTTGGGGGCGCGCTCAGCGGCGCGGCACATGGAGTGCAGAGAGGGTCGCGGGGCGGGACCAGCAAGGCGCAACGGCGTGGGAGCGGGGCCGAGCGAGGCCAGGAGGGCGAGGCCGCGGCCGCGGTGGGCGCAGCCGATGCAGTCAGACGCCGGAGAGCAGGGTGGGCGGCTCGGGGAGCTGGCGGAGCAGGGCCGTGGCGACAGAGACGGAGCAGCAGGCTCGGCAAGGCTGCGGGGAGCACGGTGGGGCAGCAGGCGGAGCAAGGCGGTGCGCGCGCGTGCATCGCGGGGCCGCGCGAGGTCAGGGGAGGAGTGGAGGCCGGCGCAGGCCGGCGAGGCCGCAGCAGAGCGGGGGAGGGGATGCGGTGCGCGGGCGACGCACGGGGCAAGGGCGGGAGGAGTGCGCGAGGCGCGGGGTGAGCGTGTGCGGGGCACGGCCACGATGGGCGCACGCAGGGCGCCGGTGCGCGAGCGCGTGCACGCGAGGTAGAGAGGAGGAGAGGGGAAGCTCACAGGGCCGGTAGGGTAATGGCAGCGGGGCATGGGGAGGTAGACGGGGACGACGGCGTCGAGGAGGCAGTCTGGCGAGGTGGCCGTCGATGACGGGCGGCGGGGCGGCGTCGGGCACACGGGGTCGAGGGGCGAGGGGATCAGGATCTCGATCCAGATCCAGAACGACGAGGGGGAGTGGGGGGCGAGTGGGTGTCGGTGGGGCTGGGGTTTCGGGGCAGTGGGGATAAGGGCGCGGTGGGGTGGGCCGGCCTGGCGGCCCGGTAGGTAGAGGCCCAAGGGGGGGTGTTTAGCTGGGCCAGTCGGCCCAGTTGAGGGGGGGGCTTGCTCCTTTTTATTTTGTTTGTTTTCTTTTGTTTTCCTTTTCTGTTTTTTTAAACCTTGATTGCTTTAGTTTAAATAAAACACAATAAGAGCCTCCAAATTAGTGTTACTAAATATTCCACTACCACAAATAACTTGGCACATTAATTAAAGTAGTTTGTAATTGTTTATTAATTTAAGAGCATTTAAATAATAGTTTTACCACTGTTTTATTTTTTAGTGCACTTAACTACTTTATAAAAGTGTGAATTCTCCACCATAATTATCTATGCAATATTTGGCTCCACCCGAACATTTAGTTTTAATATTTGAAAACTTTTATTGCTTGCCTATATTTTAAATTTGAAATTTGAACTGGGTTTCGAACTAACACGAGTTTATCAACAGTAATCGAGGTGACATGGCTTCATTAGCGGAGGTTCACTGTAGCTTAGTTATCCGAGCGTCACACTAACCCACATTAGATCGAAGCATTCCATGACGACCAAAAGATATTGCAACTTCTTCGACAGAAGCTTCACACTCCTTGTTCCGGAACATAATCATTTCTCTAAAACAAGCGAATAGAAAGTAAAACAAGTTCAGCGGCAGGAACTCAGGAAGTTCATAACACATGTTAGCACAGAAGTTCAGCTATATCACAACAGGCGGTACAGTACAAAAGAAGCCAGAAGTTCAGCACCAGAGAAGTAAAAAAAGAAGTTCATGTACATAGAGTTGAGAAGTTCAGGTATGAAACCACAGGCACTTCACAGGGGGTACATGGATGATGTAAATATTGAGCAGTTGCACTCACCTCTTGGAACGATCATTCCTAAGCCTAGTTACACTGTAATAAAAGTCATCAACCTTCTTTCGGACGACAGCAAGGTCGCTATCTGCTCACCAAAAAGAAATAGCAATTAAGAGCAACACTCAAAGAACATAGATTCACGACAGTTTCAATTAAGACCAACATTCAAGCGCAAACATTCAAAACATAAGCACATCTCAGCTACTACATTAGAAAAGATAAAACCACATCATCATAGACATCACAACCCATGCATTACAAACCTCCGCCCACATAGAAAACAGGTTCACTTAACATTCTTTACAACCCACACGACAAACAACAAAACCAAAAGTTCAACTTAGACCACACAGGCAGTTCACAGGAGATATCATGGACTAAACTAAACAACAAAAAGGGAAGGGGGTGGGGAAAGAAGAGAGAAGCATGATCCTCTCTTCATGGATCCTTGCCTAGACTAGTGGCAGCACTGGAATGATCAACCTCCTCTCCATAGGTATCGCTTTCGGTATCTTCATCGTCGTCTCCATTAGACGTTGCAGTGTCGTCAGGAAGGACACCAGCAGCAGCTAGAGCAACTAGAGAATCTGAAACAAGAAAAACTTTTGGTTGTGCCTGTACAGTATCAACATCAGCTGATGGCTCTGCTGCAGGAGACTTCTCCGGTCTTGCAGCAGCACTACCACCAGTTTCAACAGCAGACTCAACAGGATCTTTCTCCAAAATGATGTCTCCAGTTGTCTTGCGCTGCTCAGCATCAGAAACCTCGGCGCCAATGGACGACTGAGGTTCAGTCAGGACCACCTCGTTGGAGCAGCCGGTGCCTGAGACGGACATGTCTGCAACCTTCTCTGGAGGAAAACTAACATCATCATTCTACTGCTGCAAAAAGAAACAGAAAGTCCTTACAAAGGGCTGACCGAACCTCATGCACAGGGGCAGCAAGTCCGTCTCAGGGGCAACAAGACAAATGGACAAGAAAAATGGTACCTTATTTTCACTGCCATGAACCTCATCAACTATTACGCCACTAGCGGGAGCAGGTTCATGCACAGGGGCAGCCTCATGCACACGAGCAGCTTCATGCGCAGGTAAAACATCCTCCTCAACCCAAGCATCATCATCAACAGCCTACAAAAAATCATGTAGAAAACAAATACCTAATCGGCAGAAGTTCAGATTGCATAATTAGAGAAGGTCAGCTATCA
This sequence comes from Triticum dicoccoides, assembly GCF_002162155.2. NCBI lineage: Eukaryota > Viridiplantae > Streptophyta > Magnoliopsida > Poales > Poaceae > Triticum > Triticum dicoccoides. The sequence goes on along the minus strand of NC_041392.1, from coordinate 251,693,851 downwards.
CAACTGACACATAATGGAAGTCCAAATACAGTAAACATAGCAGGTCAGATATCAAACTACTCTAAGATACAAAAGGGAACAAAAAAGGGACAGTCATCGAAGTCATGGAAGTTCAGGTGCTGTAGCAATTGAAGTTCAGGTTCTATAAACAGAGAAGGTCACCTAGGAACACTAGTGCTAAAAAGAAACATTTTACGACACATCAAATCAATAACGGTCGCCTATGACTACAAACAGTAATAACTGAAAGCCAACATTGAACATTAGTGCAAAGAAATATCAAAAGCCAACATAAACAAACCTCTTTAGTATGCTCCACGTGGCGTCCTTCACGACCCGAACGAACAGAATCCTGCCTCTGAATCTGTCTCAAAACAACACTTGCCTCATCTTCAAAAGGCTTGCAACGAGCATCCTGCATTTCCTTGAACAGCCCAACGCTAGTCCGGAGGTGGGAAGTGCTCTGAAAAAGCTCTTCAAGAAATCTAGCTTCAATAGACAAGACCTCCTTTGAAGACTCAGCATCAAATCCGTGTCCGGGAGGAAGAATCCCATCAACACGACTAAGACGCTCAGCAGTCGAAGGAACACGAGCCAACTCCCCACAAACAGTTTCAAGAAGACTGTCTATCCTAACCAGAGAAACATTGGCAGCTTCAAACAAATTCTCGGAAGAAACTCCACCTGCAGCACTCACACTAGCAGAAGAACCTCCTGGATCTACAGGGGGGCACCGGTATTAACATCCCGGGAGAATTCAAATCTTGGGGAACTTCCACTCCCTAGGCCGGCAGAACGAGGCATAGTTAGAACAGGACATTCAATAACCCTAAAGAACACAACCTCAGCATGTGTCTTCCACTGCATACAAAAAAAGTCAACGCGTCAGAAAACAAATGAAGGAACATGGGAACAAAAAATATACAAGACAATACCAGAAGTTCAAGTTAAACTACACAGGAAAAAATAATGCATAAAAACACTCACATGCAGTCTCCCAAACACCCAGTTGGCTGGGTCATCATCACCTCTCGTGACCAAGTCAGCCGCAGCAATCTCAAGAAGCTTGGCCTGATCCATGAAATTGATGTGAGGGGTCCTCAAGTCAATATTAGGCGTCTTGCCAATGATAAGGCAGTCTAGATACATAAGAAGCGGCACGATGGCACAGCCTGTGACAGCTTTTCCTCTGCTAGTACCTTGCTGATACCTAACAATAGCACTCTGAATATCGCTAACAACCAACTGGCAGTAGTCCATGTCTGCCATATCCTCAAACACAAGGTTCTCGGCCATTGCTGCCTCCCTGGACACTCGTGTAGACGTTCCAGGGATAACCACCTTCATGAAAACAATAAGGTAAAACACCTGCACAGCAAGATCATCCTTCGTCTCATCCTTCACAAGTTCAGCGAGGATATTCCGCAAATCCTTTGTCTTGATGTCGTCACTCCTAGCATACCCAAGCTTGCCCTTCAACCTCATAACAACATCATCGAAACCATCATTCGAGGGCCTAGGGGGGTACGATTACCTTGAGGGAACCCAAAGATATGGTGAATAGCATCACTTGTAATACGTATAACCTTGTTCGCCTCACCCATGTCCAAAATCATGGTTGAAGGGCCGATCCTCGTGTAGATGTTGCCCATCAAAGGACGAGAAATGTTGGAATCAACCTTCAAGTCAAACACACAACCAAAACCAGCCTTGATAACCCTCGTCTTGTGCCTAGCTTGTAGCATTTTCGCACACGTCTTAACCTCTCCTAGTGAGCAGCGAACCGTCTTGTTAAAATGTTTTGCCTCACCTCCTCCTTGGCCACCTTCTTCAGGCGCTTTGCCTCCTCCCTTCCTCCTCTAAGGACGCTGCACAAGCTGATACTGAAAAAAAATTACATTGACAAAGAAAGAAGGCAGAACAATGAGACACACAAGCTTCACCAAAATTCCACTAATGCCTACATACACACTACATCTCAGAAGTCCAACTATGTCTGCATAGGCAGTACAACCATGTATGACCAGAAGTAAAGATGCTTTCAAATTGTTGGAAATTTACAAAGTAGAAGTTCAACCATGTATACCAAGGCAGTAATCAAACATGTATCTCAGAAGTCCAACTATGTCTACATAGGCAGTACAACCATGTATGACCACAAGTTAACATGCTTTCAAAAATGTAGGAAATTTAAAAAGCAGAAGTTCAACCATGTACACTAAGGCAGTAATCAAACATGTATACCAACAAGTTAAGCTAATTTCTTCATGTATATACCCAGAAGTCCAACTATGTACACAAAGGTAGTAATACCATAAAAGCAAAGCACATCGGCTAATTTATTCATCTATATGGAGCAGAAGGTCAGCTATGTATGCCAAGGCAGTGGTAAAAACAATAAAACTACAGCAATAGCGACAAATGCTATAAAAACAGTAAACATGAGACATTCATACCTGATTAGCGGCAGCATCATCATCGTCGTCATCCTCATCATTAGCATTGAAATCAGCATCATCCTTGTCCTCTGGATTAACACGAGAACACTTCTTCACATCCTTGTTGACCTTTGTAGGTGGAACCTTGAGCTTCATGCTGCATTTCTTCCCCTTACCAGATGCACCAGCACCAAGTGGAGAAGGTGTAGACGCGATAGTGGCAAGCACACGAGGACTAAGGCGTGGCATACCACCAAGGCCTAGACCTTCATCTTCAACAACTTCTGCGGGCCTTGAAACACGTGGGCTCCTCCGAGGAGTAACTTCACCAACAACTAGCTTCCTTGCAGCAGTCTTCTTGATTTTCTTCTTAACAGGGACAACCGTGCCATCACTGCCACACGGCACGTCTTCCTCAACAGTGAGCTCAGCCGCATGAATAGATCCAGGAACATCAGAACCTTTCTCAAGGCGAGCCACCCTCTTCTTGTCAAAATCTTCTTGCTTCTTCCTCTTATGTTGGTCCTCCAGGAGAAGCTGAAGAGGCACATCCTTGGGTTGCATGACAGGTTCAGTGCCATCAACAGACTGCGACTGCGTCTCTGACATCTGAAGAGAGCACAAAGGATCCGGAATGGAATCACAACCTTTGACTGACGGAGCCCCCTCCTCAGCAGCAGCAGGGGTTTCTGATAAACCCAACTCAGATAAAACATCGTTGATGGTGTTCACAGCTTCCTCCTTTGTGGACACATCTGCAAAGAACACAAAAAATTGAAGCAAAAAAAAGTCAGGAACAAAAACAAAAACAACTGACATGAAAAAGCTAAAAAAACATGGCTCAAAACTTTAAAATGAAAATAAAGGGGGTTTCACATACTAGGTGAAGCAAGAGCTGCAGAAGCAAGATCCTCGAGGCTTGGAAAATTCTCAAGGATCGAAGCAACCTCGACAATCACAATCAAAGGGATAATGGGTGATTTAGCCGCATCAGATATTGGAGCATCAGTATTAACCTCTGAAGCTCCATCTTGATCGCAGGCATTTTTTTCAGAACTATTCAACTCATCACCAACTACAAAAAATGCAAGTAAAAGGCAGCTCAGTTCTAATGCACAATCCTACACCAAAGGGACTTCTACTTTGACAACAATGTCCAATACCAAGAAGTTCAACAATACCTAACAAAGCAGTAAACACAACAAACAAACTAAAAAACTACAAACTAAATATAAAAACAATCTACACCAGAGGGGCTACTAGATATAACATGAATGTCCATAAGTTCAACGATATATAACAAAGCAGTACAAAAAATGTGCATACCAGAAGTTCAACCAAATTTCATTATAAACAAACAATAATTAAAACCAAAAGTTCAACTATGTGACCCAAGCAAGTAGCACATAAAAAAGATGTAGCATGACCACAAATAGTATTTCACAGGCAAACTAAATATCAATACCATCAACATGATAACAAAAAAACAAAGATATACACTACAAATATGAAACATCTAGGAAGTCCAACAACACTTGGTGACATAGTTTGACCTGCAAAATCATCAACTACAAAGTAAGCAAACACTATTCTAACTCAAACTAATGGTAAAAAGCATACACATAACCTTTCCTAGAAGTTCACACTATTAAGAATGGCAGTCCAACATGAATACTAAGTGAAGATATGGGCAGACATATATAAGAATAATGCTATTTAAAATACAAGATACAACTACATTAAGATACCTAGAGAAGGTTTTGAAGCCATGACAACACAACCGCCTTGATGAATGCAACTCCAAACACTAGAACAACCTGCTAAAAACAGGGGATTGATTGCATATAGTTACTAGTTAGCAAGTACAAAATCATATAACAAAATACAAAAAGAAACTAAATCAAACCCTAGAATGAAACAACCAGAACATACCAACAAGTATAAAAAGATGAACAGTAGCACATCTAGGCAAGCACAAACAAAAAAAAGAATCCATAAACTATCTAGCATGTGAGAGACACCATATAGACTTCAAAATCAAAAACACTAAAAAAATTAGATACATTAGATCCAGCATCACACCACACCCTCTCTTACATGCATCTGAATGCTAAAATCAAGAAAGGGGAAATGAAATCCACACAAGCCTGAAGGGACAAATAGCACACACAAGCATCACATAGACAAATCTGGCCACGGGGGAATGCAATCCACCCACCACACGCACAAGAACCCTACCTAATCTACCACCAAACCATCAGAAGAAGGGGATAGAGAGGCGGACGCGAGAGCACACAGGAGGCAGACTCGACAGATCTGGCGAAACTAGAAGCAAGCATTAGGGTGGGGCAGCACTTGTACCTCTCCAGACGGCCCCTGCACGAACGAATCTGCGATGGTTCTTCAACTCCCCATGATGCCACGCGCACCTTGCAACCGCGCAGGCAGTTGCCGCCCTCGCTTCGAAGTAGGAGAGAGCGGGCTGGGCGAGGGAGAGCGGGGCGTGGGGGAGAAATAAGAGCAGGGGCGTGCGCCGGTTACTCCACTCACGAGGGCAGGGGACAGACACGGAGAAATCGGGAGGAGTTGTAGGCGACGAAGGCAGCAGAGCGACAGAGAGGGGGGAGAGAGCGAGCGACAGGGGAAGAGGGGTTTTCTGACATGTGGTGGCGAGGGAGATGGTTAATTAATGCCTCTCTATCGTGGGACTTGCAACACAGGAGAAATTATAGTTTACCCCCCCCCCCAACAGCTAAAAAAGTAAATACATCTATAGATAAATGAATGCACCATTTGAATGCATCTATTATAATGAGATAAGATCACACAACAGCACTGCTGATATCCTCAAAACACAAAATAGATGGCAAATACACTAGCAAAGGAAGAAACGTACATACATAAATATGCACCTAAAAAACACAAGAGAAAAGAAGTTCAAAAAATAAAGAATAGAAGTTCAAGTACTCTAATAAAAGAAGTAAAGGAATAAGAATAAATAAACCCAAAGAAACAAAAAGAAGAAGTTCAAGTACAAAAACAGATGAAGTTCATATCTAACCCTAAACCCTAAAAACCCTAAGATAGATAGTGGGGTCACGGATGTGACGGACTCGCCTCCGCATGCGATGACGCGGCACGCCGCGTCGTCGCCTGCTCCGGCTCGTTCCTGTCTCGGCCTCGCAGGGGGAGGGGAGGGGGGTCCCGACCCCCTCCCCCTTGCTCGGCCTCGCGCTACTGCATTGTTATGCGCTAGGATTTGACAGGACGGAATGCGGTTATTCTGTTTCCACCCCCACCGCACGCACCCTAAACCCTAAAAACCCTAAGATAGATAGTGGGGTCACGGATGTGACGGACTCGCCTCCGCATGCGACGACGCGGCACGCGGCGTCGTCGCCTGATCCGACTTGTTCCTGTCTCGGCCTCGCAGTGGGAGGGGAGGGGGGTCCCGACCCCCCTCCCCCCTGCTCGGCCTCGCGCTACCGCATTTGTCAATACACGCAATGCCGATTTCAATGTCTACAAAATATTTAAATCCAAAAAATAACAACCTCAAATTAACATGTTAAAAACGATTATCACACAGAAGTTCAGGATAGTTATTCAGTGAAGAACAACAACTATTATAAGTACAAAAACATACTAGAAAAAATAAAAAAATACGCATATCCATCGCCCAATTACATGGCTATTCATGGGATTAAGTCAAAAAATCCAAACCAATGCAAATAATGAAAAGTAACATAAAAAAAGAAGGGAATACAGAGGACTTGCTTTATTACTTTGAAAAGAAGGAAAAGCAGAAGTTCACGTATAAACAACATAGAAGTCCAGCTTCTACAATGACCCTTACATGATCTAGAAAAAGTGCATGCATACTTGGGCTAATCCCATGATTGCTCACGAGACAAAAGTATAAAAAAGAACATCTAAAGAATTAAAAATACAAAGGAAACCAAACAAAGAAAATATAGAGCACCATGCACCTTCGCCTTGCAAATGTGGAATGCAATCTGGAAAACCAGAAGTTCAACCATTAATAAAAAAAGAGAAGTCCAGATCTTACCGAAGATAGTGGATGATCAAAAAACTATACCAAAACATAGAGTAAGGGAAAAGAGGATGCATGTGCCTGTGGTCCAGCTCCACACTTACACACTAGCTACAACAAAAATTGCAGAAGAAATCTAGTAAGGGTTTCTGATACAAAGGACTTGCTGCATTATTTTGCAGCGAAAGAAAAGAAGAAGTTCAGGTATGACAACGCAGAAGTCCAGCACAGAAACTCGGACAAACCCAACAGGATCCACCTAATCCTCCCCCGATCCCGATACTGAACCGCCCCAGCCCCGACAGGATCCAACGAAGGAAAAGAAGAAGTTCAGGTATGAAAGGGCAGAAGTCCAGCTTGTAGACTGACCATTAGAAGATCTAGAAATAATGAACAAACAAAGTCGTCTGAAGCATAAAATCATCTGCACAAGATTGCAACACGTCCGCACCCCCTTGGAAATGATCTGGCAACTACCTTTCGACAACTGAAATGACCAGAGGGCAAATTTCAAAACCGCAAAAATAACCTATGCAAAAACCCGCGGGAGTGCCAACATCAAATCGCTAGAAATCAAACCGTAAGGACCCTCCCGCGGGTGAAGAATAATTTATTCTACACCCTCGAGGGGAAGCAGCTAGGCGCACCACAAAGGTGGCCAGCCAGCCCTAGGGCTCCTGCCCTGGCCTGCGCCCCCTGCCATAATTCCCCTAAGGGGGAAGGAAAGAGGAGGAGAGGGAAGGAAGGAGGAGGCCTACTCCCCTCTTTCCTTCTCTCCCCTAGAGCCGACTGCCATAGAGGGCTGGTGTGCTCCCTTCTCTTGGCCCATATGGCACATAAACCTCCCGGGGCTTACCGGAACCCCTTCCGGTGACCCGATGACTACCCGATATGCCCCGAAACTCATCTGATGTCCGAATATCATTGTCCTATATATCAATCTTTACCTCCGAACCATTCCGGAGCTCGTTGTCATGTTCGTGATCTCATCTGGGACTCCGAACAACATCCAGTCACCAAATCATATAACTCATATAACACTATATCGTCAACGAACGTTAAGCGTGCGGACCCTACGGGCTTGAGAACTATGTAGACATGACCGAGACACCTCTCCGGTCAATAACCAATAGCAGATCCTAGATGCCCATATTGTCTCCTACATATTCTATGAAGATCTTTATCGATCAAACCTTATGACAACATACGTAATTCCCTTTGTCCATTGGTATGTTACTTGCCCAAGATTCAATTGTCGGTATCTTCATACCTAGTTCAATCTCGTTATCAGTAAGTCTCTTTACTCATTCTGCAATACATCATCTTGCAACTAACTCATTAGTCACTTTGCTTGCAAGGCTTCTTATGATGTGTATTACCGAGAGGGCCCAGAGATACCTCTCTGATAGTCGGAGTCACAAATCCTAATCTCAATCTATGCCAACTCAACAAACACCTTTGGAGATACCTGTAGAGCATATTTATGATCACCCAGTTATGTTGTGATGTTTTCTAGCACACAATGTATTCCTCCGGTATCCGAGAGTTGCATAATCTCATAGTCGAAGGAATATGTATTTGACATTAAGAAAGCAATAGCAATAAACTAAACAATCAATATGCTAAGCTAACGGATGGGTATTGTCCATCACATCATTCTCCTAATGATGTGATCCCATTAACAAATGACAACTCATGTCTATGGTTAGGAAACCTTAACCATCTTTGATCAACGAGCTAGTCTAGTAGAGGCTCACAAGGGACATGGTATTTGTTAATGTATCCACACATGTATTTAAGTTTCCGGTCAATACAATTCTAGCATGAATAATAAACCTTTATCATGAGTATGGAGATATAATAATAATAACCATTTTATTATTGCCTCTAGGGCATATTTCCATGATTTCTGCCCTGCCTATAGAGAGCATCCACTTCTTTTAATTTCAAGAAAACAAAAACTACGCGAGCCCAACAGTGAGTTTTAATTGTCTTTCCTAGGGTGAAAGTTGATTAAGAGTTATCATAGACCCTCACTCATCAAGGCAAAATGGAATATTATTTTTCTTCCGAGACAAGTCTAATACATTTGCACATACGGGCAGAGCCATCTACTCTTTCGTGCCTCTTTCTCCCCCCAAGTGGAGGGTTCACACTCATGGTCATGTCTTCACGCTCTCCTCTAGTTGACAGGTACATTGACATGCTTTATCGGTACAAACTTCAACAAAGGTGGTGGTTGATAATTCACAAATCTAGGGGGATCAATTGTAGATATTTTGATAAGTGCGAGTGTTGAACCCAACAAGAACTAGGGGAATGGGCCAATAAAAATTAGCAAGGAATCAGTGTAAAATATGCAAAGATTGTTTAGTTGTTTGTTTGATCGAGAGAGCAAGTGCAATAATGTAAATTGCAATAAAAGTAAATGGGTGCAGCAACTGCCCGATAGTTAATTCTTCTAAAGAGAAGCCAATGGTGTTTCTTATACGGACAAAATCATTCTCGTTGACTGCTGATAAATAAGCATCACTATGATTATATGGACAAGATCTATGTAGTAACCATGGTGTTCTCACCTATATTATAGGTACCAAGGTAAAATTTAATGTCTTGCTTTGTATACCAACTTTTTTTCTTTACTGCGATCATTAATACGTTGCATGCATGCAAGGAAGGAATAGGAAACTGAGTGGAGTGTCATTATGACTATATGCATGTAAGTATTAAACATGTTGCTAGTATGAGCAATATCATTAACTTTTGTTTTGATTACTGTTTGTGGCCTTGTAGAGATGCAAAATGTATTTTTTCATAGTGGCCTTGTATAAGTAAATGGAGGGAGTAGTTACTAATGTAAGTGCATCTAGTGCCACCCCTAGTTGGATTTGGAGTATTGACGACAAACTTGGTTGAGGTACTAATGTGTTTGTGAGATTCACGGGAGCACAGGTAGAAGTCCCTATTGCTTCGGTTTACCCATCGAAGATGACCCCTAAAAATGTAAGAAGACATTGGTGGTTTGCGAAGACATTCATGTCGAAGATAATGATGCGAGAAGACATTCACTTGAAGACAATGGAGTGCAAAGACATACTTTGTTTCGTAGTTTCATTTTACGAACCACTGAACTGTTAAGTGGGTCCAGGTGAACAAAGTCAGAAAACTGACGTGACGCTCAACCCAAAATCATATGTCTTCGAGCAAATACAAATGAGAGAAAATCTTATCCCGAATTGGATGAGTCAGCTTTGCTTGTAGCCCAAGTTAAGTTGTCGCGTGTGTTTGAAATCCAACCGTTGGACACGTGTCGGTTGTCCATTGACCCAGGGTCATTTAAGACAAATCATGTCGGGTTGCCCTGGCTATAAATAGCCACTACCTTCCACCATAAATTGGTGTTGTTGTGAGTTAGTGCACGAATTTTGTCGTTTGAGAGCAACCCACTGATGACCCACAAGTATAGGGGATCTATCGTAGTCCTTTCGATAAGTAAGAGTGTCAAACCCAATGAGGAGTAGAAGGAATTGATAAGCAGTTTTCAGTAAGGTATTCTCTGCAAGCACTGAAATTATCGGTAATAGATAGTTTTATGATAAGGTAATTTGTAATGGGTAACAAGTAATAAATGTAAATAAGGTGCAGAAAGATGGCCCAATCCTTCTTATAGCAAAGGACAAGCCTGGACAAACTCTTATATAAAGGAAAGCGCTCCTGAGGACACATGGGAATTATTGTCAAGCTAGTTTTCATCACGTTCATATGATTCACGTTCAGTACTTTGATAATTTGATATGTGGGTGGACCGGTGCTTGGGTACTGCCCTTCCTTGGACAAGCATCCCACTTATGATTAACCCCTCTTGCAAGCATCTGCAACTACAAAAGAAGTATTAAGGTAAACCCAAATATAGCATGAAACATATGGATCCAAATCAGCCCCTTATGAAGCAACTCATAAACTAGGGTTTAAGCTTCTGTCACTCTAGCAACCCATCATCTACTTATTACTTCCCAATGCCTTCCTCTAGGCCCAAACAATGGTGAAGTTTCATGTAGTCGACATTCACATGACACCACTAGAGGATAGACAACATACATCTCATCAAAATATCGAACGAATACCAAATTCACATGGCTACTTATAGCAAGACTTCTCCCATGTCCTCAGGAACAAACATAACTACTCACAAATCATATTCATGTTCATAATCACAGGGGTACTAATATGCATAAAGGATCTGAACATATGATCTTCCACCAAATAAACCAACTACCATCAACTACAAGGAGTAATCAACACTACTAGCAACCCACATGTACCAATCTGAGGCTTTGAGACAAAGATTGGATACAAGAGATGAACTAGGGTTTGAGAGGAGATGGTGCTGGTGAAGATGTTGATGGAGATTGACCCCCTCCCGATGATTTCCCCCTCCCGGATGAAAGTTTCCCCGGCAGAACAGCTCCGCCGGAGCCCAAGATTGGTTCCGCCAAGGTTCCGCCTCGTAGCGGCAGAGTTTCGTCCCGTGAGCTTGCTTATGATTTTTTTCTCGGACGAAAGACCTCATATAGCAGAAGATGGGCAACGGAGGCCTGTCAGGGGGACCACGAGCCAGGGGGCACGCCCCCCACCCTCGTGCATGGTGGGTGGCCCTCCTCCGGTACTTCATTTGCCCAATATTTTTTATATATTCTGAAATGTGCTCCCGTGAAGTTTCAGGACTTTTGGAGTTGTGCAGAATAGGTCTCTAATATTTGCTCCTTTTCCAGCCCAGAATTCCAGCTGCCGGCATTCCCCCTCTTCATGTAAACCTTGTAAAATAAGAGAGAATAGGCATAAGTATTGTGACATAATGTGTAATAACAGCCCATAATGCAATAAATATCGATATAAAAGCATGATGCAAAATGGACGTATCAACTCCCCCAAGCTTAGACCTCGCTTGTCCTCAAACGGAAGCCGAAATTGAAAAATATGTCCACATGTTTAGAGATAGAGGTGTCGATAAAATAAAATACGGACATGAGGGCATCATGATCATTCTTATAACAACAATATATATATATATATATATATATATATATATATATTGTCATATGATCTCTTATGCTAAAGTAACAATTCATTCAAAGTTTCAAGTATGAATCATAAAGTTCATTGAAAACTAAAAAACTATAATCTCAGTCATTGAAGCAATTGCAATTTATCATAACATCGGAAAGAGTCAATATAAGAGCTTTTCAGCAAGTCCACATACTCAACTATCATTTAGTCTTTCACAATTGCTAATACTCACGCAATACTTATGGGTATGAAGTTTTAATCGGACACAGAGAAAGATAGGGGCTTATAGTTTTGCCTCCCAACCTTTTACCTCAAGGGTAATGTCAACAATAATAGTTCATGAAAACTCACATCCAATTAGCTATATATATCAAGATCTTTCCAACACATTGTGCTTGCCAAAGGATAAAATGTAAAAAGGAAAGGTGAAGATCACCATGACTTTTGTATGAAGTATAAGACAAGAATAAAAGATAGGTCCTTCGCAGAGGGAAGCAGTGGTTGTCATGTGCTTTTATGGTTGGATGCACGAAATCTTAATGCAAAAGAACGTCACTTTATATTGCCACTTGTGATATGGACCTTTATCATGCAGTCCGTCGCTTTTATTTCTTCCATATCACAAGATTGTATAAATCTTATTTTCTCCACACTAATAAATCATACATATTTAGAGAGCAGTTTTTATTGCTTGCAACAACGACTACTTACTTGAAGGATCTTACTCAATCCATAGGTAGATATGGTGGACTCTCATGGCAAAAATGGGTTTAAGGATATTTGGAACCACAAGTAGTATCTCTACTTGGTGCAAAGAATTTGGCTAGCATGAGAGGGAAAGGCAAGCTCAACATGTTGGATGATCCATGACAATATAATTTATTTCGGATGTAAGAAAACATAACCCATTACGTTGTCTTCCTTGTCCAACATCAACTCTTTAGCATGTCATATTTTAATGAGTGCTCACAATCATAAAAGATGTCCAAGATAGTATATTTATATGTGAAGACCTCTCTTTCTTTATTACTTCCTATTAATTGCAACGATGACCAAAACTATGTTTGTCAACTCTCAACAACTTTTATTCATCATACTTTTTGTATGTGAAGTCATTACTCTCCATAAGATCCATGTGATCTCTTTAATTCTTTTAATTCTTTCTCTTCCCCTTTTTTTTATTTTTTATTTTTATTCCCTCAAGATCATAGCAAGATGGCAAAGCCCTTGACTCAACACTAATCTTTATTATATATAGCTCACGGACTCGATTACATAGAAGGATCATAAAGCAAAACTCAAAACTAGATCATACTAATACTTTCTGCTACTAGATCAAAATATTAACAAAAGGATCAAACTAAGAAAAACGGTAAAGATAAAAGTGTGATGGTGATACGATACCGGGGCACTCCCCCAAGCTTGGCAGTTTCCAAGGGGAGTGCCCATATCAGATACTCAGTTCTTCTTTTTTGGTGGAGAAGATGATGGCGATGATGGATAGCCGCACATCGAGCGTAGGAGATCCTCCAATTTGCGGATGATGCCCTTGAGTGCGATGATATGCTCCTTCAACAAAATATTTTCACTTGTAAGATACTTGTTTTGAATGCGAGCTAACTCAATCATCTTAAAAGCTTCAATCTCTGTTTGGGTAAGGAGATTGTGATGAGTTGAAGGATGTCTTCGTCTTCTACTGCCGGAACTTTATCTCCCATGGCCTTCTTGATCCCATCATCCTTGTTGATCTCCCCGGGTTCTTCTCTCTTCAGCTCTATCTTCATTAGCCAAGCATCGTTTCCCTCATTGTTGGAGGAAGGAGACGACATGATGCCTGGCCTTGACAACCCTCGCAAAAAACAGCTCGAAACAAAAACATGAGATATTTGCGTGGTACGGTGGTCAAAACCTTCGGGAGATTATATAATGATTTTTTACCGACCAAAAGAAGTATCGTGCAAGAAAACGGAGTCCGGAGAGCACATGAGGTGCCCATGAGGCAGGGGGCGTGCCCTCCACCCTCGTGGAAGCCTCGTGTCCTTCCCGGACTGCTTTTTATTTTCCTATTTTCTTAAATATTCCAAAACGGAGAAAAATTGCTATTAGAACTGTTTTGGAGTCGCTTTACTTACCGCACCTCATACCTATTCCTTTTCGAAGTCTGAAACATTCTGAAAAGTGTCCTTTATGTATTCCTCTGGGGTTACGGTTTCGATAACATTAGTTTCAACATTTATAGGATTACCTGAGATATAATGTTTGATTCTTTGATCGTTCACCACCCTCGGATTTGTGCCTTCGAAGTTGTTGAGTTTTAGGGCACCGGAATGATAGACCTCCTCGATGATGTAAGGACCTTCCCATTTTGAGAGGAATTTTCCTGCAAAAAATCTTAAACGAGAGTTGTATAACAATACATAATCACCTACATTAAACTCACGCTTGTGTATCCTTTTGTCATGCCATCTTTTAATTTTTTCTTTAAACAGTTTGGCATTCTCATAGGCATGGGTTCTCCATTCATCAAGTGAGCTAATGTCAAAAAGCCTCTTCTCACTAGCAAGTTTGAAATCATCATTGAGCTCTTTAATGGCCCAATATGGCTTATGTTCTAGTTCGAGAGGTAAGTGACATGCTTTTCCATAAACCATTTTATACGGAGACATACCCATAGGATTTTTATATGCAGTTCTATAAGCCCATAGTGCATCATCAAGTTTCTTGGACCAATTCTTTCTAGATCTATTAATAGTCTTTTGCGAAATTAATCTAAGCTCTCTATTACTCAGTTCTACTTGACCACTAGACTGTGGATGATATGGAGATGCAATTCTATGATTAACATCATACTTAGCAAGCATTTTACGAAAAGCACCATGAATAAAATGTGAACCACCATCAGTCATTAAGTATCTAGGAACTCCAAAGCTCGGAAAAATAACTTCTTTAAGCATCTTAATAGAGGTGTTATGATCAGCACTACCGGTTAGAATAGCTTCTACCCACTTAGTAACATAATCAATAGCAACTAAAATATGTGTATACCCATTAGAGGATGGAAACGGTCCCATATAATCAAATCCCCAAACATCAAATGGTTCAATAACAAGTGAATAATTCATAGGCATTTCTCGACGTCTGCTGATTTTTTCCAATTCTTTGGCATTCATCACAAGACAAAACAAACATGCGGGCATCCTCGAAGAGAGTAGGCCAATAAAAACCGGATTGCAATACCTTATGTGTAGTTCTATCTCCAGCGTGGTGTCCTCCATATGTCTCGGAGCGACACTTGCGTAGGATCTGTTCATGTTCATGCTCAGGCACACAACGTCTAATAATACCATCTACTCCTTCTTTATAAAGGTGTGGGTCATCCGAGAAGTAATGTCTTAAATCATAGAAAAACTTTTTCTTTTGTAGGTATGTGAAACTAGGTGGTATGAGTTTAGCAACAATGTAATTAGCATAATCATCATACCATGGAGCAGTACGAGAAGCATTTATGACAGCTAATTGTTCATCGGGAAAGCTATCATCAATAGGTAGTGGGTCATCAAGAACATTCTCTAACCTAGACAAGTTGTCTGCAACGGGGTTCTCCGCTCTCTTTCTATCGATAATATGCAAATCAAATTCTTCTAGCAAGAGAACCCATCTAATAAGTTTAGGTTTAGCATCCTTCTTTTCCATAAGATATTTAATAGCAACATGATCAGTGTGAACAGTTACTTTAGAATCAACAATACAAGGTCTAAACTTATCACAAGAAAATACAACTGCTAAAAATTCTTTTCCAGTAGTAGCATAATTTCTCTGGGCACTGTCCAGAGTCTTACTAGCATATTGGATAACATTTAATTTCTTATCAACTCTTTGTCCTAGAACAGCCCCTACAGCATAATCACTAGCATCACACATAATTTCAAAGGATAAATTCCAATCAGGTGGCTAAACAAAAGGTGCATAAATCAAGGCTTTCTTAAGTATTTCAAATGCTTCCACACAATCATCATCAAAGACAAATGGGGCATCTTTTTGTTAGAGATTAGTCAGAGGCCTAGAAATTTTAGAGAAGTCCATAATGAACCTCCCATAAAAACCGGCATTACCAAGGAAACTTCTTATACCTTTAATGTCCTTAGCACACAACATCTTTTCAATATCATCAACTTTAGCTTTATCAACTTCAATACCTCTTTCAGAAATTTTATGCCCCAAGACAATACCTTCATTAACCATAAAGTGGCACTTCTCCCAATTCAAGACAAGATTAGTTTCTTCACATCTCTGCAAAACTCGATCAAGGTTGCTTAAGCAATCATCAAAAGAAGTTCCATATACGGAGAAATCATCCATGAACACCTCAACAATCTTTTCACAAAAGTCAGAGAATATAGTAGTCATACATCTTTGAAAGGTAGCAGGTGCATTGCATAAACCAAAAGGCATACGTCTATAAGCAAAGGTACCAAAAGGGCAAGTAAAAGTTGTCTTTTCTTGATCCTCTTTTGACACAGGAATTTGAGAGAAACCAGAATAACCATCTAGAAAGCAAAAATGTGTATGTTTGGATAATTTTTCTAGCATTTGATCAATAAAAGGTAAAGGGTAATGATCCTTTTTAGTAGATTTATTTAGTTTGCGGAAATCAATTACCATTCTATAACCTGTAACAATTCTTTGTGGAATCAATTCATCTTTATCATTAGGAACAACAGTAATACCTCCCTTCTTAGGGACACAATGGACATGACTTACCCACTAACTGTCAGCAACGGGATAAATTATACCTGCCTCCAGAAGCTTTAGTATTTCTTTTCTTACCACTTCT
The DNA here is from genome assembly GCF_002162155.2 of Triticum dicoccoides. Taxonomy (NCBI): domain Eukaryota; kingdom Viridiplantae; phylum Streptophyta; class Magnoliopsida; order Poales; family Poaceae; genus Triticum; species Triticum dicoccoides. Next base: position 251,677,458 of record NC_041392.1, on the reverse strand, counting down.
TTCATCTTAGGATTTAACCGTCATTGGTGATCAACAACCGGTTTTGCATCTTTCTCCAATTTTATTTTGTGCTGGCATAGAGTGGGACTAATGCCCTTAAGATCATCAAGAGTATATCCAATAGCCGCACGGTGTTTCTTCTGAGTTTTCAATAATTTCTTTTCTTCATGCTCTAAAAGGTTAGCACTAATGATAACATGATATATCTTTTTCACATCAAGATAAGCATATTTAAGAGTATCAGGTAAAGGTTTAAGGTCAAACACGGGATCACCCTTGGGTGGAGGAGGATCCCCTAGGATTTCAACAGGCAAGTTGTGTTTCAACATAGGTCCCTGTTTAAAGAATACTTCATCTATTTCTCTTCTTTCATTCATAAACATATCATTTTCGTGGTCGAGCAAATATTGTTCTAAAGGATCATTAGGAGGCACGACAATAGAAGCAAGACCAATAATTTCATCTTTACTAGGCAATTCTTTCTCATGGGGTTGTCTATGAAATTTAGCAAAATTAAACTCATGAGACATATCCCCCAAACCAATAGTAACAACATCCTTTTTGCAATCTATCCTAGCATTAACAATATTCAAGAAGGGTCTACCAAATATAATGGGACAAAAGTTATCTTGTGGGGAACCAAGAACAAGAAAATGAGCAATATATTTAACTTTCCCACACAAGACTTCAACATCTCTAACAATCCCAACTGGTGAAATAGTGTCTCTATTGGCAAGCTTAATTGTAACATCAATTTCCTCTATCTCAGCAGGTGCAATATCATGCATAATTTCTTTGTATAAGGAATGAGTATTGCACTCGCACTAGCACCCATATCACATAAGCCATGATAGCAATGATCTCCTATTTTAACAGAAATAACAGGCATGCCTACAACAGATCTATGTTTGTTTTTAGTGTCGGGTCTAGCAATTCTAGTAGCTTCATCACAGAAGTAAATAACATGCCCATCAATATTATCGGCTAAGAGATCTTTAACCATAGCAACACTAGGTTCAACTTTAATTTGCTCAGAGGGTGTAGGTGTTCTAGTATTACTCTTACGAACCATAGTTGAAGCTTTAGCATAATCCTTTATTCTAACAGGGAAAGGTGGTTTCTCAATATAAGCAGTAGGAACAACAGAATCATTATAAGTGATAGTCTTTTCTTCAACTTTAATAGGTGCAACTACTTTTACTTCAATGGGAGGATTATATTTAAACCACTTCTCCTTAGGGAGATCAACATGAGTAGCAAAGGATTCATAGAAAGAAGCTACTATCTCAGAGTCAAGTCCATATTTAGTGCTAAATTCATGGAAAGCATCGGTATCCATAAAAGATTTAACACGATCAAACTTAGGTGTTATACCTGACTCCTTACCTTCGTCGAGATCCCAATCTTCAGAGTTGTGTTTAATTCTTTCCAATAAATCCCATTTGAATTCAATAGTATAGATCATAAAAGAGCCAGTACAAGAAGTATCGAGCATGGAGCAATTATCGAGAGTAAGCCGAGCATAAAATTTTGAATAATAATTTCTCTTGAGAGCTCATGATTGGGGCATTAATATTACATTGGCTTAAGACTCCCCCAATCTAGAGCGATGCTTTCTCCTTCGCAAGGCCAAAAATTTATATATATAATTACGATCACGATAAACAAGATGCATATCATAAAACTTCTGATGCAATTCCAATTTCAATTGCTTGTAGTTCCATGATCCCATATCATCACATAGCCTAAACCATGTCAATGCCTTTCCCTTCAAAGATAAAGGGAAGACCTTCTTCTTGATAACATCCTCGGGCATACTTGCAAGCTTAAATAATCCACAAACTTCATCCACATAGATTAGGTGCAAATCGGGATGTAGTGTTCCGTCACCTGTGAAAGGATTAGCTAGCAGTTTCTCTGTCATACCCGAAGGAATTTCAAAGTAAACATTTTTAGTAGTTTCAATAGGTTGAGGAGAAACTCTTTGCTCTACTGGTCGGGCTGAAGATACCCCAAACAAGCCCGTCAAAGGATTATGTTCCATAGTAACAAGTGACAGTAAATTTCAGCACACTATATAAAATTTTCCTTACCAAATTCCACCTACCAAAGACGCTTAACTCCCCAGCAACGGCGCCAGAAAAGAATATTGATGACCAACAAGTATAGGGGATCTATCGTAGTCCTTTCGGTAAGTAAGAGTGTCGAACCCAATGAGGAGTAGAAGAAATTGATAAGCAGTTTTCAGTAAGGTATTCTCTGCAAGCACTGAAATTACTGGTAATAGATAGTTTTGTGATAAGGTAATTTGTAATGGGTAACAAGTAATAAATGTAAATAAGGTGCAGCAAGATGGCCCAATCCTTTTTATAGCAAAGGACAAGCCTGGACAAACTCTTATATAAAGGAAAGCGCTCCCAAGGACACATGGGAATTATTGTCAAGCTAGTTTTCATCACGTTCATATGATTCATGTTCGGTACTTTGATAATTTGATATGTGGGTGGACCGGTGCTTGGTTACTACCCTTCCTTGGACAAGCATCCCACTTATGATTAACCCCTCTTGCAAGCATCTGCAACTACAAAAGAAGTATTAAGGTAAACCTAACCGTAGCATGAAACATATGGATTCAAATCAGCCCCTTATGAAGCAATTCATAAACTAGGGTTTAAGCTTCTGTCACTCTAGCAACCCATCATCTACTTATTACTTCTCAATGCCTTCCTCTAGGCCCAAACAATGATGAAGTGTCATGTAGTCGATGTTCACATGACACCACTAGAGGATAGACAACATACATCTCATCAAAATATCGAACGAATACCAAATTCACATGACTAATTATAGCAAGACTTCTCCTATGTCCTCAGGAACAAATGTAACTACTCACAAATCATATTCATGTTCATAATCAGAGGGGTATTAATATGCATAAAGGATCTGAACATATGATCTTCCACCAAATAAACCAACTACCATCAACTACAAAGAGTAATCAACACTACTAGCAACCCATGGGTACCAATCTGAGGCTTTGAGATAAAGATTGGATACAAGAGATGAACTAGGGTTTGAGAGGAGATGGTGTTGGTGAAGATGTTGATCGAGATCGACCCCCTCCCGATGAGAGGATCGATGGTGATGATTTCCCCCTCCCGGATGAAAGTTTCCCCAGTAGAACAGCTCCGTCGGAGCCCAAGATTGGTTCCGCCAAGGTTCCGCCTCGTAGCGGCAGAGTTTCGTCCCGTGAGCTTGCTTATGATTTTTTTCTCGGACGAAAGACCTCATATAGCAGAAGATGGGCAACGGAGGCCTGTCAGGGGGACCACGAGGCAGGGGGCGCGCCCGGGGGGTAGGGCTTGCCCCCCACCCTCGTGGATGGTGGGTGGCCCTCCTCTGGTACTTCCTTCACCCAATATTTTTTATATATTATGAAACATGCTCCCATGAAGTTTCAGGACTTTTGGAGTTGTGCAGAATAGGTCTCTAATATTTGCTCCTTTTCCAGCCCAGAATTCCAGCTGCCGACATTTCCCCTCTTCATGTAAACCTTGTAAAATAAGAGAGAATAGGCATAAGTATTGTGACATAATGTGTAATAACAACCCATAATGCAATAAATATCGATATAAAAGTATGATGTAAAATGGACGTATCACCCACCTCCGAAGCCTTTGAGAGAGAATCTTTGTGAGGACAAAACCCAAAACACCCAGAGCCCAAAGAGTGTTTGTCATCACTATAGTCTTTCTGTTCCGTGTGAACAGAAGACTTATTACACTTGAAGACTGTGATCTTCTAGTCAGTTAGGCCTCGCGTTCTGAGCATCCAAGAGTCATTGTGGATTGTCGGTGAACAAAGTCTGTGAAGGTTTGAAAGTCTACCTTGAAGACTTACCTGAGTGATTTGGCGAGGTCTGAGTCACCTTAGCTCAAGGGGAATAAGGTGAAGACGTGGTCTTCTGAGTTCAAACCCAGCTTCCCTAACTAGATGTACAATTGTCACAACAACTAAAACTAGTCTACCAAATCCTCATCTTCATCGAGCAACTGGTTCTATCACTTCACTCCTTTACTTATAATTTAGCTTCGTGAAGTCATTGCTTGCCTGCTTTGCTTGAATACACTATGTGAAGCCATTCACTCGGATTGCATATTTGGCCTCACGTTGTCTTCCTATTCTGTTCTGGTCTACCTAGCAGCTATTTGTCTTCGTGCATCTTTTGTACTGTACTTTGACTCTATTGCATGGCTAGGGGTAGCTTCTGTTTCGTTGTATCCTATTTAGTTATTGTTTCAGTTGTCTTTCTTCTAAGACATTGCATGTTTCGAAGACTTTCATAAAAATTGCCTATTCACCCCCCTCTAGTCAATAGCTAGCACTTTCAACTAACAACATAGTTCCTCCTGGGTCCTCAAGAACGTAATGGACTACTCACAATCCATCATAATGAACATGATTATTGGGGCAATGATATGGATAACAATCTGAACATACAAATCGTCCATCAATAAACCACTAAGCATCAACTACAAAAGTAGTAATTAAGACCATGAAGTGATCTTTTTTATATCTGGCATAATAGTTCATACATTTAAAAGGGTATGGTGATGGATATGGAGATGGAGATGGTGAAGATGGAGTTGGTGATCTCAACAAAATAAGCCCTCCGGGAGAGAAATTGCTATTGTGTCTTTCAACCTCGCTCCCACGAGCGTAAAACCCCACCAAATAGAATCAAGGTTTTTGGGATGATATAGGACCAAGGTTGCTTGAGAGGGGCCAGTGGGTACCCTGTGGGCCCGTGCGGTGGATCTACGCAGCCCAAGGCATGGCCATGTGGTGGCCCATGTGGGCCCCGCAGACCATGCCCTGGCCTTAGCCTGCCCCCACACTCTCCTTCTAGGAATGTCTCTCAATTTTTTTCTTTGTTGATCTTTTTGGTGCTTTATGGCAGTTTTCCAAAACTTCCCCCTCCTCGACCGCAACATGCAAAATAAGAGGAAATAGGAATAAGAATGGTGTGATAACGTGCAAAACATGGATACTAGTGAGGGATTTATAATAGGAAATAGTGATGCAAACTAGACGTGTGAGTGGTGCACAACAAGTAGGCCTGCAAGTGATGTGATGTGGCAAGGAGGCATGGACACATCCGACTGGACGATGGGAGAAAAGGAACAACACAAGATGAAACTCTTGAACTGAATGTTGAAAAGAGAGAAGTACCCATGTCCAACTGGATGAAGATTAACTTTTTTTGGAAAGGAGGATCAAATCCTAGCATCTACATCGGCTGATTCACACAACTATAACCAATTAATTATTCAAGATGCAAAACAAAGGTAATCCCAGCATACCATTTGAATGCGGCAAATGTCCATCCCATCTAGTAATGCCTCTCCGACATTGAACAGGTGCAGACACCGAGGACACAACATGCGCGACGCTCTCGACCGGTGAACTTCTTCAATGCTAGCGCCAGTGAGAGGTCATGTCCGCTCTGGGCTGGTGTAAATGTGGAGTTGATGCTTTAGAGAGGAATGAGTGTCGGCAACCGCTTCGGGCAGGAAAGGGGGCGAGCGAGGGGGAGGGTTTAGGGTGGGTCAAGGTTTTCGGACATGTACGTGGCAACAGTTCAGACGCCCGTAATCCCTCCAGTTTGCTTTCAATTTGCATGAAAAAGGACATTCGAACCAGCGAGCAGACTGATATAGAACTGCGTTCAATGGCAAAACATGTCCAACCTATGCAGTTCGAATGGATGGGGCGGCTTGAGGTTACACATTATATATGCCCTTATCTCTCGCAACCTCCTCCACGAGCGACGTATGTTCCTTCATACGTTTTTTATCCTGCAAAAAGTCCTAGTGGCCAGACTGTTCGACCCAAAACAGGCCTGACTCTCCGTCCCGTAAGTTTTTAGCCCATACGGCTAGAGTTTTCCCACCACCACATATGCCCCTCCGCCACTTAGTGGAGAGGTTGACTAACACAAAAGGAAGAACCCTAGATTTGAGAAAAAGCTCCCTATACTTCTCCCCACACGAAATCGAAGATTCTAAGAATATTTGTGATAGTTCTTGAGAGAGATTTCACCTGAAGCATAGATCCACTCCTCCTCTCTCTTTTGGAAAAAGTAATTTGTGATTTGAGCAAGTTTTAATAGCATTTCCCCCTTGATCTTCTTACACCTAGAGGTTGGAGACTCCTAGGAGGTAGGATTCTTCCGCGAGGAATCAACTTGTGATTTACCATCGTGAAGTTTGCAAAGGTTTGGAAGCCACCTCAAGGTTTACCACTAGTGGTTTAGAATCACATTTGCTGTGATATCTCAAGGATGAGAATAGGGTGATCCTTGGTGTTGGTTTGCCTTCGTGGTAACACCCATCTCCCCGACATTGACCGGCTTACCTCCAAGAAGGTGAACATCGGAATACATTCTCTTCAACGTGTCTTTGTTTATCTCTAATCCCAGCTCCCTATGGTTTACACTGGTCACTTGGCATTGCATTCAGTATAACTTGTTGAACACATTATATCGTATTGCTTATCTCACTGTAGCAACTTTTTTAGGCTCACATTTATATTCACATAGTCTAAACTCACTAATAGTCGACTAAATTTATAATTACGCCTATTCACCCCCTCTAGGTCCATATAGCTCCTTTTAACACCACAATTGTGTCATTCTACCCTCTTATGAGTAGTGCTAGAATTGATCACACTTGCAGTTGTTGTGTTACCTCCACCCTAGATAGGTGCCAATATTTTGTCAATAAATTATGTGCAAGCTGCCAGTCTTGGGGCTTTAAAATCACATGTTTTATCAATAACATGCTTTACATCATATGGCATGTATCCCCCTAGCAACATGTCATCCATCTGAGAGGAGACCTTGCATTGGACTTTCTCTAGTAATGTAAGATCAGTTACTCGCGTTTCCTAAGTGAATAGGTTAGCGAAATATGATCGCATAAGAGTATTGGGAGAACAATACCTTCAACCCATAAATTGTGTTTGTTTTTAAACGACTTATACTTATACGATTTTGCCCTGATCAACCATAAGGGTCAAAAAATGGGGTGTTCTTGTCACTAATTCTGAGCAAGATGACTCCCGAGTGTTGCATCCACTGGATCTCTTCCAGTTCAAGTAAAAACCCAATAAGTTCAAGAATGTCCTTTCTTCTTACTTTGATTCGTCATCTACATGGGCTCACATCCCATTTTTTCTAGGTCTCACTAAGCCTTTCTCAATCATTTTTTCCCGGTTTCTTCAAAACATGTTGGTCCTAGTCATGGAAAATTCCATGCATGTACCTAGCTTGCCCAACACCACCTTTCGTTGCATCCAGACATGATTCCTCCCATGCTCGATGGACCATGTCACTAAATTAGGTCTCCTGCAACCAACACACCTCAAAGGCCCCCTAGCCTTTCTGTCTACTTGTTGAATTTTGGTGGAAGTTATTGTCCACCATAATAGTGGATGATCAGAGTGATTATACTCGAGACTTTGAAACCCTTCATAAGGGAATGTTAGCTACCAACCATTGTTGCATGCACCCTTGTCCAACCTTTTCCATTATACGACTTCGATGCCAAGTAAATTTATCTTCAGGGAACCCCATGGCCTCTAGATCAGTGTCATAAGCTCCTCCTAGAAAGCTTGCATTTATTCAGTTTGATTCCTTCTTCTTTTTCATGATCAAGCAGTATCACATTCAAATCACCCATCATTAGCCAGGGTAAATCATGTTGGACCTTTAAGTAACTCATATGTTCCCATGTTGTATGTTTACCTTCCAGCTTGAACTCACTGTACACAACGGGGAACGTCAACTCTCTATTCCAAAATAAAATAACACTAGCCTTCCTTCCATCGCTAGGATTCACCATAACCGATTCCATATGAAGACAACAATACCAACACTCTGTCGAGAAGTGTTCTAACTGTGTCTCCGGCACAAAACACCAATGAGTTAAATCTATGCTAAACGTCTAACAAAGCACAAACTATCAGCGTTCCCCAACCCCCTGTAGTTTGAGGCTAAGGCTCAGGCGTTACTTCATCGCGGAGCCAGTCGATTTTGAGTTTCCCAAAGCATTCATGTTTCCTTCCCCATTGCCATCGTTCTTAGACCTACTGGGGGTCTCTTTTTGGGGGTGGGATGGGAGTGTGGCTGGGCAAACTTGGTGCATTTGGATCATCAAACTGTTACACTAGCCACCCAACCTTCGTAGAAGTGCCCTCATGCGGTAACAAAGTAAGAAACACGCTCTTCTTTTTACGTTTTGCGTCTAGTATATCCGTATCACCCCCTCCTTTGTTGCTTGCATTAGTAAAAAACAACTACAACTAATTTTCGGTGCTTTAATAAGGCTAACACGCATTCGAGTTTTCCTCCTAAATGTCTTCCTGGCAATGGACCTCGTTCTCTCCCTTATCAAAATCATCCTCCCGTGTGTTTTGCATAAAACTCAAATGAGCCTCTGCCCTGATTGCTTCGTCCTTTGGCGGGTCCTCGCTCGTAGCATCATCTTAGAGATGGTCACCAACTCCAATGAGCGGGTAGATTCTTGAAGACCAGAAAGCTTGGAAATGGATGCCATCACCATGCTTCTTGAAAATGTACCCAGTCATGTTGGCATACTGAGCACCAATCAGACAAACATCATATTTCACGAGAACATGCTTCTCACCATGTATGACTAAAACTTTGTTCTTGCGTGGCTTTCGAACATCCAGTTTAATACTCATGCAAAAAAAGTTTCTTGAAAAATCCTGAGATGCTTACTCAGCAGTAATGAATCCAACAACCATGCTAGTAAGGGTTTTTAACATACTGATAAACACGTCCAGGAGGTCGTGAATCCGAATTCAAATATTCACATGACATAGATTTGATGTGGATGGCTTTGTAAATCCATCATAAGGTGCTAGAGCTAGGGCGAAGCCTTTGTATGTCCATGGAGCCACTTTCATCTCCTTTTTCTAGTCACGAGGCAAGAAAACTGCATTGTGTAAAGGTTCTAATCCATATACTTGATCTTCACTTCTTGAGCTACGTCCCATGACAATCGCATGTTCATATAAAACCAAAACTTACTCTATTCTATGTTTGTGCCTATCCGGCTATAGTCATCCAACATGCTGCCTCCATCCACTGCGGCACCTCGCTCTCAAACACAACAACATCCAGATAATCTCCATCGAGGCATAATTCCTTCATCATTGCTTGTAGATCACTTTGGTCCATCATCGCAACCTTCAATGTCTCAACTGCCATGAAACCCTAGCCCAAGAGTATCTATCGGGATAAAAATACTAACACCCGATCACCACGAGAACCCTAACCAAGGTCGGGCGACGATGCACAATCGCCCCTTGTCCCGCCCGAGCGAAGAACAAGCAAGAGAGGGCGGGGAAGGGAAGGGAAAACTCAACACGAGTGGAGGCGACGAGATGGCAGAAACCCTAGCGGGGAGGGAATTAACATTCTCTTATAAGTTTGGGCAGCCCTCAAAAAAAAGTTTGAGCAGTTTACGGATGGATACATGAGAGCGAGATGCATCCACATCCGAATCCGGCCTGCCCTAATAAACTCGGATGCCTTTTCGCTCGGACCCACCTTGCTGCCATTAAAAAAAAGCAGGGCACTATACAACGCAGAGTACGAACACGCATTCCTCCGCTCCCCACCAATCGAGTCGCGAGACAGTTCCCTTACATAGAACTACTCCGACGGGACGGACCCACGTAACAGGGAGACGATTTCCCGAACGCAAAGCTCATGCAGTTTACCGACTCGCCCGGCCTTGACTTGACCCACCCGCAAGCTAATTGCAGGGGGCCCAGGGGCCGGTGAGACGGGTCCAGAAACACCGGGTCTAGGGCTCTAGGCGGCGGCCACTGCTGTCCGTCTCCTCCTCCTCGCCCAACTCGCGTCCGCCTCCGTCTCCGCATCCACTTATAAAAGCCACCCGCCCTCCCGTCGCCTCCCTCTTTTCCTGTATTTCTGCCAGAGAAAAGAAAGAAATCACACCTCCCATCCATCTCAGGGCGGCGGCGTGCGCGAGTTCGTCTCCTGCGGCTCTCCCCATGGCGGAGTACGACGAGCAGGGCATGGCCATCGCGGCCGCCGAGATACTTCTCAGCCTCCGGAGCAGGACGCTGGCGCGGTGGCCGGACTGGGTTCCGCGCCCGTCCGGCGACCTCGCCCCGGCGGCGGCGGATCTCCAGCGGCCGGAGGAGGCGGAGGACGAGCTGCCGCCGATTCCGGAGGGGTGGCCGAAGCGGCCGCGGTTGCCGCCCCGTGCGGTGGCGAAAGGAACCGCGTGGCTGCTGTCGTGGGAGAGTCCCTTTGCGCGGCTGGGGCAGCCTGTTGTTGCCAGATCCGGCGCGTGCTCCAGCGGGGAGGAGAGGGCGCGGTCGCACCCGCGCGTCACGAAGGTGAAGCGCGAACCTTTGGCGGCGCGGAGGCCGGAGACGCCGCCGTACTACGTCTCGGCCGCCGGATCCGGCCCTTCCACGAGCGGCATGGACCGGGCGCGGTCGCGGCGGCGGCCGCGCGTGAGCGAGAAGGCGCAGGCGGCGGCGGCCGCGTGGACGGACGGCCCCATGGCGGCATCGAGCCCGGAGACGCCCTTCGACTACGCCAACGCCGCTGGATCAGGGGCGTCCTCGAGCGGGGACGAGGTGGCGCGGTCGACGGCCAAGCGCAAGGCGCAGGGGTCGGGCGGATCCGGAGTGCCTTCCAGCGGCGACGAGGGGTGCAGCTCGCCGGCGAAGCGCGCGCGGGCGGACGTCTCCATCGCCGTCGCCGGCGCCGGCGCCGTGCAACCCGCGGTTAAACTTGAGGTGAGTTTTTTTTCAATCGCCTTATCGCTTTCTCATTCTTTGCGGTTTATTCGTCTCGCTTTTGGACTCTGGAGGCCTTTCTTGCATGCCAATCTTGTTGAAGTCGCGTGAATTGCAGCTGTATTCCCCCCTCGGTTCTGCGAGACTCTGTCTCGTTACTCATCAATCTGTCGAGGAAGTTCCTTTGCCGTGATCTTTTTTTGGCCGTCCCATCGTTGATGTGTTCATACGGGTTGCGTGGTGTTCTTCGTTTGAATCTCGGGGGCTATTGTGATTCTAACCGGACAGTATGAGCTGGGTAGGGGATGGAGTTCTTGTGTTCCGGCGCCGGAGAGGATAAATCATTCATTCTCTGGCAACGGACTCCGGCCCCCGGGGTCGTTTTCGTGAGCGTATGGCTTTTGTGTGGACCCTTGCCTTGGCCGTTGGCACCGTGTCTAGTGTAGCTGGAGGTGGCCGATGGGCGACGAGGCAGGGTAGATAGATGGAGTAGTTGTGTTATACGCCGCATTTATCGCTTTTATTTATTCCTCGCTCCATCCAATCCAGTCAGCAATAGGGCGAGAAAAAAGGAAGCAGCAAGCGTGAAATCTTGAGTAATTTCTTTTTTTTTAAGTGTTCAAATCTTGAGTGATTTCGTAAAGTCGATTGTTGCGGGGTTTTGAATTGGAAGGCGAATTGATTAATTATGGGAGTACCTAGAATTTATCTAGATGAGATATAATTTGGTCTCATTTGCCTCTAAAACAAGAACAGATACAATCCACATTAGCACACACACATCTTATAGCATCACATTCAATGGTTATAAAAGATGAATGAGACCAAATTATGTCTTATATAGATGAGTTCTAGCAAAACTGAGTAATTATTGTGTGTGTCGTTAGCTGCGGATTTGGAATTACTCAATCAGTACATGTTGTGTGTGTGTGTTTTCGCTGTGGACGAATGAATCCCCATCGCCATCATGTGATGGCTTCGCTCCTTCCTCTGCGCGTGGTCCCGCGTGTCATCTTGGGCCGCCTGTTTCCCGCACTCTCCGCGCGTGTTTCTCACCCTGGAGGGGTAAATTTCGTTTCATTCTGACTTGCCTTGCAGACGCGGATCCTCTGCCGTGCGGCAGGGTGCCGTTCGGCGATTGACAGGTGGGCTCGCTGTGAATCAGCCCACATGCTAGTGTCCCCAACGGCGTGTAACGTACGTCAGGGGAGCTGCTTCCGCAAGATTGTAGACTTCCTTCGGGGTTCCGGCGCTGTTTCCCGTGGGTCCGGCCAGTTTCTGTGGACCCGGCCCCACGGAGTTCCATGGCTAGTTTGACACCGCATGTCATCGGGCTTTTCCTTTTTTGTCGTCGTTTATCTTCAGTGGAAATTAACGCGAAGATTGGAAGCTGGGTGAAGCTTTTTTAAATAGGGAAACAGAAACTTTTTCCTGGCTCTGCTTGCGGCAGGGTTGTTGTAAAGTGGTGCGTGTGCCTTTACGTGTCAGTCCGGGATGCGGGTCCCTTTGGCGACCGACGTGCACAGGGGTGGGGTGGGGTGCAGCCCATCGGTCGCCAACGTGGTCATTGGATGCCGCAGTGACCACTCCCTGGTCCAGCATGGGCTCGTGAGTCGCGACTGGTGTGGTATCATGTCACCGCACCAGGCCCGCCAGGGCTGCGACTTCTTTCCTTCAAAAACGAAGTCCAACTCTACTACAGTAACTTTCTTCTCAAAGAAATTACTACTCGTATAAGTGTGCTGGCTTATTTGTTGCTAGTAGCAGCTGTCTCGATGCCTTTGCATTGCATCTATGCGAGTACGGAGTAGTACAACTATTTTATTCCGCGATGATTTCTTAACAGTGATTCCACGTGATTCCCTCGGATCTCGCATCTTGCCGAGATCCGTCTGGTTGTTGTCATCCTGTATTTGATTAAGCAGTGTTCTTTCATATCTTTCTCGATTCTCCTGGAGCTTCCAACTAAAATCATTTTGGTTGATGTTGTGCAGGATCAAAAGACCGAGAACAATTACCGGGACGAGAAGGGCCACTTGCTGTTTGACCTCAACGAAGATCCAAGCATGGCGGAGTGGTGAGAGGCGAGGATTTTGCTAGCTAGTTGGTGTGTGCTCGGGGCAAATCAACCCAGCTGCTCATGTGTACATAAAGGGCAAACCCAGTAGAAGAAGAGCCGGTGAGGGCGGGTTAAGCTGAGAACGGAGGGGGCTTAGAGGGTATACTCATCATTAGATTTATATCAGGGTTAACTTAGTCTGCTCTGCTCTGTTGGACGTACTGCATGCGCCGGTGCGCTTCTGGCTCGCTTGCTCAATGCCGTGTACTGCAGTCCCTGTTATTTTCATCTTTGTTTATCCTGTTTGTTATCCGAATCAACTGATACCGTGCATGAATTGAAACAATAATATATACTCCATTAGATATTTTCTTCTTGTTTGTTTCATGTTGGCTATTTGCTCAGCTGCTGCTTAGGAGGATTTAATTAAAGTACGTTTTCATGTTGGCTCTTTGCACAGCTGCTGCTTATTAGGAGGATTAACAGTCCGTTTAATGGAATTGATGATTTACAGGCCGGCATTAGTGTTATTTTTTAGCTTAAACTTTTTCACGAGCAATGGTAAACTCTTTAATGGAATTGTTTGTTCCATGTTGGCTATTTGCTCAGCTGCTTCTTGTTAGGAGGATTTACAGTCCGTTTAATGGAATTGATGATGGCATTAGTGTTACTTTTTAGTTTAAACTCTTCCATGAGCAATGGTACACGCCCGTCCACTTTTTCTGTACAATAAAGGTCATATTTACATGAACCTATTTATTTAATACTATATGAAATGGTTTAGCACTGTGATTGACTTGGCTGGGCCTTCTTGTGACTTGTGAGCCGTTCGGGGCAGCCTGTCGCTTGGGTGGTTCAACTGAGGTGGATTTGCCTGCGCCACTTTCTCCTTCCCCTCCACTGCTGTAAGCTTCGCCCGATGGGTTGGCCTTGTATAATGCTAAATGCTTAGAAAAATGTTTGAAGAAATAAACCAGGCTTTTTCTTAAGCATCCGGTGTCTATTTATATAGGGTAGATGTTTAAAAGACTGGTTTATACAAGACCTAATTAGACGCCTACCGTACACAAATAGGCACCAGTGCTTATGAAAAGACTGATTTATTTCTTTAAGCAGCTCTCCTAAACACCTTGCATCGTATAAGACTTAAATGATCGAAAATAAAAAGATTTCTAATGTTTCAGGAAGTATCTTAAAACATTTAATGGATGTCATTTTCCTATGTAGGATCCTGTATTTAAGGCGAAAGGAATACCACTTTACAGGTCCACCAACAAGCAAAATTTGGCAGTTGGAGATATAATTTTACCATTGAAATATTTAATTTTGGGTTTTTGCCATTAAAAATTGTTATTTGTTGCAGGAGACATCCATCATCTCAAAAGAGAGTGAAAAAACTCGCCGTCTACCTTTCCAATCTTGTTTATTTGCATCGTGGATCTCTAATGTTTGAAATCATTATGAATTTTGAAGTTTACAACAGTCACTCGTGGTTTTAAAATTGCCTTATTACATAGGCAAAACTAAATAAATTAAATATTGTTAAATCTCGAAAACCATATTAGCCAGACATATGCTGGTTGCATGTGCATGAAGCACAATCACTAGAACATATTGAACAAAACAAAATAAGCTAAATCTTGTTAAATCGCAAAAACATATCAGCTAGACAAATACTAGTTCGATGTGCATGAAGCAGAATCATCAATTAGAACATACTCCAATGTAGCCTGAAAGGTTAAAACATTTTTTTGTATGTCCGGCCTGTGTTCTGTAGGGTCTTCGAGTTCTTCATCACTTGTAAAGTTGGGGCAGCGGCGGCAATCGGAATAATGGTTCCTCACTTTCCCCATGCTGATGTCCTTCCTCAAAGTGACATCGGCAAATTGGAGGATAGTGTCGATCATCAGGGATTTGTTGTTGAGATTTGTTTTTGTTCTCTTGTACACACCCACCCGATCAAGCTCATCTTGATGCGTCTTCCTCATAGAACTTGTGAGGTTTGTGTTCCCCTACTCTGTCAAGCCAGATTTGGGATTCTATTATGGCCTTCCTTAGTGATAGCTTCTTGGGGGCGACGATCTATCCATACCACAGTTGTCGATGTTTTTTGGTCTACATCGGTGACATTTCTACTATTTGTTCTACAACCTCATGTGTTTCAACAAGGTTGCTCTAGTAAGATAGAGGCCTAGAGGTGGGAAGGACCTCTTCTAACAGTGTGCCACTAGTGGATGCAATAGGAAGATGATGCTTGTTTTCTTCAAACACTTCCATGTAATTTCATATTCTTGTATGGTCTGGTTGATGAGAACATCCCTATCATAGTTACACCCCTACCACTTGCTACTACATATACTGGACCAAATACTAGAGCTCGCGCACACCAATTAAATTATCAGGTATTTATGTTCCTTGGTAATGATTCTAATGTTCACGAGAATATGATGATGCCTAAATTAGATACATTTGTGTTATTTATGAATGAAGGGCCTAGCATGGACAAGAGCTATGAACACTGGAGCATGATCAAGTGTGGAGAAGAAAACGGGCGCGCAGGGAATTCCAGTGGAGTTTTCAACACTTTGAAGCCACCATGATGACATACAAGGACCGGGATGAAATATACAAGATTTCCTCTCATAAATTTTGTCTATAGCTTTATTTAGGTGCTACGCCACCTTATTTTTGTGCCAGATCCTTGTATGTTCGAAATAGCTCTTTATCGGCAGTTTTAGAGTTCGTATTATAGGGGAAACGACTCAAGAGGGATTTTAGTACCACCTTGCCAAAGGTGGACGAAATTTCCTCTCTTTTCTCCTATAAACACAACCCTCAGGGCGTCATTTAGATTTGGGTTCTGTTTAGATTAAAGTTCACTATAGCTGCAACTCATGTACTTCGTTTGTGTCCAACGACCAGGCCAAGACGCTTCAGAACCCCACTTTCATCAATAAAGCTTTCATCTTAAATTCATAATATCCAGATTTTAATCTCGGTTTATTACTTATTCTTCGTTTGCGTGCACGAAATAGACCCTCGTGGTCAAGTTGATGATGCTCCGGCGTGGTCAGTAACCTCTCAAAGCGATTGCTAAGGTGCAAAGTCTTCACAGGTTCGTAGTCGGATTGTCAAAGTGGACTTCCACCAAAAACGATAGTTATCATCTCATCGAAGGATTGAACACCTTCGCCTATATCACTGTTTTTATTTAATATATGGCCTTGGGCTTTTCCCAAAAATAAGTCAAAATAGTTTTGCAAGGAACAACGTTGTAAGTACATCATATAGACATATGTACTTAAATGACCATGCCTCTCTTATGACAACATCAGGCCAGATCTACCCTCTTCTCTAATCAGTGTTGGTCCTCCTTGCCAAGTGTGATCAATCGCTAGTATCCATGTGGTGAGGAGCTATGCATTATTGGCTTCTTGCTAGCATTTGACTGTGCCATTTATCTCCCAGCTTGTTTATTTCATGCAGAGTTCCCCTTAGCAATATATTTAACCAACACGCAACTAAAAAGTGGAGAAACTATAAGTGCAATTTGCAGCTTATACCTTAAACAATTAAAACAGGAGGAAGGGGATAGGTGTGAATATGAGGCTAGACAATATCACAAGGTTGAAACTTAGATGTCTATTACATGAATTCTCATTAAACGAAATATATGCTACCAACTATAAGTGTGTATTATGCTTTTACAATTTCCTTTTGATCATTTCTATGAATTCATTCATGCAAAGTCGTGAAAGAAGATCGGCACACTAGGTGTAGCGTTTGAAGAACAAGGGAGGAATTATTTGATTTACAAAGAATCGAAGAAGCATTCATGGAGTCACCCATCTCTTCATCTCTTCTTTCTTAACCAGGAGGTCTTGCTCTCTCAAGACTTGAACTTATGGTAGTTGGATATAAGGGAACCGGGTTGAATGGCTTGGAATGACTTGCCACAATAAAGGAATAGAAAATGAATGGCTTAGACAAGGAAGCTACAAATAAAAAAAGAAATCTAACTATTAAATGAAAAATTAACTAACCAATGACTATATATGAGTGATCTACCCAGAGCTGCCCGATCTAAGATCAAGGGCTACCAGTGCTTACCACTTTGGGCACTTAGGCCGTCTCATGTGGGACATTGGATTCTAGACCAAAGGCCCATGGTTTGAACCGGTTCCTTGTTATAAAGATTATATCTTGGGCGTTGAAACGAGATTAGACGACAAAGATATAAAGGAGTAGTGAGAGGCTCACTAGACAGCCCGGAGTAAGGACAGTAGCTGAGAAGGGACAAAAAATAGCATATACGACTTGATTGCTAGAGTGGGAGGAGAAGGCGATGCATGATTCAGGTGTGGTCTGTGCTATCGATGCAGTTGTAATCCATGGTTGAGGATCGTCGGAACATCGATGATGGCATGGTTTAGCATCGTCATAGTTAATATGCTCGAATGGGTGCACCACCATGTCTTGGAGGTATAAGGTTGATTAGAGTCTCTCGGTAGAAACAAGTGTCTAGGGAAGGAATATAGACGACTCACCTATGTGATGACAACGCCAAAGAGCTGAAACTTGATGATAATGGCACTGACCATAAAAGGATAATCTTAGCAAATTTTGAGGACGGAAGTTGAAAAGGAAAATAGACGTGTAGGGCTTTCCACTATTTGGCTATTTATAGGCTAGAAGGAGAGATTAGGTCATCAGTGCCAACCAGTGGCACTGAGAGCGGTAAGTTGGTTTGGACAATTAAGGCAACCAAGTTAGTTTTTTATTGTCTGAATGGGTTCTCACTATAATATCTACAATTTTCGTGTTAATGTCAAGTTGACCTCATGAATATCATACGATCTCTTCGGTCTTTTTAGTCTTCTTGCCTTTGAATTTCTGCTTGTTAACTTCCTTAGAAAAGAATTCTTTATTTGCAGCTTCCTTGTCTTGACATCTAGCCGCGAGGTATCACTTTAATAAATGATAATTCCCCTCCTCACTTGTGCCTTCCAGCTGCACAATCTCCTTCTGCTGATGACGTTGCCCCACACGGCGAGCATTAATTCCGCTAGCAGCACAACCACATCTATAAGCAACGCGTCCATGGTTTAGAGCATCAACATCTACAACCTCCTTTTGGCATGTATCTATTTTAATTCCTAATATCTATCCTCCCCGCTTCATTGGACTTTGCATTTTAGCCCTTAGTTTTTGGACGCTAGCAAGGAGTTGACGTTCGCTATGTGTCCTCTCCAGCGTGACGTAGTATGCCCATAAGGGTGTTTAAGAGCGAATGAAATGCACGCCTCATGTCATACGAGTGTTAGCACCTCGCGTGTGATGGCCTGATGTGCCTTCACTCTGTTGGGCCTCCCGAGTCTCAATGTTGCCATCACAAAAGAAGACATACAAAGGACAGAAAATTACCATATACTTTCGTCTAGAATAGACAACAGTAGATAGAAAATTCATAAAAAGTCCACATACTTTCATATATTAAAGTTGTCACCCTCTTTAATACCCCTCATCAAAATCCATAACCAATACTCAGTAAAATGCATGTTCAAAATGAAAAGGTTACCATTTTCTTACCATACATATGTGCAAAATTTATGGTGTTATATTGCCATACCTCTCTAATGCCAACCCCATACCCTCTCAAACCCCAAACAAAAAAAGGTTAAAAAATTTGCCAGAACAAAAAGGGAAAAAGTTGCCATGCTATTTATGCTAAAATTAGTTGATCTGGATGGACACATGGCAAAAATTTCTAAAAGTTGCTATGTTATCCGTGAATTTCTAAAGTTGTCATCTTATCCTTGATTTGCTTTCTCTAAAATTTTCCATGTTACCGTGTTTTCAAGATTTTCGTATTCATAAGTATAGTTTCCATGGTTTAGAGAACAAATTTTCTAAGATGCCCATGTGTATCCTTGATTTCCAAAAAAAAAACATCATATCCCTTAATTTTTCTTAGAAGTTGTCATTACCATGTTTTCTTGATTTTAAATACACATATAGATAGTTTCCATTATTTATAGAACATTTTGCAAAGTTGTTATGCGTATCACTGAATTTCTAAAGTTGTCATGTTACCATAATTTTAAGTATTTATATACAAACATATAGTTGTCATGATTTAGAGAATAAATTTTTCAAAGGTTGTCATGATTTTGAAGAACGAAATCTCTAAAGTTTCCATGTGACCAATACTAATTTTTGAAAGTTTCCGTGATTTAGAGAACATAAGTTCTAAATTTTTCATGTGACCTGTACAAAATTTTCCCATTTCCATGATTAAGAGATCAAAATTTCTAGAGTTGTCATGTGACTAGTACAAAGTGCACACATGAAAACCTAGAAAAAGTTTCCATCCATGAAAAACTAAATTTGCCAGGCGAGTGACACAAAACTAACCATGCATAGAAATCGTAAATTACCACACTAGTGACACAAAACTAACCATACACATAAATCTTAAATAGCGAGCCTAGTAACAAGGAAAGTTACCAAGTATAAGCATCTTAAAAACAAATAAGGGTGTGGATCCTTTTGCATATCCTCCATATCCTTCAGGGTATGTTGTGGTGTGAAGTTTGGTACTGCCCAAAGGTACTATACCAAAAGTTGCCATGCTTCTCGTAGTGTCAGCTATTGTAGTGTTGTACCTGGTGATGGAGCTAGTCTGGCGGGTGTCTTGTCCGTATTTCGCTACCGTGCAGGAACCCAGGTGCATGTGTCTGGACGTGTCACACAAACATGTTGATCCACATTACCTGGAGAGAAAAATGGGGAAAACATGAAGTTAAAAAACATTAAGTTAAAACAAAGTGTACGCATTGTTATGCCTAAAAATCTCACTAGTGATGTCAATTTTAGTTCAAGGTATGCTTTTTTTATTTTCCACTCCAAAATGGTAGAAGTTGCCATAGGGGAACTATGATGGGATATAGTATATGGTATTTTATGGATCAAAAGAGCAAGCAAGGGGAAACACTAATCATGATAAACACATGGAAATTGCTATAATCTTAAAATGGTAGCAATCATGGATGAAAACATAGAGTCGCCATCCAAGTTAGCGTATTGTTTCCATGGATGAAAACCTAAACTTATCCTACATGAAACCACTAGGAAAGTTCCCAGAAAATCCACTTTCAAAAATCACACAAAAAAGTTGCCATATACATATACATTAACAAAAGTGACCATGTTGTGTGCGTATAATTGGCCAAACTCCAACAAGCAGAAAGAAATATCGTATACAACCAACACTAGTTGCCACCTAGCAAGCTACATACCATTCAAGCTATTAAAAGCAAGTTGCATAAAATGTAAATAGTTACAGTTGAAACTAACATAAAATCAAAAGTCCATGGAGTCATGGTGGTTCCATAAAATGTAAAGTGGTAAAAATGAGGATAAATTTGCATACAAAAACCTACATGTGGTTGTTTTCACATGGGTTTTGTAAGTGCATCTAGTGCCACCCCTAGTTGGTTTTGGAGTATTGACGACAAACTTGGTTGAGGGACTAATGTGTTTGTGAGAATTGCAGGATAACACAGGTAGTAGTCCCTCATTGATTCAGTTTACCTACCAGAGATGACCCCTAAAAATGTGTGAAGACATTGAAGACAAGGGTGGTCTGTGAAGAGATTCACATTGAAGACTATGACATGAGAAGACATCGCATGAAGACTATGGAGTGCAAAGACATAGTTGTTTCATAGTTTCCTTTTCTTCTTTGTTGAGTCATAGGAACCACCGCACTGTTAAGTGGGTCCCAAGTGAACAAAGTCAGAGTGACCGCAATGATGCTCAACCAAATCCTATGTCTTCGAGCGAAGACAATGAGAGCAAATCTTATCTAGAGTTGGATAAATCAGCTTTACTTGTAGCCCAAGTCAAGCTGTCGCGTGTGTTTGAAATCTGACCATTGGACACGTGTCAGTTCCTTAGTGACCCAGGGTCATTTCGGACAAATCAGGTCGGGTTGCCTCCTGGCTATAAATAGCCCACCCCATACACCATAAATTGGTGGCTGCTCAGAGTTAGTGCACGGCTTTTGTCGTTTTGAGAGCAACCCACCTCCAAAGCCTTTGAGAGAGAAACCCTTGCGAGGACAAAGCCCTAAACACCCAGAGCCAAAGAGTGTTAGGCATCACTGAAGTCTTTCTTTCTGCGTGACCTGAAGACTTGTTACACTTGAGGATTGTGAATCCTCCAGCCGGTTAGGCGTCGCGTTCTGAGCATCCAAGAGTCATTGTGGATCGCCGGTGAACGAAGTCTGTGAAGGCTTGGAAGTCTACCTTGAAGACTTACTAGAGTGATTGGGCGAGGACTATGTGTCCTTATCTCAAGGGGAATAAGGTGAAGACGCGGTCTTCTGAGTTGAATCTCAGCCTCCCTAACCAGACGTACAGTTGTTACAACAACTGGAACTGGTCCAACAAATCCTTGTCCTCACCAAGCAACTGGTTCTATCCTTTACCTCTCTTTACTTACAGTTTCGTGAAGTCATTGCCTGCTTCCATGATCTGATTGACTTCATTATGTGAAGACTGTTGTTGTTTGGCTTCACACTATCTTCCATCCCGATCCATACTACCTAGCTGCTGATAGTCTTCGTGCTTTCACTTCATTGCTTACTTGACTATGGCTTGTCTAGTGTAGTCTACCTTCCGCTGCATATCAATAGGTTCGTTTCTACTGTTTGTCTTCAAAGCCCCCGTATTTTGAAGACTTTCATAAAAATTGCCTATTCACCCCCCTCTAGTCGATAACTAGCACTTTCAATTGGTATCAAAGCAAGGTGCTCCCTTGTTCTGTGTGATTCGGTTTAACCACCGGGAGTTTTAGCTATGTCGACTGCAGGGATAATCAAAGTCTCTACTGCGTGCCCTATCTTCGATGGCACTGATTACCCCTACTGGAAGAATAAGATGCACATGCATCTTAAAGCCATTGTTGTCGATCTCTGGTATGTCATCAAGAACGACGTTCGCAAGGCTGGTGAAGGTGTCACCCCTGCTGATGTCAAGAAGTTCATTCAACTGGATTCTACTGCCAAGAACATTATCTCCGGTCACCTGACCAAATGATAGTATGGTCATGTGAGTGCTCTGGAAACTGCGAAGCTAGTCTGGGACTGGCTCTCCAAGGTTAACGAAGGTGTCTCAACCCAGAGAGACTCAAGGATCAGTGTTCTTCACAACCTCTTCAATCGCTTCAAGAGAAATGACAATGAGAATGTTCAGCTAACGTTTGATCGCCTCACTGACATCACAAATGAGCTTCATGCACTCGGCGCCACTGATATCACCAAGCATGAAATTGTTAAGACACTCTTAAGATCACTCGACAGCTCATTTGACACCCTGGCCCTGATGATTCAAGAACGCCTTGAATTCAAGACCATCGATCCGTCTGACATACTTGAGAGACTCAACACACATGAGTTCTAGTTATCTGAGAAAAGAGATAGCTATGGTCCCAACTATGGACGAACTCGTGCTTTGAAGGCAAAGGCTGTTTCCTCATGTGAAGAAGAATCTGACTGCAGTTTTGAGGATCCTGAAGACATTGGAAGGGAACTTGCCATGCTAGTGAAGAAGTTCCATAGGTTCACCAAGAAGAAAGGCTCTAGACAGTCTTCAAGATCCAGCTCAAGAAATGATGAAGCTTCATCTCGTGACTACAAGAAGAGAACGTGCCACAAGTGCAAGAAACCTGGTCACTACATCTCTGAATGTCCTCAATGGGACAATGAGAACAAGAAGAAGAAGACGAAGAAGAAGAAGAAGAGCAATGAATGTGATCCTAATGACAAGAAGAAGAAGAAATCCTCAAAGTCTTCTTCCAAGTTTTCACCGAAGTCTTCATCACACAAGAAGAGCTCATCCAGCAAGGCTCGTGCGTTTGTTGGCAAGGAGATGGATTCAACGGAGGAGTCTGCATCTGAGGAAGTGGAGATGGAGTCTGAAGAGGAATCTGATTCAGACGTGGCAAGCTTGGCTCTAGCTTCAGCATACGTCACCAAGTCTATCTTCGACACTGAAGACAAGGGCCTCGTCACCAACACTGATGCTAATGATGAGGATGACTCTGCACCCACCTACTGCTTCATGGCCCGTGGTGCCAAGGTAAACTCACGTGATACTTACTATCAAACATCAAGTGAAGATGACTCTGAATGTGAATCTAAACCTAGCTACAAAACACTTGCTAAAATTTCAACACAGCAACAGACTGCTATGGAACATACTCAAAAATTGCTAGACAAAAGCAATGACCTGTTGGACACGGAAATGATGCGATCTCAGTCCTTAATTGAAGACATTAAAAATCTTCATGTTAAGTACGAGGAACTTGAAAGTCGTCATGAAACGCTCTCAACAACTCATGAAAAGCTTTCCTACGATTATCTTCAAAGGAAGCAAGAACTTGAGAAATTGAGAGTGGCTCATGAAGATCTTCAAAAGAGAATGAGTCACTCCGTGCTCAATAGATCAGTTCCGCTCAGGAAGGATTCGAACCACCGTGTCTAAAATGTCTTGAGCGTGATAACGCTACTTCTGTTGCTGAATGTTCTACTGCTACTACTGTTGCAATATCTTCAACTGCTGATGAGGTAACTAACCCCTCTGCTGAGGATACCACTACTATTGCTGATGAGAATGCCAGGTTGAAGACATGGCTTGAGACAGGAATGTACAAAAGTCTCAAAGGGCATCACACACTATGTGATGTCCTCAAGAAACAGATTTTGAACCAAAACCCTAGGAAAGAGGGTGTTGGGTTCGAGAAGAAAATGAATGTTGATGGTTCTTACTAGAAGCCTGAGCAGTACACCAAAACCACATGGGTTGCCGCAAAGGGACTTCAGTGGATCCATCTACCTTATCTGGCTTCACTTGTACTAACTCGATTATCATTGATGAATCCTTTGATGCAAACTATAAACTGTTTAAGAATCAGAATGGTGAAGTGTTTGCCAGGTATATTGGTACTAACTACAGGAATGGACCACCTTTGAAGAAGATCTGGGTGCCCAAGAGTTGTATTGAAAATCTTCAGGTGAATGCCATCATGACACCACCTGGGAAGAAGACAAACCCTAGACCAAAGGCTTCACATGGTCCAAAGGCTTCATACAGACAGAGGACTCACCAGAGTCACCCTAACACTAATGTTTTGCAGGGAAACCATGCTTAGGCCTATGAATATGAGCGTGTTTCATCAAACCGCCATGTTCATAAGACCAAGAACTATTCTGCCTATTCTTATGAGTATTTTTCACCTCCTGCAAGACTATTTGCTAGGGCTCCAAAGCCAAAGTTCTTAGATGCTGCACTTAGACTCATTACTTCAAAGCCACCCCTGAAAATGTGGGTGGTTAAGAAAACTTAACTCTCTTTTGCAGGGAAGGGTCTCCAGCCGGAAATGAAAGGCGTCAAATGCTATTGCTAGGGACCTAAAACATCTTGTGGGGCGCAAGATAAAATGCACAAATGGTCTTACTATGTATTTCGTTCCTGAATCGCTCGCCAATTATCCTATCAGTCCTAACCTAGATCTGAGCTTTCATAATCCACTTGCTCGTCAAATGTTTATGCTTCACCATACCCTTCGTGAAGCCTATCCCCCTAACTGCACTGTAGGGTATGACACCAAAGGCTTCAGAATGGATTATTGATAGTGGATGCACTAATCATATGACTGGTGATCGAAGCCTTCTTATGGACTCAACCTTACGTCCATCTGACAAGAGTCACATCACATTTGCTGACACTGGTAAAAGCAAGGTATTGTTTCTAGGTAGAGTTGCAATCTCAAAGGATCAGCACATGGATAAAGTGATGCTTGTTGAATCCCTTGGTTTCAACTTAATGTCTGTCTCAATGCTTCGTGACTTGAACATGATTGTGATATTTGGAAAATATTGTTGCCTTCTTCTAATGGAATCTGACAAGTCTCTAGTCTTTGAAGGGTACCGAAAAGGTGATCTGTACATGGTAGATTTCTCAGCTGGACCACAGTTGGCCGTATGTCTTCTAGCAAAAGCTTCAGAGTGCTGGCTCTGGCATCGGAGGCTAGGGCATGCTGGCATGAGGAACTTGTACACTCTCGCGAAGAAGAAGCATGTCGTAGGCATCGAGGGCGTCAAGTTCAAAAAGGATCATCTGTGTGGTGCCTGCGAAGCTGGGAAGATGACTAGGGCCAAGCATCCTTCAAAGACAATCATGGCGACATCACGTCTTTTCGAGCTGCTTCACATGGACCTATTCGGCCCTACTCATTACTCCCCCCTTACTACCACTGTTTGTCTCTATGGTTTTGTCATTGTTGATGATTACTCTAGATATACCTGGGTGCATATAATTCTCTACAAGACTGAAGTGCAGGATGTCTTCAGACGATTTGCCAATCGTGCCATGATGAACTATGGCATCAAGATCAAGCACATCAGAAGTGACAACGGCACAGAGTTCAAGAACACCACCCTCGACACCTATCTTGATATATTGGGCATCACTCATGAGTTCTCTGCTCCATACACACCTCAGCAGAATGGCATCATGGAGTGCAAGAGCAGGACACTCATTGAGATGGCTCGGACGATGCTTGATGAGTACAAGACTCCAAGTAAGTTCTGGCCTGAAGCTATTGATACTGCATGCCATGTCATCAACCGTGTTTATCTTCACAAACTTCTAAAGAAGACATCATATGAGCTACTGACCGGTAAGAAGCCAAACGTAAGCTACTTCAAAGTATTTGGTGCTAGGTGCTAGATCAAAGATCCGCATCGCACTTCAAAATTTGCACCAAAAGCACATGAAGGTTTTATGCTTGGTTACGGAAAGGATTCGCACTCCTACAGAGTCTTCAACCTCTTTCACTATAAAGTGGTTGAAACTGTGGATGTGCGGTTCGATGAAACTAACGGCTCGCAAAGAGAGCACCTGCCAAATGTGCTAGATGAAGTCTCACTAAGTGAATCCATCAAGCTTATGGGGACTGGAGAAATCATACCTTCAGAGGCACAAGCTGAAGAGGAACTTATCATTTCTGCTCCAAATCAACCTGAACACTCTACTTAGCCTGAAGCCAATGCTGAAGATGAAGACAATGATCAGCAAGGACAAAATCTTCATCCAGTTCATCCTCGTGTTGCAAATGAAGTTCAGATTGAGAAGATAATTGATAGCATCAATGCACCTGGTCCACTCACTCGTTCAAGAGCAACACAACTAGCAAATTTTTGTGGGCACTTTGCATTTGTCTCTATATTTGAACCCAAGAAAGTTGCTGAAGCCTTCATGGAACCTGAGTGGATTCAAGCTATGCAAAAGAGCTTCAACAGTTCAAGCTGAACAATGTGTGGGAAATAGTCAAGCATCCTGACCCACGGAAGGATAATATCATTGGCACCAAATGGATCTATTGCAACAAACAAGATGAGCATGGTCAAGTTGTCAGAAACAAGGCTCGTCTCGTTGCTCAAGGGTACACTCAAGTTGAAGGGATTAACATCGATGAAACGTTCGCTCCGGTGGCTAGGCTTGAAGCCATTCGCATTTTGCTAGCCTATGCCAATCATCACAACATACTCCTATATTAAATGGATGTGAAGAGTGCCTTTCTCAACGACAAGATTGGAGAAGAAGTGTATGTTGCACAACCACCTGGATTCAAAGATCCAAAACATCCTGATATGGTATACAAGCTCAGCAAGGTACTGTATGGCCTCAAACAAGCCCCTCGTGCTTGGTATGACACACTCAAAGACTTCCTGAAGAGCAAAGGCTTCAAACCTGGTTCCCTGGATCCCACTCTCTTCACGAAGACATACGATGGTGAACTGTTTGTGTGCCAGATCTATGTGGATGACATTATCTTCGGCTGCACTAAGAAAAGATACAGTGATGAGTTTGGGCACATGATGCAAGAGCAATATCAGATGTCCATGATGGGTAAGCTGAAGTTCTTCCTTGGTCTTCAAATCCGTCAGCAGAGCAATGGCATCTTCATATCTCAAGAAAAATACCTCAAAGATTGCCTGAAGAAGTTTGGAATGCAAGACTGCAAGGGATACATGACGCCAATGCCAACCAAACGTCATCTCGGTCCCGACGACAATGGTAAAGAGTTCGATCAAAAGGTATATCGCTCCATGATTGGTTCTTTACTCTATTTATGTGCATCTAGGCGAGATATCATGCTTAGCGTTTGCATGTGTGCCCGATTCCAAGCGGCACCAAAGGAGTCGCATCACTTAGCTGTGAAGCGAATTCTTTGATATTTGGCTTACACCCCAACACTAGGATTATGATATCCAAAGGGCTCAGATTTTGATTTAGTTGGATTCTCAGATGCTGATTATGCTGGTGACAAGGTTGATCGCAAGTCTACATCAGGCACATGTCACTTTCTTGGACGATCTCTTGTCTGTTGGTCTGCAAAGAAGCAGAACCGTGTATCTCTCTCCACAGCTGAATCTGAATACATTGCTGTTGGATCTTGCTGCGCTTAGCTTCTATGGATGAAGCAAACCTTAAAGGACTATGGCATCCATCTAAGGCGTGTGCCACTCTACTGCGACAATGAAAGCGCCATCAAGATTGCCAATAACCCAGTTCAACATTCGAAGACAAAGCACATTCAGATCCGTCATCACTTTCTCAGAGATCATGTCATGAAGGAAGATATTGATATCATTCCCGTCAACACTGAAGAGCAACTGGCAGATATCTTCACAAAGCCCTTGGATGAGAAAAGGTCTCGCGTTGCGTGTGAGCTAAATATCTTAGAATCCTCGAATGTCATGTAATTGGACACACATCCTAATGCTTATGCATGTGATGACTTAGATGTGCAACACACAAAGTAACATATATCTTCAAATAATGAAGAAATACACTCTAAGTGTGAATACATTAATGTGGAATTTGACTTCGGAGCGCCATGATAATTATGCATCGTGTCTGGGTCTAATACTTCCTATACGGTGGGTAACGCCACCACCAAACTCGTGCTTAAGGTGTTTCATTAGATGTCACATTTGCAAAGTCTTCGCATTTGGTTTGTCTTCAACATTGATTCGACTTCATGTTTATCTTCACAATGTTGATTTGGTATCATATTGGTATATACATATATTGGTGTTCTGTCCTCTACAACATTCACTTATAGCTATGACTTCATGTTTGAATCTTTTGACCTAAGTGAATGTGATCGGACCCTAACCCCCTCTATGCTTCTACCTCAGATTCTATCTATCCAAATCATATGCATTCTATTGAAACCGTCAATTGTCTTCTCTGAGTCCTTGTCAGCAGAAGACACAGAGACAAAAATTGAATCTGTTTTAATGCTATATCCTTATTGCCTGAAAACCGGAGAAGCGGGAACGACCACCCGACAATCCAGGCGTGTGTGTAAACATGGAACGACTTCCAATGTGTTGCATGCATGCCACATGTCCTTCAGGTGTGAACCGCCAGGGGCACCTGCGTAATAACACTGTGCCGTCCCTGTCCTTATAAATACACACCTCACCGTGGTTATTATCTCTTCTTCCACCTCTTCTCCTCGCACCAAAACCCTAGCGCCTCCGCTAGCTCGCGATGACGCCGGAGGCGAAGCGCTTAGCTGTAGCGACATCTTCGACGCTGTCTTCACACCGGTTGCGGACCTCGTCCTCTCCGCCACCGCCATAGGTGTCTTCCGTCGCCAAGTTAGGGCACGGGAGACTAAACTCGGCCTCCCTCTCAACTTTGTCTAACAGTTCTTCGTGTGGTAATTAAATCTCACTTTCACTACCCCTTTTGATTCGTTAGATCCATCCACTTCAACCAGAAGTGGTTTCTAAGCTTACAAATCTGGATCTATCTTGTTTTGCATCTCATATCATGCCAAGTATATTCACTTATGCTTCACTCCTAGTTAGATTCCTCACTTGTACTTATTCTTGGATTCGTACAAATCTGGAACCAACTCTCATCAAATAAGTGAAGGTCTTCGCACTATGAGGTCAATGTCTTCAAACTGATTTATCTTCAAAATCTTCTAAGAATGCATACAACCTCTTCCCCTTCCCTCGCGCCTCTAATGCTGTCATAGGTACATGTCCGTGGGAGAATCCCTTGGTTCTCATAGTCAGCATTCGTTTGCAGAATTCTTACAGCAACACGTCAATTCTCCTGAAGCCAGTTCCTATTTGACCAGCAGACAGAAGCCATTCACCGTCTTGAAGCCTTTCAGCTTGAATACAATGGCCACTGAGAAATGAGCTCGGAAGGGCAGCAGGCAGTGCCGTGGGGATACAGCCAAGGACCTGCCACTAGATCTCTTTGAACTGTACAAGTCAGATCCTGAAGAAACCTATGGTGAGCGCAAGACCCGAATCCAATGTATTCGAAGATACTGGACCGAAGAATGGTTGAAGTACAAATTTGTGACCGTTGAGTATGCTGAAAAGAACGCCATCAAGCAACCATGGGGATATATTATATACAGAGGTCTGCAGCCCAAGTCCAAGCCCGAAGCTATTGCTCAAGGCTTCTATCCGTGCATGGTCCGAGGACCACAGCCTGAAGATGCTGACCCATCTAGTTTGCTATGGTGTCGCGAAGACAATCTCTTCAAGCGCAACTTTCAGTTGGCCAAAGAGTCTGCCAAGAAGAACAAGAAGCAGTTTGGCCTCGACTTCAACCCTGGTCCATTGCTACCTCATGAGCACTTGCGTTGGTTTTCCCTTGAAGAGGAAAGGGTGATGCAGCAAAGTAGCGTAAGTATTTCCCTCAGTTTTTGAGAACCAAGGTATCAATCCAGTAGGAGGCCACGCACGAGTCCCTCGCACCTACACAAACAAATAAATCCTCGCAACCAACGCGATAAGGGGTTGTCAATCCCTACACGGTCACCTACGAGAGTGAGATCTTATAGATATGATAAGATAATATTTTTGGTATTTTTATGATAAAGATGCAAAGTAAAATAAAAGGCAAAGGAAATAACTAAGTATTGGAATATTAATATGATGGAAGATAGACCCAGGGGCCATAGGTTTCACTAGTGGCTTCTCTCAAGAGCATAAGCATTCACGATGGATAAACAAATTACTGTTGAGCAATTGACAGAATTGAGCATAGTTATGAGAATATCTAGGTATGATCATGTATATAGGCATCACGTCCGAGAAAAGTGATACATCTCTGTCTTATCTACTTTTCCAAACACTTCTGCCCGTGTTTTGGACTCTAACTTGCATGATTTGAATGGAACTAACCCGGACTGACGCTGTTTTCAGCAGAATTACCATGGTGTTATTTATGTGCAGAAACAAACGTTCTCGGAATGACCTGAAACTTCACAGAGCAACTTTTTGGAAAATATAAAAAGTACCTGCAAAAGATGAAGGCTAGGGGGCCCACCACCTGTCGATGAGCGTGGGGGCGCCCCCTACCTCGTGGGCCCCCTGGTGCCTCTCCGACTCCAACTCCAACTCCATATATTATGCTTCGGGGAGAAAAAAAACCAGGGAGAAGAATTCATCGCGTTTTACGATACAGAGCCGCCACCAAGCCCTAAAACCTCTTGGGAGGGCTGATTTGGAGTCCGTTCGGGGCTCCGGAGAGGGGAATCCGTCGCCATCGTCATCATCAACCATCCTCCATCACCAATTTCATTATGATCACCGCTGTGCATGAGTAATTCCATCGTAGGCTTGCTGGAAGGTGACGGGTTGGATGGGATCTATCATGTAATCGAGTTAGTTTTGTTAGGGTTTGATCCCTAGTATCCACTATGTTCTGAGATTGATGTTGCTATGACTTTGCTATGCTTAATGCTTGTCACTAGGGCCCGAGTGCCATGATTTCAGATCTGAACCTATTATGTTTTCATCAATATATGAGTGTTCTTGATCCTATCTTGCAAGTCTATAGTCACCTATTATGTGTTATGATCCGTTAACCCCGAAGTGACAATAATCGGGATACTTACCGGTGATGACCGTCGTTTGAGGAGTTCATGTATTCACTATGTGTTAATGCTTTGTTCCGGTTCTCTATTAAAAGGAGGCCTTAATATCCCTCAGTTTCCGTAAGGACCCCGCTGCCATGAGAGGGTAGGACAAAAGATGTCATGCAAGTTCTTTTCCATAAGCACGTATGGCTATGTTCGGAATACATGCCTACATTATATCAATGAACTGGAGCTAGTTCTGTGTCACCCTAGGTTATGACTGTTACATGATGAACCGCATCCTGCATAATTCTCCATCACCGATCCATTGCCTACGAGCTTTCCATATATTGTTCTCCGCTTATTTACTTTTCCGTTGCTATTGCTATCATCACTACAAAATACCAAAAACATTACTTTTACTACTGTTACCTTTTGCTACCGTTACCACTACTATCATATTACTTTGCTACTAATACTTTGCTGCAGATACTAAGTTTCTAGGTGTGGTTGAATTGACAACTCAGTTGCTAATACTTGAGAATATTCTTTGGCT
Source organism: Triticum dicoccoides (assembly GCF_002162155.2). Taxonomy (NCBI): domain Eukaryota; kingdom Viridiplantae; phylum Streptophyta; class Magnoliopsida; order Poales; family Poaceae; genus Triticum; species Triticum dicoccoides. Next base: position 251,646,007 of record NC_041392.1, on the reverse strand, counting down.
CCCCTTGTGTCGAATCAATAAATTTGGGTTGAATACTCTACCCTCGAAAACTGTTGTGATCCCCTATACTTGTGGGTTATCAAGACTATTTTCTGGCGCCGTTGCCGGGGAGCATAGCTCTATTCTTTGGGTCACTTGGGATTTATATCTGCTTATCATTATGAAGAGCTTAAAAGATCCAAGAACCAAGATTTATCCCTCAACTACGAGGGGAGGTAAGGAACTGCCATCTTGCTCTACACTTGATTCACCTTCTGTTTTGAGTAAGCTTGCGACACCTATACCTACTTCTGCTATTCGTTCTGATATGTCGCATGTTATTGATGATGCTACTTCTGCTATGCATGATACTTATGATGAAACTACCTCTATGCTTGATACTACTGTGCCACTTGGTGATTTTCTTGATGAACAACTTGCTAGGGCTAGAGAGATTGAAAATATTGAATTTGATAATACTAATGAAAGTGATGATGAAGAATCACTTGTTATTCTTGAGGGTTATGTTTTTGATCAAGAAGCTTCTTTAGCTATTTTAGCTTGCAAAGATAGAAACGAACTTAAGAGGTTATTAGCTAAATGGAATAAGCAATCTCTAAATGCTAGAATGAAACCTGACCCTGCTTTTGCTACTTCACCTATCTGTGTTACTGATAAGGATTATGAATTCTCTGTTGATCCTGATATAATTACTTTGGTCGAATCTGATCCTTTTCATGGTTATGAATCTGAAACTGTTGTGGCACATCTTACTAAAATGAATGATATAGCCACCCTGTTCACTAAAGATGAGAGAACTCATTACTTTTATATCCTTAAAATATTTCCGTTCTCATTAAAGGGTGATACTAAGATATGGTTTAATTCTCTTGATCCTGGTTGTGTGTGTAGTCCCCAGGATATGATTTATTACTTCTCTGCTAAATATTTCCCTGCTCATAAGAAACAAGCTGCTTTAAGGGTATATATAATTTTGTGCAAATTGAAGAAGAGAGTCTCCCACAAGCTTGGGGGAGGCTTCTCCAATTACTTAATGCTTTGCCTGATCATCCTCTTAATAAAAATGAAATACTTGATATCTTTTATAATGGACTAATCAATGCTTCTAGAGATTACCTGGATAGTTGTGCTGGTTCTGTTTTCAGGGAAAGAACGCCGGATGAAGCTGAAATTCTATTGAATAATATGTTGACAAATGAAAATAATTGGACACCTCCTAAGCCAGTTTCTGAGCCTATTCCTAAACCAACTCCAAAGAAGAGAGGTATTCTATTTCTCAGTCCTGAAGATATGCAAGAGGCAAAGAAATCTATGAAAGAAAAAGGTATTAAAGCTGAAGATGTTAAGAATTTACCTCCTATTGAAGAAATACACGGTCTTAATTTACCGCCTGTTGAAGAAACATATGATCTTAATCCATTACCTATTGAAGAAACTCATGGTCTTAATAACCCGACACAGGTAGTAAAGGTAAATTCTATCTATAGATATGATAAAGCCGAAATCCCATTTACTAAGTGTGCTAGCCCATGCTTAGATGAGTTTGATAAATTTATGGCTAAGAAAGAAGACTTTAATGCTTATTTTAGTAGACAATTGAAATACAATTCAAATATGCTTGAACACTTGGGTTATTATATGGCTAATGTCAAAGGTGAACTTAAACTTATTAGTAAACATGCTTCTATGGTCACCACTCAAGTAGAACAAGTACTTAAAGATCAAAATGATTTGCTCAATGAATTGAATAGTAAAGATAATGATAATGCTATTAGAGTTATGACTAGAAGTGGTAAAATGACTCAGGAACCTTTGTATCCTGAAGGCCATCCTAAGAGAATTGAGCAAGATTCTCAGAGAAATAATATAGATGCACCTAGTCCTTCTAAAAGGAAGAAAAAGAAAAATGATAGGACTTTGCATGCTTCTAGTGAACCTGTTACTAAAACACCTGAGAATCCAAATGATATTTCTATTTCTGATGCTGAAACTCAATCTGGTAATGAACCTGAAACTAGTAATAATGTTAATGATAATATTCATGATGATGCTCAACCTAGTAATGATAATGATAGAAATTGAACCTGCTGTTGATCTTGATAACCCACAATCAAAGAATCAACATTATGATAAGAAAGACTTTGTTGCTAGGAAACATGGTAAAGAAAGAGAACCATGGGTTCAGAAACCCATGCCTTTTCCTCCCAAACCATCCAAGAAAAAGGATGATGAGGATTTTGAGCGCTTTGCTAAAATGATTAGACCTATCTTTTTGCGGATGCGATTAACTGATATGCTCAAAATGAATCCTTATGCTAAGTATATGAAAGATATTGTTACAAATAAAAGAAAGATACCGGAAGCTGAAATTTCCACCATGCTTGCTAATTATACTTTTAAGGGTGGAATACCAAAGAAACTTGGAGATCCAGGAGTACCCACTATACCATGCTCTATTAAAAGAAACTATGTTAAAACTGCTTTATGTGACATTGGAGCCGGTGTTAGTGTTATGCCTCTCTCTTTATATCGTAGACTTGATTTGAATAAGTTGACACCTATTGAAATATCTTTGCAAATGGCTGATAAATCAACTGCTATACCTATCGGTATTTGTGAGGATGTGCCTGTTGTAGTTGCAAACGTTACTATTTTAACGGACTTTGTTATTCTTGATATTCCCGAGGACGATAGTATGTCTATTATTCTTGGAAGACCCTTTTTGAATACTACAGGGGCTGTTATTGATTGCACTAAAGGCAATGTCACTTTTCGTGTTAATGGTAATGAGCATACGGTACACTTTCCGAGGAAACAACCTCAAGTTCACAGTATCAATTCTATTGGAAAAATTCCATCGATTATATTTGGAGGTTTTGAATTTCCTCTTCATATTGTCAAGAAGAAATATGATATTCTTATTATTGGGGATGTGCATATCCCCGTTGAGGTAACATAGTGTTATTCAAAATTTCTCCGGTTCCATGTTATTCGGAATGAGTTCGTTAACAAGACTTGATCAACCTTGTTAGTGGATTCCTTTTGATGAGCATTAGATGGATGAAACTAGAAGGCACAACCTTCTGTACCCCACTTTTACTTTCTGTTATTTATATTAAATAAAATAAAAAAAATATTTTTCTGTCTGTTATCTGATTATCCGTGCAATATAAAAATACCCCGAAAATAAAAGTTCTCCAAATGCCCTGAAATTTAAATATGTTTTTTTCTAGAATATTTGAGAATATTTGGCACTGAGAACACAACAGGGGGTCAACCACCTGCCCACGAGGGTGGAGGGTGCGCCCTACCCCCTGGGCGCGCCCCCTCCCTCGTGGGACCACGATGGCCCTCCTCCACTTATCCTTTCACCCACACACTCCTTCTTCCTCGCCAAAACATGAATATCCAGCTCAAACCCGAACCGAAGCTCGTTTTGCTGCCATTTTTGATCTCCTTGCTCAAAGCACCTCTCACAAAACTGCTTGGGGAGATTGTTCCTTGGTATGTGACTCCTCCATTGGTCCAATTAGTTTTTTTTCTAGTGCTTTATTCATTGCAAATTTTTGCTGCTTAGGTGACCCTGTTCTTGAGCTTGCATGTCAAATTTATTTGATGAAAAGTAGTTTTGATGCATGATATAGGCCCTAGGCACTTGTAGGAGTAGTTGCTATCAATATTATTGAGTTTTGTTTACTTTTATTTTGAAGTTACTAAAAAATTTCAGAATTTTTCAGAGGAAGAAAAATGCTTAGGAAAATGTTCCAAGGTGGTTCCTCAAGGAAGCAAGGACCGAGGCTTGCAATGCGTGATGCTGATGAAGAGCCACCAAGAGACGCTCCAGTGCGTCCTTGTGAGTGGCCTTCTGAAAATTTTATGGATCGAGCAGGAATTAAAGAAGAATTCAACGCATATTTGCGTAACGCCTATCTTGTGAGCTTCGAGGAAGAGAAGTGCAGTCAGTATTACAACCTCACCAGTACCTTTGTGACGAGGTTTGAATTTTCAACTTCACGTAATTCTCCAACTGTCCTGTTTAATCTTTATGAAAATTCTTACACTATGGACTTAGAGGACTTTACCACTGCTTGCAAACTTCCACAATGGGGTAGTATAAGGGATCCTCGCAAATCTAAATTTAGAGATTTTCTTGCTAGTATAACTGTGGGAGAATCTAGAGATATAACACAAGCCACCATAGGGAGCATTCACTTTCCTGCTATACATTATTTTGCTCTCTTCATAGGTAGATGCATTAATGGTAAAGATGAGGCATGTCACATGTGTGTCCCCGATCTCAGTATTCTTAGGAGTGTTGTGTTAGGAGATAAATTTTATAATTTGGGAGCCATTGTTGCACGTAGGTTGCATCTTAATAGATTTAATGGAGATTTCTTTGGAGGAATTTATGCAACCCGCATAGCTAATTTTCTTGGTATATCCATACGCGAAGATGATATTGAATTACCTCCTGCTTACCTAGACTTTAATGCTATGGTTCACCACCAGTTTGTCGAGAGGAATGAATCACCTCTCCAGTATCGACTAATCTTTGACAGACGCCGTCCTATCCATATTACTCTCCTTGCTCCTGCCTTATTTGATCATCAGGCAAAAGGAAGATATACTATTACCAGAGAGGAGGCAGATGAGTACGAGAGGGGAGCGGAGGACGCTCGTCGCCACGCTGCAGCTCAGCAGGCGATAGCCGCTGCATCGCAGTATGACCCCAACTATTATTATGGATATCCGCCAGGCCAGCCGTGGCCATAAACCAACTTAGGCCAAAAGCCTAAGCTTGGGGGAGTACGTATTTCCCACCGACTTTACATTTATGTTCACACACTCATTGCTAGATGTCGGTGCTCATACTTTTTCATTGTATCATCCATGCTAGTTTATTTTCCTTTTTATGCTTTATTCTTGTGTGTTTAATAAACCTCAAGAAAAACCAAAAAAAAATTAGTTGTATCTTTTAATTAGTTTACTTTCCATGCTTGTAGTAGTAATTAAAAAGAAAACCCAAAAAGATTTCCTGTTTTCTTTTACTTGTTGGGAGCTCTCCCGTGTAAATAGTTTTATTTCTTTTCTTTTCTTTGGGGGTCGATAGGAGAAGACCATAATTAAATTGTTGAAGTGGCTCTTATATGCATTATTGTTGATCTGACAAAAGAGCCCATATTGCCTTGTCTTCTCCTGTTTATTGAATGCTTGCAGATTCCAGCTTAGTCCAATGCACATACACTATTATTATTATCCACATCATTCGGTCGTGCAAGTGAAAGGCAATAATGATGATTATATGATGAACTTATTGAGATGAGAAAAGCTGGTATGAACTCGACCTCTCTTGTTTTTGTAAACATGATTAGTTCATCGTTCCTGATTCAGCCTATTATGAATAAACATGTTTGCAATGACAACTAGAGATCATAGTTCTTGTGCCATGCTTGATTAGCTACGAGCTTATAATGGTTTACCTTGCGTGCCAACATGCTATTGAAATGGTTGTGATGTGGTATGATAGGGTGGTATCCTCCTCTGAATGATTTAAGTGACTTGACTTGGCGCATGTTCACGCATGTAGTTGAAACAAGATCAACATAGCCTTTACGATATTTATGTTCATGGTGGATTATATCCTACTCATGCTTGCATTTGGTGTTGATTAATTTTAATGCATGTTCATGACTGTTGTCGCTCTCTAGCTGGTCGCTTCCCATTCTTTTGCTAGGCTTCACCTGTACTAAGCGGGAATACTGCTTGTGCATCCAACTCCTTAAACCCCAAAGTTATTCCACACGAGTCCACTATACCTACCTATATATGGTATCTACCTGCCGTTCCAAGTAAATTTGTATGTGCCAAACTCTAAACCTTCAAATAAATATCCTGTTTTGTATGCTCGAATAGCTCATGTATCAACTAGGGTTGTCTGTATCTTCCATGTTAGGCGGGTTATTCTCAAGAGGACTGGACTCCGCTCCTCACTCACGAGATAAATGGCTGGTCACCGAGATGCCCAGTCCCATGCTTTATGCAAACTAAATCAAAATAATTGCAAAAAAAACTCCCCCTGGGACTCTCGTTAGTTGGAGGCACTCGTTGTTCCGAGCAAGCCATGGATTGATGCTTGTTGGTGGAAGGGGGAGTATAAACTTTACCATTCTATTTGGGAACCACCTATAATGTGTGGCATGGAAGATATCGCCATCTCTTGGTTGTTATGTCGACAATGAAAGTATACCGCTCAAAATATTATTCACCTTTATTTCAAAACTGAGCTCCGGCACCTCTACAAATCCCTGCTTCCCTCCGCGAAGGGCCTATCTATTTACTTTTATGCTGAGTCATCATCCTCTTATTAAAAAGCACCAGTTGGAGAGCACCGTTGTCATTTGCATTCATTACTATCAGTTTACATTGAGTATGACTTGCTGGATCTCTTTTACCACGAATTACAATGTCTAGTCAGCCCTTGGTCTTTAAAGGTGCTCTGCATTTATGTTTTGCGGTCTCAGAAAGGGCTAGCAAGATACCACCTTGTTATATAATATTATGATTGTTTTGAGAAAGTGTTGTCATCCGAGATTTATTATTATTGCTCGCTAGTTGATTACGCTATTGACATGAGTAAACTAGAGACCTAAGCGTTATTGCGAGTGTGGTTAGTTATAATCTTTGCTGAAAACTTGAATGCTGGCTTTACATATTTACAACAACAAGAGCAAACAGAGTTTGTAAAAGTTTTTCTTTATCACTTTCAGTTTGTCAACTGAATTGCTTGAGGACAAGCAAAGGTTTAAGCTTGGGGGAGTTGATACGTCTCCGTCGTATCTACTTTTCCAAACACTTTTGCCCTTGTTTTGGACTCTAACTTGCATGATTTGAATGGAACTAACCCGGACTGACGCTGTTTTCTGTAGAATTACCATGGTGTTATTTATGTGCGGAAACAAACGTTCTTGGAATGACCTGAAACTTCACGGAGCAACTTTTTGTAAAATAAAAAATACCTGCAAAAGATGAAGGCCAGGGGGTCCACCACCTGTCCACGAGGGTGGGGGGCGCGCCTGCCGCCCTAGGGCGCGCCCCCTACCTTGTGGGCCCCCTGGTGCCTCTCCAACTCCAACTCCGACTCCAACTCCATATATTGTGTTTCGGGGAGAAAAAAATCAGGGAGAAGAATTCATCGCGTTTTACGACACGGAGCCGCCGCTAAGCCCTAAAACCTCTCGGGAGGGCTGATCTGGAGTCCGTTCGGGGCTCCGGAGAGGGGAATCCGTCGCCATCGTCATCATCAACCATCCTCCATCACCAATTTCATGATGCTCACCGCCGTGCGTGAGTAATTCCATCATAGGCTTGCTGGACGGTGATGGTTTGGATGGGATCTATCATGTAATCGAGTTAGTTTTGTTAGGGTTTGATCCCTAGTATCCACTATGTTCTGAGATTGATGTTGCTATGGCTTTGCTATGCTTAATGCTTGTCACTAGGGCCCGAGTGCCATGATTTCAGATCTGAACCTATTATGTTTTCATCAATATATGAGTGTTCTTGATCCTATCTTGCAAGTCTATAGTCACCTATTATGTGTTATGATCCGTTAACCCTGAAGTGACAATAATCGGGATACTTACCGGTGATGACCGTAGTTTGAGGAGTTCATGTATTCACTATGTGTTAATGCTTTGTTCCGGTTCTCTATTAAAAGGAGGCCTTAATATCCCTTAGTTTCCGTAAGGACCGCGCTGCCATGGGAGGGTAGGACAAACGATGTCATGCAAGTTCTTTTCCATAAGCACGTATGACTATGTTCGGAATACATGCCTACATTATATCAATGAACTGGAGCTAGTTCTGTGTCACCCTACGTTATGACCGTTACATGATGAACCTCATCCGGCATAATTCTCCATCACCGATCCATTGCCTACGAGCTTTCCATATATTGTTCTCCGCTTATTTACTTTTCTGTTGCTATTGCTATCATCACTACAAAATACCAAAAACATTACTTTTACTACTGTTACCTTTTGCTACCGTTACCACTACTATCATATTAGTTTGCTACTAAATACTTTGCTGCAGATACTAAGTTTCTAGGTGTGGTTGAATTGACAACTCAGTTGCTAATACTTGAGAATATTCTTTAGCTCCCCTTGTGTCGAATCAATAAATTTGGGTTGAATACTCTACTCTCGAAAACTGTTGCAATCTCCTATACTTGTGGGTTACCAACAAGTAGACCGACTCCTGCCTGCATCTACTACTATTACTCCACACATCGACCGCTGTCCAGCATGCATCTAGAGTATTAAGTTCAAGAGAACAGAGTAACGCTTTAAGCAAGATGACATGATGTATAGGGATAAACTCATGCAATATGGAATAAACCCCATCTTGTTATCCTCGATGGCAACAATACAATACATGCCTTGCTGCCCCTACTATCACTGGGAAAGGACACTGCAAGACTAAACCCAAAGCTAAGCACTTCTCCCATTGCAAGAAAGATCAATCTAGTAGACCAAACCATACTGATAATTCGAAGAGACTTGCAAAGATAACCAATCATACATAATAGAATTCAGAGAAGATTCAAATATTGTTCATAGATAAACTTGATCATAAACCCACAATTCATCGATCTCAACAAACACACCGCAAAAGAAGATTACATCAAATAGATCTCCACAAGAGAGGGGGAGAACTTTGTATTGAGATCCAAAAAGAGAGAAGAAGCCATCTAGCTAATAACTATGGACCCGTAGGTCTGAAGTAAACTACTCACACTTCATCGGAGAGGCTATGGTGTTGATGTAGAAGCCCTCCGTGATCGATGCCCCCTCCGGCGGAGCTCCGGAGCATGCCCCGAGATGGTATCTCGTGGATACAGAAAGTTACAGAGGTGGAATTAGGGTTTTGGCTCCGTATCTGGTAGTTTGGGGGTACGTAGGTATATATAGGAGGAAGGAGTATGTCGGTGGAGCAATAGGGGGCCCACAAGGGTGAAGGGC
>NC_041392.1:251624967-251635494 GCF_002162155.2 Triticum dicoccoides | reverse complement strand
CAATACACCACTATGGATCCGCTCCCGTCTCCCTACGAGAACGCCATCCATAGCACTCACGCTTATCTTGCGCATTTTAAAGTATCCACTTTCACTTGTCTATGAACTGATATAAGCAACCCAGAAGTCCTTTACCGCGGACACGGCTATTCGAATAGATGATGTTAACCCTGCAGGGGTGTACTTCTTCATACATGTTTCCACCACTTAGCGTCTGCACACGACATGTGCTCGGCAGACTTCAAGCGAAAGCCGACGTGGGTGTAGACCACGACCTACCTAAACACCTAAGTCTCTAGTCCAGGTTTATCGCCTATTCGGGTTCCATCCATGAGGAGATCCGGCCGGAGTTTCACTCACAGCCCCAAACGATGTGAACAGGGTTCCGTGACACCAAACGGGTGCCCGGTTTACCCGGCCACGTGCCTACCGCATCACAGCCCACCCCTACGGTCAGCGCTGCCCACGGCCTCCAGCATACTACAAACACCAGAAACTACTTGCAACTCCTGGACAGAGGACAAGGGTGATTAAGAAGTCGAGCGGGGTCATATTTCAGGGCTCAATGTATGGTAGTAGCTGAGTCATGGATCACAAACACAGAACTCAGTTCCTAAGGACGGCTTCAATGAGACAACCCACCATGTACTCCTACATGGCCTCTCACCGCTACCTTTACCAAATCGTGTTCACACACTTAGCTCTCAATGGTAGGACATGTTCACACACCTCTGATCCATTCCCGATGAATCAGACCTGACACAACTCTAAGCAGTAGCAGGCATGACAAACAAGCAAGAATGAGTAGGCACAACAGGTCTCAAACAACTCCTACTCATGCTAGTGGGTTTCATCTATTTACTGTGGCAATGACAGGTCATGCAAAGGATAAAGGGGTTCAACTACCGCAACAAGTAACAGATGAATCGTTGTTGTCCTAATGCAGTAAAAGAGAGCAGGAGCGAGAGAGTGGGTTTGTATCGGAATGAACAAGGGGGTTTTGCTTGCCTGGCACTTTTGAAGATAGCATTGAGTCTTCATCAGTGTCAACGATCACATCATCGGTATCACGTCTATCGAGAGGGGACAAATACCGGCAACATAGAAGGGAACACAATCAATGCAATGCACAATATGATGCATGATCATGACATGGCAAAATGAATGTGTTTTGAGCTAATGCAACTAGCAACAGATTAAATGAAGTTGGTTTGAATACAAGATTCAAATTTAAACTCCATATGTGATTATTCAAATGCCATTTAATTGATTTGTGCTAAACAGCAGCTATAAGTTGTTCTAACATGCATGAAAATGGTACAGATGGATTCCTTGAATTTTTCTGATAATTTTTCATATATAAATTATTTAATTTGGAGTTACGGTTGAATTTCTATGATTTTTAGAAGTTTATACAATTTTCTGGAATTTTCTGAATAAAAACAAATCCAGAAAACATTACTGCGTCATCCTGACGTCATGATGATGTCAGCAGGTCAACGTGGCACAGTCCGGTCAAACTCTGACCGGTGGGTCCCGAGTGTCAGTGTCTAACTAAACTAACCTAGCTTAGTTAATACTAACCTAACTTAATTAGCCGGGCGGGGCCCGCATGTCAGTGAGAGAGAGGGGGGTCAAACCGGCCAGTGGGGTCAAACCCGGGTCAAACTCGCTGGAGTTGACCCGAGGCTCGTCGCCGGCGAGGCCAGGGATGGCGGAGAGCGTCGGGATTCGCCCTCCGATGACCAAAAGAGCGGCGGAGGGGCTCTACGGGATGCCCAGGCTCGCGTTCATCTAACAGGGCAAACGGGAGAAGCTAGGGTGGCCGGAGGCGACGGCAATCATGACGACGGCGGCGGCCGAAGTTCGGGTGGTGGCGGGTTTGGCGCTACGAGCGGTGGTTTGGCGCGCTGAGAGCACTAGGGAGAAGCTCTTGCTCCTCCGCATCCAAAGGAACGGACGGGAGGCCGCGAGGTGGCCGGAGTTGAGCACGGCGTCGACCTCGGCGGCGGCCGGAGCTCGGGCGAGCTCGGGGTCGGTGTTAGGGAGCACGGCAGGAGGCAAAGGGGGGTGTTACGACCTCCTGGGGTTGCACTGAGCACGGCCGCGTGCTCGGTTGCAGCTCTAGGCAACGATGGCTACGACGGCGACATGGCCGGCGGCGAAGAGCTCTCGGCTCCGGTGGATATTGGCGCTAGCAGGAGAAAAAGTGCTAGGGGAGGGAGGGGATCGACGCAGCAGCTCACAGCGGATCAAACGAAGGGGTTGGTGAGCTCGGGGGCGTCCTCGTTGCTGCGAATCGAGCGGCGGCGATCTCCGGCCATGGCGATGAAGACGGTGGTGATGGCGGCGTTGCAGCGCGTCTGTGGCGTCGTGGCTTGTCGAGGAGGTCGGGGACGTCGAGACGGAGCTCGCAAGCACAGCGAGGGGTCGAGGGGGAGACGGTGGCCGCGGCGTTACGGTGGCGCGGCTGCGGCTGCGCTCGGGCGAGTGAGAGAGAGGAAGCAGAGGAGAGAAACAAGGGAGAGGGAGAGAGCGAGGGGGTCCAGGGGGTCGGGGCGGCGCTGAGGAGATGACGCGCGGCGTCGCGGTGGCTAGGCGATGCAGACGAGCAGGGTGGTGGCGTGGCGAGCTCGGGCGCGTGCGCCGTGTCCGTCCTCTGCCTACTGGCGCGAGGAGGAAGGCGACAGGGAGGGTAGCGGTGGCGGGCTGGGCTGCTGGAGGAGCTGGGCCAGGTAAGTGGGCGCCAGGTAAGTGGCTGGGCTTCTCTCTTTTTTTTATATATCTATTCTGTTTTCTATTTAATTGTCACTGAATTCAAATTCAAACAAATTTGAAAACAGTGCCAAAACTCCCCTGGATAATTTTATGTCACTTAAGGTCTACTCCTCATAAACATAAAATATCTCAGGACATTTGAAAATATATTCATTATATATTATGAATATAACTCCAAATTCAAATAAAATATTGATTTAAAATCAGAGCCCAAATAATTCCTTAGAAATGTCCCAAAATTTTGGTTTGATTTATAACTCTTGCCAAAATTGTCAGAGCTATTTCTAGGGCATTTTGGATTTACTGATTGCAATTTTAGGGTTTCTTGCCCCTTTATTAAAATGATTTCCGAGGCTTTCAATTTCCTCATTTCAACTTTCGGAATATAGACATGATGCACACATGAAGCTAGCCTAGAGCATTACCAGAAGCTAGGGATGTGACACAAACTTTTTCAATCTTCACGCAATACATGAGCGTGAGCCATGGACATAGCACTTTAGGTGGAATAGAATGGTGGTTGTGGAGGAAACAAAAAGGGGGAAGATAGTCTCACATCAACTAGGCTTATCAACGGGCTATGGAGATGCCCATCAATAGATATCAATGTGAGTGAGTAGGGATTGCCATGCAACGGATGCACTAGAGCTATAAGTATATGAAAACTCAACAAAAGGAACTAAGTGGGTGTGCATCCAACTCGCTTGCTCACGAAGACCTAGGGCATTTTGAGGAAGCCCATCATTGGAATATACAAGCCAAGTTCTATAATGAAAAATTCCCACTAGTATATGAAAGTGATAACATAGGAGACTCTCTATCATGAAGATCATGGTGCTACTTTGAAGCACAAGTGTGGTAAAAGGATAGTAGCATTGCCCCTTCTCTCTTTTTCTCTCATTTTTTTATTTGGGCCTTTTCTTTTTTATGGCCTCTTTTTTTTATTTGGGCTTCTTGGCCTCTTTTTTTCCGTCCGGAGTCTCATCCTGACTTGTGGGGGAATCATAGTCTCCATCATCCTTTCCTCACTTGGGACAATGCTCTAAAAATGATGATCATCACACTTTTATTTACTTACAACTCAATACTTAGAACAAAATATGACTCTATGTGAATGCCTCCCGCGGTGTACCGGGATATGCAATGAATCAAGAGTGACATGTATGAAAGAATTATGAACGGTGGCTTTGCCACAAATATAATGTCTAGTACATGATCATGCAAAGCAATATGACAATGATGGAGCGTGTCATAGTAAACGGAACGGTGGAAAGTTGCATGGCAATATATCTCGGAATGGCTATGGAAATGCCATGATAGGTAGGTATGGTGGCTGTTTTGAGGAAGGTATATGGTGGGTGTATGATACCGGCGAAAGGTGCGCGGTATTAGAGAGGCTAGCAATGGTGGAAGGAAGAAAAGTGCGTATGATCCATGGACTCAACCATAGTCATAATAACTCATATACTTATTGCAAAAATCTACAAGTTATCAAAGCAAAGTATTACGTGCATGCTCCTAGGGGGGGGGTAGATTGGTAGGCAAAGACCATCGCTCGTCCCCGACCAACACTCATAAGGAAGACAATCAATAAATAAATCATGCTCCGACTTCATCACATAACGGTTGACCATACGTGCATGCTACGGGAATCACAAACTTTAACACAAGTATTTCTCAAATTAACAACTACTAAACTAGCATGACTCTAATATCACCATCTCCATATCTCAAAACAATTATCAAGTATCAAACTTTGCATAGTATTCAACACACTCATAAGAAAATTTTATTATTAATCTTGAATGCCTAACATAATTAAAGCAAATTATCATGCTGTTTTATAGGACTCTCAAAATAATCTAAGTGAAGCATGAGAGAACAATAGTTTCTATAAAACAAATCCACCGACGTGCTCTAAAAGATATAAGTGAAGCACTAGAGCAAAAACTATATAACTCAAAAGATATAAGTGAAGCACATAGAGTATTCTAACAATTTCTGAATCATGTGTGTCTCTCTCAAAAGGTGTGTATAACAAGGATGATTGTGGAAAAATAACAAATAAAGACTCAAATAATACAAGACGCTCCAAGCAAAACACATATCATGTGGTAAATAAAAATATAGCTCCAAGTAAAGTTACCGATGGAAGTAGACGAAAGAGGGGATGCCTTCCGGGGCATCCCCAAGATTTGGCTTTTAGGTGTCCTTAGATTATCTTGGGGTGCCATGGGCATCCCCATGCTTAGTCTCTTACCACTCCTTGTTCCATAATCTATCAAATCTTTCACCCAAAATTTGAAAACTTCACAACACAAAACTTAAAGTAGAAAATCTCGTGAGCTCCGTTAGCGAAAGAAAAGAAAACACCACTTCAAGGTACTGTAATGAACTCATTCCTTATTTATATTTGTGTTAAACCTACTGTATTCCAACTTCTCTATGGTTTATAAACTATTTTACTAGCCATAGATTCATCAAAATAAGCAAACAAGACTTGAAAAACAGAATCTGTCAAAAACATAACAGTCTGTATTAATCTGTAGCTAACGCAAGATATGGAACGCCAAAAATTCTAAAATAAATTTCTGGACGTGAGGAATTTATCTACTAATCATCTGCAAAAACAATTAACTAAATAGCACTTTCCAAATAAAAATGGCAGCAGTTCTCGTGAGCGCTAAAGTTTCTGTTCTTACGGCAAGATTAAAAAGACTTCCCCCAAGTCTTCCCAACGGTTCTACTTGGCACAAACACTAATTAAACACAAAAAACACAACCAAAAAAGAGGCTAGATAAATTATTTATTACTAAACAGGAGAAAAAAAAAGCAAGGAATAAAAATAAAATAGGGTTGCCTCCCAACAAGCGCCATCGTTTAACGCCCCTAGCTAGGCATAAAAGCAAGGATAGATCTATGTATTGCCATCTTTGGTGGGCAATCCATAAGTGGCTCTCATATTAGATTCATAAGGTAATTTAATTTTCTTTCTAGGAAAGTGTTCCATGCCTTTCCTTAACGGAAATTGGAATCTAATATTTCCTTCCTTCATATCAATAATTGCACCGATCGTTCTAAGGAAAGGTCTATCAAGAATAATAGGACATGAAGGATTGCAATCGATATCAAGAACAATAAAATCTACGGGCACATAGTTCTTATTTGCAACAATAAGACCATCATTAATTCTTCCCATAGGTTTCTTAATGGTGGAATCCGCAAGGTGCAAGTTTAAAGAGCAACCATCAAAATCACGGAACCTAACAAATCACACAAAGTCTTTGGAATCGTGGAAACACTAGCACCCAAATCACACAAAGCATAGCATTCATGATCTTTAATTATAATTTTAATAGTAGGTTCCCACTCATCATAAAGTTTTCTAGGGATAGAAACTTTCAACTCAAGTTTTTTTTCATAAGATTGCATCAAAGCATCAACGATATGTTTAGTAAAAGCTTTATTTTGACTATAAGCATGAGGAGAATTTAGCAAGGATTGCAACAAGGAAATACAATATATCAAAGAGCAATTATAATAATTAAATTCCTTGAAATCCAAAATAGTGGGTTCATTAATAATTAAAGTTTTGACTTCTTCAATCCCACTTTTAACAATTTTAGCATCAAGATCTAAAGACTCCGAATTCTAGGAATGCCGTCTAGGTAAAGGTGGATCATATCCAGTCCCATAATTATCAAGATTCATATTGCAAAACAAAGATTTAATAGGGGACACATCAATAACTTTTAGATCTTCATCTTTATTATCATGGAAACTAGAAGAACACGCTTTTATAAAGCAATCTTTCTTAGCACGCATCCTAGCGGTTCTTTCTTTGCACTCATCAATGGAAATTCTCATGGCTTTGAGAGACTAATTGATATCATGCGTAGGTGGAATAGATCTAAGTTTCAGAGAATCAACATCAAGAGAAATTCTATCAATTTTCCTAGCCAACTCATCAATCTTAAGCAATTTTTCTTCAATCAAAGCATTGAAATTCTTTTGCGAAGTAATAAATTCTTTAATATTAGATTCAGAATCAGAGGGCATCTTATTATAATTTCCATAAGAATTGTTGTAGTAATTACCATAATTATTAGAGGAATTACTAGGATACGGCCTAGGGTTAAAGTTTCCTCTATACGCATTGTTACCAAAATTATTCCTACCAACAAAATTCACATCCATAGATTCATTATTATTCTCAATCAAAGTAGACAAAGGCATATCATTAGGATCAGAAGAAACACTTTTATTAGCAAATAATTTCATAAGTTCATCCATCTTTCCACTCAAAACATTACTTTTTTCTATCGCATGCACTTTCTTATTAGTAGATCTTTCAGTGTGCCATTGAGAATAATTAACCATAATATCATCTAGGAGTTTAGTGGCTTCTCCTAAAGTGATCTGCATAAAAGTGCCTCCCACGGCTGAATCTAAAAGATTTCTAGAAGCAAAATTCAATCCGGCATATTTTTTTTGTATAATCCTCTAGAAATTCAAACCATGTGTAGGGCAATTACGTATCATTAATTTCATTCTCTCCCAAGCTTGTGCAACATGTTCATGATCAAGTTGCTTAAAATTCATAATGTCGTTTCTAAGAGAGATGATCTTAGCGGGAGGAAAATACTTAGAGATAAAAGCATCTTTGCACTTATTCCACGAATCAATACTATTTTTAGGCAAAGATGAAAACCAAGCTTTAGCACGATCTCTAAGCGAAAAAAGAAATAGCTTCAATTTAACAATATCGTTGTCCACATCTTTCTTCTTTTGCATATCACACAAATCAACGAAGCTATTTAGATGGGTAGCGGCATCTTCACTAGGAAGGCCGGAAAACGGATCTTTCATGACAAGATTCAGCAAAGCAGCATTAATTTCACAAGATTCAGCATCGGTAAGAGGAGCAATCGGAGTGCTAATAAAATCATTGTTGTTGGTATTGGTAAAGTCAGACAATTTAGTATTATCTTGAGCCATCATGACAAGCAAGCAATCCGACACACAAACAAACAAGAGATGGGCAAAAAGAGGCAAATAGAGAAAGAGAGGGAGGATGGAGAGAGAGAGAGAGAGGGCGAATAAAACGGCAAGGGTGAAGTGGGGGAGAGGAAAACGAGAGGCAAATGGCAAATAATGTAATGCGGGAGATAAGGGTTTGTGATGGGTACTTGGTATGTTGACTTTTGCATAGACTCCCCGGCAACGGCGCCAGAAGTGACTCGTTGTCGGGAGTCAAATCTTGACTTGTCTTGCGCGAACCTCCCCGGCAACGGCGCCAGAAATCCTTCTTGCTAACTCTTGAGCGCTTGCGTTGGTTTTCCCTTGAAGAGGAAAGGGTGATGCAGCAAAGTAGCGTAAGTATTTCCCTCAGTTTTTGAGAACCAAGGTATCAATCCAGTAGGATGCCACACACGAGTCCCTCGCACCTACACAAACAAATAAATCCTCACAACCAACGCGATAAGGGGTTGTTAATCCCTACACGGTCACTTACGAGAGTGAGATCTGATAGATATGATAAGATAATATTTTTTGGTATTTTTATGATAAAGATGCAAAGTAAAATAAAAGGCAAAGGAAATAACTAAGTATTGGAAGATTAATATGATGGAAGATAGACCCGGGGCCATAGGTTTCACTAGTGGCTTCTCTCAAGAGCATAAGTATTCACGGTGGGTAAACAAATTACTGTTGAGCAATTGACAGAATTGAGCATAGTTATGAGAATATCTAGGTATGATCATGTATATAGGCATCATGTTCGAGACAAGTAGACCGACTCCTGCCTTCATCTACTACCATTACTCCACACATCGACCGCTATCCAGCATGCATCTAGAGTATTAAGTTCATGAAAATAGAGTAACGCCTTAAGCAAGATGACATGATGTAGAGGGATAAACTCATGCAATATGGAATAAACCCCATCTTGTTATCCTCGATGGCAACAATACAATACGTGCCTTGCTGCCCCTACTATCACTAGGAAAGGACACCGCAAGATTGAACCCAAAGCTAAGCACTTATCCCATTGCAAGAAAGATCAATCTAGTAGGCCAAACCAAACTGATAATTCGAAGAGACTTGCAAAGATAACCAATCATACATAATAGAATTCAGAGAAGATTCAAATATTGTTCATAGATAAACTTGATCATAAACCCACAATTCATCAATCTCAACAAAAACACACCACAAAAGAAGATTACATCGCATAGATCTCCACAAGAGAGGGGGAGAACTTTGTATTGAGATCCAAAAAGAGAGAAGAAGCCATCTAGATAATAACTATGGACCCGTAGGTCTGAAGTAAACTACTCACACTTCATCGGAGAGGCTATGGTGTTGATGTAGAAGCCCTCCTTGATCGATGCCCCCTCCGGCGGAGCTTCGAAACATGCCCTGAGATGGGATTTCGTGGATACAGAAAGTTACGACGATGGAATTAGGGTTTTGGCTCCGTATCTGGTAGTTTGGGGGTACGTAGGTATATATAGGAGGAAGGAGTACGTCGGTGGAGCAATAGGGGGCCCACGAGGGTGAAGGGCGCACCTAGGGGGGGGGGGGTAGGCGCGCCCCCTACCTCGTGGCTTCCTGGTTGATGTCTTGACGTAGGGTCCAAGTCCTCTGGATCAGGTTCGTTCTAAAAATCACGTTCCCGAAGGTTTCATTCCGTTTGGACTCCGTTTGACATTCTTTTTCTGCGAAACCCTAAAATAGGCCAAAAAAACAACAATTTTGGGCTGGGCCTCCGGTTAATAGGTTAGTCCCAAAAATAATATATAAGTGTATAATAAAGCCCAATAATGTCCAAAACAGAATATAATATAGCATGGAACAATAAAAAATTATAGATATGTTGGAGACATATCAAGCATCCCCAAGCTTAATTCCTGCTCGTCCTTGAGTAGGTAAATGATAAAACAAATTTTTTGATGTGGAATGCTACTTGGCATAATTTCAATGTAATTCTTCTTAATTGTGGTATGAATATTCAGATCCGAAAGATTCAAGACAAAAGTTCTATATTGACATAGAAATAATAATACTTCAAGCATACTAACTAAGCAATTGTGTCTCTTCAAAATATCATGGTCAAAGAAAGTTATCCCTACAAAATCATATAGTCTGGCTATGCTCTATCTTCACCACACAAAGTATTTAAATCATGCACAACCCCGATTACAAGCCAAACAATTGTTTCATACTTTTGGTGTTCTCAAACTTTTTCAATCTTCACACAATACATGAGCGTGAGCCATGGACATAGCACTTTAGGTGGAATAGAATGGTGGTTGTGGAGGAGACAAAAAGGGGGAAGATAGTCTCACATCAACTAGGCGTATCAACAGGCTATGGAGATGCCCATCAATAGATATCAATGTGAGTGAGTAGGGATTTCCATGCAACAGATGCACTAGAGCTATAAGTATATGAAAGCTCAACAAAAGGAACTAAGTGGGTGTGCATCCAACTCGCTTGCTCATGAAGACCTAGGGCATTTTGAGGAAGCCCATCATTGGAATATACACGCCAAGTTCTATAATGAAAAATTCCCACTAGTATATGAAAGTGATAACATAGGAGACACTCTATCATGAAGATCATGGTGCTACTTTGAAGCACAAGTGTGGTAAAAGGATAGTAGGATTGTCCCTTCTCTCTTTTTCTCTCATTTTTTATTTGGGCCTTTTCTTTTTTATGGCACAAGTGTGGAGGACGCGCCT
>NC_041392.1:251584982-251624549 GCF_002162155.2 Triticum dicoccoides | reverse complement strand
GCTTCCTGGTTGATGTCTTGACGTAGGGTCCAAGTCCTCTGGATCATGTTCGTTCCGAAAATCACGTTCCCGAAGGTTTCATTCCTTTTGGACTCCGTGTGATATTCTTTTTCTGTGAAACCCTAAAATAGGCAAAAAATGACAATTCTGAGCTAGGCCTCTGGTTAATAGGTTAGTCCCAAAAATAATATAAAAGTGCATAATAAAGCCCAATAATGTCCAAAACAGAATATAATATAGCATGGAACAATCAAAACTTATAGATACGTTGGAGACGTATCATCCATCTGCTCCACGGGCTGATGGCACACGTGATGCCAATCCCAATGAGATCGGCCCCTTCTACAACCTCGAAGGCCTCATCACTCATATTGCTGTATAAGGGGCTACGGTGGACCACTCAGCTGGCGACATAGATTCTGAAGATGTGCCAGCCCCACCGAAGCAGAAGCAGAAGAAATCAAAGGCTTCAAAGCCCTCTGCTGCACCGAAAGTTTCGCATGTGAAGCCACTGGCCACTACACCTCCTGAACCCAGTGTGCAATCTATAGATCTCCCTCGCGTCTCCAAGAAGAAGGAGAATCGCAAGAAGAATCCCATGAAGATTTCTGGGCATGAACTAACTCCAGCTGCCGTTCTAAGGAACGAAGATGAAACCATTGATCTGTCAAGCGACAAAGACTTTGGTGATGATGCTCTTGAGATGCTGATCAAGAGCAAGCAAGAGGCGGAGATCTTCAACGATCTGCCCCTCTTTGATGTGGAAATTCTGAACAGATTCATTGATGAGTGGTTCAACGACCAGAGCATCAGCATCGATGATCTTCAGCTGTGAGTGGACATCTGTAAGTGCATCTAGTGCCACCCCTAGTTGGTTTTGCAGTATTGACGACAAACTTGGTTGAGGGACTAATATGTTTGTGAGAATTGCAGGATAACACAGGTATTAGTCCCTCACTGATTCGGTTTACCCACCAGAGATGACCCCTAAAAATGTGTGAAGGCATTGAAGACAATGGTGGTCTGTGAAGAGATTCACATTGAAGACTATGACATGAGAAGACATCGCATGAAGACTATGGATTGTGAAGACATAGTTGTTTCCTAGTTTCGTTTTCTTCTTTGTTGAGTCATAGGAACCACCGTACTGTTAAGTGGGGTCCAAGTGAACAAAGTCAGAGTGACTGAAGTGATGCTCAACCAAATCCCAAGTCTTCGACCGAAGACAATGAGATAAAATCTTATCCAGAGCTGGATAAGTCAGCTTTACTTGTAGCTCAAGTCAAGCTGCCGTGTGGGTTTGAAATCTGACCGTTGGACACATGTCAGTTCCTTAGTGACCCAGGGTCATTTCGGACGTATCAGTTCGGGTTGCCTCCTGGCTATAAATAGCCCACCCCCTATACCATAAATTGGTGGCTGCTCAAAGTTAGTGCACGGCTTTTGTCGTTTGAGAGCAACCCACCTCCGAAGCCTTTGAGAGAGAAATCCTTGCGAGGACAAAGCCCTAAACACCCAGAGCCAAAGAGTGTTAGGCATCACTGAAGTCTTTCTGTCTGTGTGATCTGAAGACTTGTTACACTTGAGGACTGTGAATCCTCCAGCCGGTTAGGCGTCGTGTTCTGAGCATCCAAGAGTCATTGTGGATCGCCGGTGAACAAAGTCTGTGAAGGTTTGGAAGTCACCCTTGAAGACTTACCAGAGTGATTGGGCGAGGACCGTGTGTCCTTAGCTCAAGGGGAATAAGGTGAAGACGCGGTCTTCCGAGTTAAATCCCAGCCTCCCTAACCAGACGTACAGTTGTCACAGCAACTGGAACTGGTCCAACAAATAACTTTCCTCACCAAGCAACTGGTTGTATCTCTTACCTCTCTTTACTTATTGTTTGTCTTCGTGAAGTCATTACCTGCTTGCATGATCTGATTGATTTCACTGTGTGAAGACTGTTGTTGATTGGCTTCATACTATCTTCCATCTTGATCCATACTACCTAGCTGCTGATAGTCTTCGTGCTTTCACTTCATTGCTTACTTGACTATGGCTTGTCTAGTGTAGTCTACCTTCCGCTGCATATCAATAGGTTCATTTCTACTGTTTGTCTTCAAAGCCCCCGTGTTTTGAAGACTTCCATAAAAATCGCCTATTCACCCCCCCTCTAGTCGATAACTAGCACTTTCCATTGGTATCAAAGCAAGGTGCTCCCTTGTTCTGGGTGATTTGGTTTAACCACCTGGAGTTTTAGCTATGTCAACTGCAGGGATAATAAAAGTCTCCGCTGCGTGCCCTGTCTTCAATGGCACTGATTACCCCTACTGGAAGAATAAGAGGCGCATGCATCTTGGAGCCATTGATGTCGACCTCTAGTATGTCGTCAAGAACGATGTTCCCAAGGCCGATGAAGGCGTCACCCCAGCTGATGTCAAGAAGTTCATTCAGTTGGATTCTACTGCCAAGAACATCATCTATGGTCATGTGACCAAAGGATAGTATGGCCATGTGAGTGCTCTGGAAACCGCGAAGCTAGTCTGGGACAGGCTCTCCAAGGTCAATGAAGGCGTCTCAACCCAGAGAGACTTGAGGATCAGTGTTCTTCGCAATCTCTTTAACCGCTTCAAGAGAAATGACAATGAGATTGTTCAGCTGTGTTTGATCGCCTCACTGACATCACAAATGAGCTTCACGCACTCGGCGCCACTGATATCACCAAGCATGAAATCGTTAAGACAGTCTTGAGATCACTCGACAGCTCATTTGACACCCTGGCCCTAATGATTCAGGAACGCCCTGACCTAAAGACTCTCGATCCATCTGACATACTTGAGAGGCTCAACACACATGAGTTCCAGCTATATGAGAAAAGAGATATCTATGGTCCCAACTATGGCTGAGCTCGTGCTCTGAAGGCAAAGGTTGTTTCCTCATTTGAAGAAGAATCTGACTGTAGTTCTGAGGATCCTAAAGACATTGGAAAGGAACTTGCCATGCTAGCAAAGAAGTTCTAGAGGTTCACCAAGAAGAAAGGCTCCAGACAATCTTCAAGATCCAGCTCAAGAAATGATGAAGCTTCCTCCCGTGACTACAAGAAGAGAATGTGCCACAAGTGCAAGAAACCTGGTCACTACATCTCTGAATGTCCTCAATGGGACAATGAGAAGAACAACAAGAAGAAGAGGAAGGAATATGATTCTAATGACAACAACAAGAAGAAGAAATCCTCAAAGTCTTCTTCCAAGTCTTTGTCGAAGTCTTCATCACACAAGAAGAGCTCATCTAGCAAGGCTCGTGCGTTTGTTGGCAAGGAGATGGATTCAGAGGAGGAGTCTGCATCTGACGAGGTGGAGATGGAGTCTGAAGAGGAATCTGATTCAGGCGTGGTAAGCCTAGCCTTAGCTTCAGCATACGTCGCCAAGTCCATCTTCAACACTGAAGACGATGGCCTCTTCACCAATGCTGATGCTAATGATGAGGATGACTCTGCACCCACCTACTGCTTCATAGCACGTGGTGCCAAGGTAAGCTCACACGATGCTCACTATCAAACTCAAGTGAAGATGACTCTGAATGTAAATCTAAACCTAGCTACAAAACACTTGCTAAAGTTGCAACACAGCAACATACTGCTATGGAACATACTCAAAAATTGCTAGACAAAAGCAATGACCTGTTGGACACGAAAATGACCCGATCCCAGTCCTTAATTGAAGACATTAAAAATCTTCATGTTAAGTACGAGGAACTTGAAAGTCGTCATGAAACGGTCTCAACAACTCATGAAAAGCTTTCCTACGATTATCTTCAAAGGAAGCAAGAACTTCAGAAATTGAGAGCGGCTCATGACGATCTTCAAAAAGAGAATGAGTCACTCCGTGCTCAACAGATCAGTTCCGCTCAGGAAGGAACCACCGTGTCTAAAATGCCTTGAGCGTGATAATGCTACTTCTGTTGCTGGATGTTCTACTGCTACTACTGTTGCAATATCTTCAACTGCTGATGTGGTAACTAACCCCTCTATCGAGGATACCACTACTATTGCTGATGAGAATGCCAGGTTGAAGACATTGCTTGAGACAGGAATGTACTAAAGTCTCAAAGGGCATCAGACACTATGTGATATCCTCAAGAAACAAATTCTGAACCGAAACCCTAGGAAAGAGGGTGTTGGGTTCGAGAGGAAAATGAATGTTGATGGTTCTTACTAGAAGCCTGAGCAGTACCCCAAAACCACATGGGTTGCTGCAAAGGGACCTTCATTGGATTCACCTACCTTATCTAGCTTCACTTGTGCTAACCCGATTATCATTGATGAATCCTTTGATGCAAACTATAAACTGTTTAAGAATCATAATGGTGAAGTGTTTGCCAGGTATATTGGTACTAACTGCATGAATGGACCACCTTTGAAGAAGATCTAGGTGCCCAAGAGTTGTTGAAAGTGCTAGTGAACGACTAGGGGGGGGGTGAATAGGCGATTTTTATGAAAGTCTTCAAAACATGGAAGTATCAAAGACAAACGATAGAAATAAACCTATTACCATGCAGCGGAAGGTAGACTACACTAGGCACACCATAGTCAAGTATTCAATGAAGTGAAAGCACAATGACTAATAGCAACTAGGCAGTAAAGATCAGGTAGGAAGATATTGTGAAGCCAATCAGAACAAGTAGTCACTTAGTGAAGACAAAAGATAATGCAATCATACAATGACTTCACAAGGACCAACAGTAAGCAAGGGTGAGGGAGTCCTGGATTAGGGGGTGTTCGGATAGCCGAACTATACCTTCAGCCGGACTCCTGGACTATGAAGATACAAGATTGAAGACTCTGTCCCGTGTCCGGAAGGGACTTTCCTTGGCGTGGAAGGCAAGCTTGGTGATACGGATGTTCAGATCTCCTATCATTGTAACCGACTCTATGTAACCCTAACCCCATCTGGTGTCTATATAAACCGGAGGGTTTTAGTCCGTAGGACAACATACACATCAACAATCATACCATAGGCTAGCTTCTAGGGTTTAGCCTCCTCGATCTCCTGGTCGATCTACTCTTGTACTACCCATATCATCAATATTAATCAAGCAGGACATAGGGTTTTACCCCCATCGAGAGGGCCCGAACCTGGGTAAAACTTCGTGTCCCTTGCCTCCTGTTACCATCCAGCTTAGACGCACAGTTCGGGACCCCCTACCCGAGATCCGCCAGTTTTGACACCGACATTGGTGCTTTCATTGAGAGTTCCTCTGTGCCGTCACCGTCAGGCTCGATGGCTCCTACGATCATCAATAGCGATGCAGTCCAGGGTGAGACCTTCCTCCCTGGACAGATCTTTGTCTTCGGCGGCTTCGCACTGCGGGCCAATTCACTTGGCCACCTGGTGCAGATCGAAAGCTACGCCCTGGCCGTCAGGTCAGATTTGGAAGTTTAAACTACATGGCTGACATCCGCGGGGACTTGATCCTCGACGGATTCGAGCCACTGCCGAGCACGCCGCACTATCCCGACGAGCATGATCTAGCTCTGCCGCCAAACAGTGCCCTGGAGGCCGCACCCGCATCGGCTCCGATCCTTAATTCGGAGCCAACTGCGCCGATCGAGGATGGGCGGTTGGACGCCGCCTCGGGGGCTACGGTCCAAGCGGCGATTGAGCCGAACACCAGCCCCGCACTCCGCGAGACTCATGACTCCAAGGAGCCGGACTCCTTTCCGGACTCCGAACCCTCCGTGCCCCGGCCAATCAAATCCGATTTGGCGCCGATCATGGAGTTTACTGCCGCAGACATCTTTCAACACTCGCCTTTTGGCGATATTCTGAAGTCACTGAAGTCTCTCTCTTTATCAGGAGAGCCCTGGCCGGATTGCGGCCAACAAGGTGGGGATTCGGACGATGAAGAAATTCAAAAGCCACCCACCACCCACTTCGTAGCCACTGTCGATGACTTAACCAACATGCTCGACTTCGACTCCGACGACATTGACGGTATGGACGCCGATGAAGGAGATGATAAAGAACCAGCGCCTATTGAGCCCTAGAGCGCCACGTCGTCATACGATGTATACATGGTGGACGCACCAAAAGATGACGACGAAGAGCGGAAGGACGCACCGAAGGATTGTTCCCTCGAAAAGCAGTCGAAGCAGCGACGCAAGCACCGCCCCAAATCCCGCCTCGACAGAAATAGCGATCACACAGACCCAGCGCTAGAGCAGGGCGAACCGCTGCCGGACAACGGCAATCCAGATAATCAAACCGAACAAACAAACCCTATCAAGGATAATGGTCCGGACGACATAACGCCGGACAGGCACCCGGAGCAGCAGAACGCCCGTAAAAGGCTTGTTGCCACCGCGAGGAGCCTCAAAAAGCAGAAGCGAAGGCTTAAGGCCGCGCAAGACACACTCCAGTTCAGATGGAGCAAAATACTCAACACTGCAGCAAGGTACGGCGACAATCGCCCCTCCAAGAGCTACCCAAAGCAGAAGCTACTACCCGAATTCGATGAGGAGGCTGCAGACCCCCCACAACCAAATATCAAAGCAGCCACCTGGTCGGATAGACGACCCCTCTACAAACACAGAGCGGCATACAACGCCGCTCACAATACAACACGCGACCCAGGCGAGGGTTCGCACCCAAAGGACGGCGCAACAAGATCCATCTATGGACCACGCAAGTGCCCCCAGCATACAATGCAACACAACAAGTATCCGAACAACGCGGCACACCCAGCTACAGGGGTGCCGCACACCCCCTGTGTTTCACCAATGAGGTGCTGGACCATGAATTTCCAGAGGGATTCAAACCCGTAAACATAGAAGCATACGACGGAACAACAGACCCTGGGGTTTGGATTGAGGACTATATCCTTCATATCCATATGGCTCGAGGAGATGATCTCCACGCAATCAAATACTTACCCCTCAAGCTCAAAGGGCCAGCTCGTCACTGGCTCAAAGGCCTCCCCGAAAGCTCCATTGGAAGTTGGGAAGAGCTCGAAGACGCCTTTCAGGCAGATTTTCAAGGGACTTATGTCCGACCTCCGGATGCGGATGATCTGAGCCATATAACTCAGCAGCCCGGAGAGTCAGCCCGAAAGCTTTGGAATAGGTTTCTTACTAAAAAGAACCAGATTGTCGACTGTCCGGATGCCGAAGCCTTAGCGGCTTTCAAGCATAGCGTCCGTGACGAATGGATCGCCAGACACCTTGGCCAAAATAAGCCGAGAACGATGGCCGCATTAACAAACCTCATGACCCGCTTTTGCGCGGGTGAGGACAACTGGCTAGCCAGATGCAGCACCAGCGACCCCAGTATATCGGAAGTTAGAGATGGAAACGGGAAATCATGGCGCAATAGCAATAACAAACGCCGGAATAAAGAAGACAACACGAAGGGCACGGCAGTAAACGCCGGATTCAAAAGCTCTAGGCCAGGTCAAAATCCACCCACTAAAGGCACCAGGGATGAACTATCCATCCTCAACAAAATTCTGGACCAAGTATGTCAGATCCACAGTACCCCGGGTAAACCTGCTAATCATACCCACAGAGATGTTGGGTATTCAAGTAGTCCGGCAAGCTCAATGCCGTACACAAAGGGGAGGACACACCAAGTGAAGACGAGGACGAGCCCCCCAAGCAAGACACGGGGGAACAAAAGAAATTCCCACCAGAAGTCAAAACAGTAAACGTACTACACATGATCAAGGGAAAAAACAATGCGGCACCCCCAGGAAAATATACCCAAGTGCCTGTCACCTCGAAGTCCTGCCAATGGTCGTCTCAACCGATCACTTTCGACCATCGTGATTACTCAGCAAGTATCCGACACGAAGGATGGGTTGCCTTGGTATTAGACCCAGTAATTGGCGGATATCACTTCACACGAGTCTTGATGAACGGTGGTCGTAGCCTAAACCTAATATACTAGGATATAATTCATGGGATGGGGTTAGACCCAACACAAATTCGCCATAGCAATAATACTTTAAAGGAGTAACGCCAGGCCCAGGGGCTCGTTGTACGGGCTCCCTCCTACTACAAGTTATATTCGGCTCCCCCGATAACTTCCGTCGCGAGCATTTAACTTTCCACATCGCTCTGTTTCAATGTGGCTATCAAGCACTGCTAGGACGCGAAGCTTTTGCTCGCTTTAATGCAATACCGCACTACGCCTCCCTCACACTCAAGATGCCCGGTCCACGTGGCATCATTATAGTGCATGGAGATATCAAGCGCTCTCTACGTGCCGAAGAGAGTGAGGCTGCCTTGGCAGCCGAACATTAAAGACGTCCGGACCAGCGATCAAGTCCGGCGCCGCTATTTACACCGAATAGGTGATCACACCCCTATTCGTCAATACAAGGGGCTCAACGTGCGCAGACAAGTGGCAATTTCTTATCATCTTCAATTATACATGGTTTCTTTAAAAACTATCTTTTTGCACGACAACTCTTTCACTTAACTTCCTCTCTTTTACAGACGATCATCGTGCTACACCCGTCCAGGATACGGCACAACAGAGACACAGGCGCAGACGTGCAGCAGGGACCCACTCAAAAGATTGGTTTTAGATTAAGACCCTGCGTAAACCTTTTTTACTGTCTCTTGTTGATACATATCCACCGTTGTGAAGGATGCTGACGTCTTGGCATGTGGCCACGCTAGAACAATGCACGTACCTGGACACAAGGGGCTTCTTACAAAGGCCATTATTTAGGCCCGGTTTATACCACAAAGACCGAATACCTTAGGGAGTGTTCGGCGTCGCGAGTTTGGCCCTATATGCATCAGCTCCGAATCATTGTCTTTGGTCAAATGTTGGGTTTTCCCGGCTCCTGTCTTTTGGTGCCTTACGTTCCGCTTTACCGGCTAAGGTAGCACCAGGAGAACTACTGCGATTGTGCCCTGGTTCATACGGATGAGCACCTTAGTAGAGAAAGCCGAAAATTGACTGTCATGATATAGCGTGAGACTGGTCAACCACTCGATGACCTGTGGGAATGTTAGAATTCCTCCGCCTTAACGAAGGGACGTTTTCCGGCCAGGCATATACACACCCCGAGATCGGGAGAGTGCGGAGCCACCAGGGGCTATCTAGTAGCCCCACTGTCAAACTCCTATGGCTAAGTGAAAGTGTTAAAGCATTATAGTCCGGTTGCCTCGCTCGCTCCGCTATCATCTCCTTAATAGGACCAAGACGTTGGGTTAAGTGTGAACGCGTGTTTTTGCTAGCACCTCCGCATTATATGCGTGGCGGTTGAAGCCGACGACTGCAATCTTTCAGGTTATACACACGTGTACAAAAACGGCCGCCCAGGAGGCATCATATTACTTTCAGGCAAAAGTATAAAAATAGCCTTATAAAACTCTATAAAAGCATTTCGCTTACAATGAGATTACATATCACTCAAACATAATATTTTTTGAGCACTGGGTCTCTACCAAACGGGCACCCTCAAGAACTTCTTCAAAGTAGTGCTCAGCAGCCTTTCGACCTATGGCCGAATCCCACGCTACAACATTGGTAGCATCCATCTCCGCCCAGTATGCCTTGACACGGGCAAAGACCATCCGTGCGCCCTCTATGCACGCCGACCTCTTCACCGCATCAATGCACGGCATCACATCGAGTAACTGCTGCACCAAGCTGAAATAGCTGTTCGGTTTTGACCCTTCCGGCCATAACTGATCCACAATAGACCTCATGGAGAGTCCGGACAACCTATTTAGTTTGGCCCATTCGGCTAATTGGTCAGTCAATGAAAGTGGACGCTCGGGAGTATGGAATTGTCTCCAAAACAGCTGGTCTACTCCACGGCCCGTCCGACCCTGGAAGTACTTGGCCGCATCGGCAGCGCTCGCCGCCAAATCCATATACACATCCTCCGAGTTCCACAGCCGATCCAGGGGGGCATACCGTGGATCTCCGAACTTCCTCCGCAACATAAAGGATTTACCAGCTACAATATCCTCGGCTTCCCGCAGCTCCTCCTTCTTTTCCCTCATAGCAGAGCGGAGGTCCTTCCTCGTCCCAGCAACCTTCTCAAGGTCCGATGCCTTCGCCTGGTTTTCCTTTTCAAGAACCCGACAACAGTCGGCGGCGGCTTTTAATTCTATAGCCATCTTGGCCATCTTATCTCGGCTCTCGCCATGTGCGGCCTTCTCGGCTTGCAACTCTTCGGCCGCCTTTAAAGCAGCCGCATTACCCAACCTCGCTTGTTCCTTGGCTCGGGCAAGTTCTGCCCGCAAGGCTTCAACATTGGCAGCCCCATCTGCAGTCACAACATATTAAAGATACTGGCATCATGCTACTCTCCCTATGTGATGTTCACCAGATAATGACACTTACCATGTGCCTCGTCAAGCCTTTTGTTAACAAGCTCGATGCCGGCGTCTGCCGCATCCAACTGCCGTTCTAAATGGGCAAAGTCGCTAGTTCGGCTAGCCACCGGAGCTTCCATCACCTGCACATCGAGGCAGCATGGTTATTACCTAGGAATATGATCCTCTGTTCGTCGTTGTTTCCGACGACAACCAGAGTCTCAGGGGCTACTATCTACACAGGGCACACCTAGTATGTGCAGGACTATCATACATTATTTTACGTACCTCAAACCCTGTCAGTAGACTCATAAAAGCTTTATGCAATCCGCTTTCGGCGGACGAGATTCTCTCCATCACCGTATTCATCAGCACACGGTGTTCATCTGAGATGGCCGCTCGCCCCACCAACTCCCTCAGAACATCCGACTGCACACTAGACGGTGCCGGACTCGTTTGTCTGCTCTCTTCGGGAGCTGGACACTGGGAACTTCGGGGGTTGACAGGATTATCTTCTGGCCTCGCCGGACTCGGAGAGGCCCTCCGCAATGACACTTCAGGGTCGCCCGCTTCCGGAGCGGAGGAGTCCGGAGGGGGCGTTTCGCTCTCCATCATCTCTGGAAGAAGATCCCCCGAAGACGAGCTCATTTGAGAGGGGCTAAGGCCCGAACTACAAAGATACATGCAGCGGTTATCTTCTCAGAAGAAAAGACGACATATCTATACTATTAAGGTATTTTGGGTCACTTACGACTCGTGGGAGAATTGATCCCCTCGCGGACTTTGTGCGGTAACGGCGCCCCCCGAGGTAGGACCCTCTGTGGGAGACTTCTTCCCTCGTTTGGAAGTTTCGGCTTCCGAATCCCCGGGCGCAGTCCTTTTCCTCTTCTGGTCGTCTTCCTTCATGGAGATGCTCGTTCCCTCGGCTGGAATGGGCAGCGTTGAGGGCCCGTGTTTGCCCGTATTACCATCCATAGTATTTTCCTTTAAAGGCTCCGGGCAGGGTGTGGTCTGGAGCATCTTCTCCAATACCGGATTTTCCAAACCCTCAGGGAGGGGGGCCGAACACCGAATCAACTTCGCCTTTGTTAGCCAGTCCTGGTCAAAAAGTGAACTCTCAGAAATAACTTCGTAACAAAGGAGAGATAGTATGTTCGGCCGGAAGATGCCTTACCTGTTCGGCGGCGCGGTTGCTACTCAGGCCCGCGTCCTCGGTGATTTCCGGACACTCCACCTGAGGTCCGAAGAACGACTTGTACATCTCCTCGTGCGTCAGGCCGAGAAAATTTTGAATGGCGCGCGGTCCCTCGGGATTAAACCCCCACAAGCAAAGAGGCCGGCGTTTGCAAGGCTGAACTTGGCGAACCAGCATAACTTGTGCTACCGCAACCAAACTGAAATCTCCATTAAAGAGATCTTGAATGCGGCCCTGCAGTATAGGCACGTCCTTGGCCGGACCCCAGCTCAATCCTCTACTAATCCATGACATCAGTTGTGGTGGAGGGCCCGGGCGGAAGATAGGGGCGGCCGCCCACTTGGCACTTCTAGGAGCCGTGATGTAGAACCACTCCTGTTGCTACAATTCAGACACCTCTGGAATGGAACCTTTGGGCCATGCAGCTCCTGCCATCTTGTGTATTTAGGCACCTCCATACTCCGCATGTTGCCCCTCGATCATCTTCGGTTTTACTTCAAAGGTCTTGAGCCATAGGCCAAAGTGAGGGGTAACCCGGAGGAAGGCCTCGCACATGACAATAAATGTTGTGATATGAAGAAAGGAGTCCGGAGCTAGATCATGGAAATCTAGCCCGTAGTAAAACATCAAGCCCCTGACAAAAGGATCCAGTGCAAGGCCTAGACCTCGGAGGAAGTGGGAGAAGAACACGACACTCTCGTTGGGTTCGGGGGAGGGGACGGCCTGCCCCCGGGGAGGCAGCTGATGCAGAATCTCGGCGGTCATATACCTGGCCTCCCTCAACTTTTTGACGTCTTCTTCCGTGACGGAAGAAGGCGCCCATCAGCCTTGATGGCTAGATCCGGACATGACTGAAGGTTCGGAGCACCTAACCTGAACTTTGGGCGTTTGAGCTTGAGGTGGGGGAAGGATTCGATTAAGCACGGGAGAAAAAAATAAAAGGCCTCGTCCCTTTATAAAGAGGGTGGATATCGAGCGTCCTCCCGTGTCCGTTTGGACTTGCCTATGATCTAGGAGTCCTAGAAGTGGTTGGGTTACCCACGCCCGTATTGATGAGAATCCCGGAATAAGGGGACACGATCTCTTCTTTAACAAGACGTGCCAAGGAAACCGCCTCGCGTAACGCGCTAAGATGGGACAGTAAAACGGTTCGAATAAAAGCTTGGCCGTGGTGTGATGTCACACCACGGAATACGTCAGCAGATTAGATTTGTGTAAATATTATTCTCTCTATGGCAATATGTGGAAACTTATTTTGCAGAGCCGGACACTATCTTTGTGTTCAAAATCTTCTAAGAAGTACTTGGAGGAGGAACCCACCTTGCAATGCCGAAGACAATTTGCGCGCCGGACTCGTCGTCATTGAAGCCTGGTTCAGGGGCTACTGAGGGAGTCCTGGATTAGGGGGTGTTCGGATAGCCGAACTATACCGTCAGCCGAACTCCTGGACTATGAAGATACAAGATTGAAGACTCCGTCCCGTGTCCGGAAGGGACTTTCCTTGGCGTGGAAGGCAAGCTTGGCGATACAGATGTTCAGATCTCCTACCATTGTAACCGACTCTATGTAACCCTAACCCTATCCGGTGTCTATATAAACCGGAGGGTTTTAGTCCGTAGGACAACATACACATCAACAATCATACCATAGGTTAGCTTCTAGGGTTTAGCCTCCTCGATCTCATGGTAGATCTACTCTTGTACTACCCATATCATCAATATTAATCAAGCATGACGTAGGGTTTTACCTCCATCGAGAGGGCCCGAACCTGGCTAAAACTTCGTGTCCCTTGCCTCCTGTTACAATCCAGCTTAGACGCACAGTTCAGGACCCCCTACTCGAGATCCGCCGGTTTTGACACCGACAAAGGGGAAGGGAAGGATGAAACCAGTGACTCATTGAAGACAATGATTTGTTGGACCAGTTCCAGTTGCTATGACAACTGTACGTCTGGTTAGGGAGGCTGAGATTCAACTCAAAAGACCGCATCTTCACCTTATTCCCCTTGAGCTAAGGACACCCAGTCCTCACCCAATCACTCTGGTAAGTCTTCAAGGTAGACTTCCAAACCTTCACAGACTTCGTTCACCGGCGATCCACAATGACTCTTGGATGCACAGAACGCGACGCCTAACCGGCTGGAGGATTCACAGTCCTCAAGTGTAATAAGTCTTCAGATCACACAGACAGGAAGACTTAAGTGATGCCTAACACTCTTTGGCTCTGGGTGTTTAGGGCTTTTTCCTCGCAAGGAATTCTCTCTCAAAGGCTTCGAGGTGGGTTGCTCTCAAACGACAAAAGCTGTACTCTAACTCTGTGCAGCCAACCGTTTATGGTTGTAGGGGGTGGGCTATTTATAGCCACTAGGCAACTCGACCTGATTTGTCTGAAATGACCCTGGGTCACTAAGGAACTGACACGTGTTCCAACGGTCAGATTTCAAACACACATGACAACTTTACTTGGGATACAAGCAAAGCTGACTTATCCAACTCTGGACAAGATTTGCTCTCATAGTCTTCACTCAAAGACATAGGATTTTGGTTAAGCATCACTTCAGTCATTCTGACTGGTTCTCTTGGACCCCACTTAACAGTACGGTGGTTCCTATGACTCAACAAAGAAAAACACAGAACGACGAAACTGCTAAGTCTTCGCGCTCCATAGTCTTCACGCGATGTCTTCTCTTGTCATAGTCTTCAATGTGAATGTCTTCACATACCACCTTTGACTTCAATGTCTTCATACATTTTTAGGGGTCATCTCTGGTAGGAAAACCGAATCAATGAGGGACTTCTACCTATGTTATCCTGCAATTCTCACAAACACATTAGTCCCTCAACTAGGTTTGTCGTCAATACTCCAAAACCAACTAGGGGTGGCACTAGATGCACTTACAATCTCCCCCTTTTTGGTGATTGATGACAAACTAGTTGAAGTTTTCAACGGGGAATATAATATGTGAAATTGTAAAGGATAGGGAATTGTCTTCATAAGTTGCAAGGGCTCCCCCCTGAAGATGTGCATATAAGTAATTTGCTTTTGGAATGCAAATGCGCATGGCAGGTTGTACTTGTGGAGATCCTCTTCAACTTATGATGACAATTCATCATGCATGAAAAGTATGTGAAGATAATGACATGCATAATGAAAAATGGACGTCTGCAAAATGATCTAAGTGCGGAATTTATCGTCGCACATGCGGAATTTATCATCGCATCACAGAATAGCAAATAAGTAGCAGACGACCATCGAGTTTAAGTGTTACAACTCAAAGAACCAAATGTATCAAAACGAGAGTTGTAAACACTAGGCAAAACATAAAGCAACCGCCCATATGGACCCGCTTGAAGATTATCAAACTCATATGCTTCTCCCCCTTTTGTCAGTAAGGACCAAAAAGGTTTGAAGACATAGAGCATCTACTCATTCCCACGAGGAGTAGGTGAAGCAGCAAGGTTGTCGGTATTGTCTGGCGGTGCAGACGAACTTGGGGCAGTGTCGATGCGTGCAGAAGTAGGGGCCGGTGAAGTAGCATCATCTTCGTCATCGATCACTCTGGCATTCTCAGTTGTTGCGGAGGAAGAGAACTCAGAGTCTTCAAGAGACGGAGTTCATCGCAGCACAGTCCCTCTTGGAGGTGTGGAGTCAAACTTGAAACGTTCAGAGAAGCCATCCTCTTGAAGATCATCTTCAGAACACATAAGCGTCAGCCCTTTCCATGTATGCCGACAGGTTTCATGGGCAACAAAGGCATTCTTGGTGGCAAGATTGCGAATGCGGTTAACATCCACCAAGAGGCTTTCCATTTAGCGCTTCAGACAGTCATGATGCCTATCCTATTTTTGATGAAGGGCAACCAGAAGCTCTCTGTCATTGAGAACACGAGATCGCTTCTTGGGCCGTTGGGCAATAGTGCTTTCAGTGGCTTCAGTGAGGGCACGATGAGGTGCACGTGTAGTACTAGCCAGAGGATAAACACGAGTGACTGCTTCAACTCCTTCAATGTTTTGAGAGAAACTTTGATGCTCAGCATTATGAAGACTAAGAGGCTCCTTGGCAGACTCTGGATAGATGGCTTCAACGGACATATCAACGTCAGGCAGAAAGATCCGATGAATGCGAGCAGAGGGTTGATATGAGACAGCTGAGTGTAGTTTGATTAGCCGCATTATCCATGGAGCGTAAAACTTCAAGCCAAAAAGATCAGATCCTGATGCAGCAAGTTGGCGGATGAAGAAGTCTTGTGCATTGAAGCATTTGCCATGAAGAATATAAAATACCAAAGTCTTCATTGCACCTTCCATCTTTGCATGTGGAGAATGTCCTTTGATGGGCCAGAGAGTTCGCCTGATAATGTGATAGATAGTGCGTGGCAAATACTCAAGGTCTTCAACAAAGAACTCCTTAGGATATGCAACATCTGGAGGCAAAGGCTTCATCATGCTAAGCATCTGCCTCATGTTTGGTTCAGGTTTCTGAAAGATGCTCTCCATAGCTGCACTGTGAAGCTGACAACCAGGTTCATAAAGATCTCCAGGAGTGGGCAGACCAGTGAGCTCAATGATGTCAAAGGCTTTGGCTTCGTGATGAACATTGCCGGTCATCCACTCAAGGACCCAAGTCTTCGGATCTCTGTTGTAGCCACGAATGTGAAGAGTGGCATAGAATTGGAGCAGCAATTCTTCATTCCAGTGCTCTTTGTCGGTGATGAAAGGCAACAATCCAGACTCTTTGAAGCAATCCAGAGCTTCTTCCAAGCAAGGCAGACCAGTTATAGCTTCAGTGTCAAGACGCTTATGAGGGAAAATGCGACCTTGATTGTACAGAATGCATGAGTAATAACTTCGCTGTGGATAGCTCCAGAACCGATCAGAAGATATTCTTTCCCTTGAGTAGGGGTTCTTGGCGCTATTGAAGAAGGTGTTATCTGCTTTGAAGCCATTGACATTAAAGGATCCAGGCGCTGATGCAGGACCTGGAAACCTGGGCAACCTTGGCATTGGCTTCTGTACCTGAGGCCTGTGCTCAACATGATAGTCAAACTGAGGACCAGCAGCAGGTGCAGGAACAGGAGCAGTGGCAGAGGCGTTGGGCTACACAACAGAGGCTTTAGGAGCAGTTGCATCATTGGCTTCATTGACTTCCGGCATTGGTGCATGCTCCACATTTGCTTCAGCCATGACTACGTCATTGGCTTCATTTGTGTTGGTGGTGGCAGCCTCAAGATTCTCAACCTCCACTTAATGAGCTGGAGGGTCGGGCACAGACACGTTCTCCTCGAGAACAACTTCTTCATTAATGGGGGGAGTAGGGACACGTTCTTCTTCTTCTCGTGTGTCGTCGGCTGATGCAGCCGGAATGTCTTCAGCAGCTTTAGCCTCAGACTCGGAGACATTCACAGTAGGAGTGGCATCTGGAAACACTTGACGTGCAACAGATTGGTGGGGCACTTCTCCTTCTGGAACGCTAGAAAGAGGGACTTGAGACCTTGGTCCTTTGTGAAGCCTGCGTAACGCTGGCAACGCCTCTGGAGACGGAGTTGGCTGGGCCTCAAAGTCATCTTCTTCTTCTTGCCGGGGTGGTGTGACTTGTTGTTGTGGGTGATCAGCCCATGATGCATCCTGAGCAATTGGCGTCAGAGGACGACCAATGCTGATGAGTTCGCTGTGCGTAAGCACTGGAGATGATACCAAGTTGTGCTCGATCAGAGGAAGAACTACATCATCTTCAACATTGTCATGGTGACCAATGTCTTCAGTAGCGGTGGGATCAACTGCTGGAATGTCTTCAGCTGCATGAGCCTCTGTAGAAGCAGGCTCATGGACAATCAGTTGGCGCTCGTGGTGTGTAGATGCAGGGCGAACCATTGAGATAGGTTCAACAACAAAGGGCTTTGTGGGAGCAGCCCGATCCTTCTTGGTCTTGCGCTTCTTCTTGGAGCGAGCATTATCAGAGGCTTCAGGATGTTTCCTCTTTCTGGCTTCAGCCTCAGCAGTCCTCGTCTTCTTCAGTTCTGAAGCGGTTGACCTGACCTTTGGCTTCGAGCCAGTCATGCTGGCTGGGAAGACAATGGGATGTGCTTCTTGCCTTGGTGCTTCGGGTTCGACCACAGCTAGCTTCTTCTTCTTCTTTGCAGCCATCCTGGGATTGATGCCAGGACGACAAAGGGCCTTGCGCTTCTCAGCCTCATTGTAGGCTTGCACACACTTGTCAGCCAGGCTCTTCATGCGCGAGCCTTGAGCTTCTTCATGCTTCTTGAGAAAGGCTTCTTTGAGCTCATGCAGCATGATCTTGAAATTTTTGACTTCTTGCACGCTGAGCTTGGCCATGTGCTTCTTGAACTGAGCTTTCTCAAAGTTGATCTTTTGCTTCAGTTCAATGATGCGCTGAGCTAGAGCTAGCTCTGAAGCAATGGCACCATGGAAGGCGACACTGAGGCCAATTGGAAGTTGCAGATCTTCAAAGCTGAGGTTGGGCGTGTCAAACCACTCATCAATAAAGTTGTGGATGATTGCCACGTCAAAGAGAGGCAAATCATTGAAGATTTCTGCTTATTCTTTGCTCTTGATGAGTTGCTCAAGAGCGTCATCTGCAAGATCTTCATCGCTGGACAGATCAATGGCGTCGTTGCGCAGAATAGCAGCAGCAGTCATTTCTTGGCTGGTGTGTTGCAAAGGCATCTTGACTCTCGAGGGCTTAGAGATGCGTGACAAATCTTCAGACTGCACACTGTCTTCAGGAGGTTCAGTAGCTAGTGGCTTCGCCCGTGAGATTTTTGGTGCTGAGGCAGGCATTGAAGCTTTAGGCTTCTTCAGTTTCTGTGGCTTCGGTGGTGCAGGCGCTTCATCAGATTCAGCGTCATCTGCAGGCTCATCCACGGTTGTCCCTTGAAGCTTGATATGAGTGATGAGACCTTCCAGGTTGTAGAAGGGCCCAACGAGATTGGGTTCAGCTTCGCGGGTGCCATCGGCACGGGGAGCAGAAGGGCTAGGGTTGAAGTCATGTCCCCATGACTTCTTGTTTTGCTTGCCCGAATTCTTGGCAAACTGGAAGTTGCGCTTGAACAGATTGTCGTCACGTCACCATAGTAATGATGATGGGTGTGCATCTGCTGGCTGTTGTCCACGGACCATGCAGGGATAGAAGCCTTGTTCAATGGCTTCATCTCTGGACCTGGGTTGAAGATTTTTGTATAGGATGTCTCCCCAGGGTCGCTTGATGGCGTTTTTCTCAGCATATTCCTGGGTCACAAACCGGTACTTGAACCATTGTTCTGCCCAATATCTTCGAATCCATTGGATTCGGGTCTTGCGCTGATTGTAATCCTCTTCATGATTTGTCTTGTAAAGCTCTGAGAGGTCATCAGGCAAATCTCTTGACGTTCCCCCACGATGCTGTCTGCCACCCTTCCTTACTGATTTCTCTGCAGCCATGAACTTCAAACTGAATGGCTTCAACACGTTCAAAGGTTTCAAAGGATTTCGCTTGCTGGACAAATAGGAACTGGCTTCGGGAGAATTTATATGATGCTGTAAGAATTCTGCAAATGAATGCAGACTATGAGAACCAAGGGATTCTCCCACGGACATGTACCTGTGACAGCATTAAGGTGCGAGGGAAGGGGAAGAGGTCATATGCATTCTCAGAAGACTTTGAAGATAAGACAGTTTAGAAGACATTGACCTCAACGTGCGAAGACATTCACTCATAGATAAGGAGTTGGTTCCAGATTTGTACGAATCCATGGATCAATACAAGTGAGGAATCTAACTACTTTGAGAAGCATAAGTGAACATACTAGGCATATTATGATATGCAGTATGAAATAGATCCAACTTGTGTGAATAGAAACTTCTTGTGGCAGAAAGTGATGAATCTATAAGATCAAAGGGGCCATAAAAAGGAAGTTTTATTTACCACACAAAGAACTGCTAGACGGAGTGGGAGAGGAGGCCGAGAAGTTTGATCGTCCGTGCCCTAACTTGGCGAAGGAGGACACCTACGGCGACGGCGGAGAAGACGATGTCCGCGGCCGGCGTGAAGACGTCGTCCGAGAGGTCGCGATAGCTAAGCACTTCTTCGCCGGCGTCGTCAAGGGCTAGCAGTGGCGCTAGGGTTTGTGCGAGAGTGGAAGAAAGGATAATGACTGTGGTGAGGCGTGTATTTATAGGGATAGGGACGGCACAGTGTTATTACACAGGTGCCCCTGGCGATTCACATCTAAAGGACACGTGGCCATCATGCAACATATCGGAGGTTGTTCCACGTTCCCACGCACGCCTGGATTGTCGGGTGGTCGTTCCCACTTCTCCGGGTTTCAGGTGAAGGAATTAGCATTGAAAGCGGACTTAATGTTTGTCTCTGTATCTTCTGCTGACAAGGATGCAGAGAAGACATTCGACAGTTTCAAGAGAATGCATATGATTTGGAGAGATAGAGTTTGAGATAGAAAGCATAGAGAGGTTAGGGTCCGATCACATTCACTTAGTTCAAAAGATTCAACAAGAAGACATAGCTATAAGTGAATGCTGTAGAGGACAGAACACTAGTATATGTATATATATATATATATGTGAGAAAGACAATCAAACCAACATAGTGAAGATAATCATGAAGACAAGTTGAGAATGAAGACAAACAAAATGTGAAGACATAGCAAATGTAACCACATGGGTAAAACACTTCAAACATAAGAATTTGGTGGTGGCATTACCCACCGTATAGGAAGTATTAGACCCAAACACAGCGCACAATTATCGTGGCGCTCCGAAGTCAAATTCCACATTAATGTATTCACACTTAGAATGTGTGTCTTCATTGATTGAAGATATACTTTACTTCGTGTGTCGCACATCTAAGTCATCAATATGCATAAGTGTTAGGATGTGTGCCTGATCACAGGACATTTGAGGATTCCAAGATATTTAGCTCACACCGTAACTTACAAAATCTCTTCTCATCCAAGGGCTTGGTGCAGATATCTGCCAATTGCTCTTTAGTGTTGACGTGTATGATATCAATATCTTCCTTCACAACATGATCTCTGAGAAAGTGATGACGAATTTCAATGTGCTTTGTCTTCGAGTGCTGAACTGGGTTGTTGGCAATCTTGATGGCGCTTTCGTTGTTGCAGTAGAGTGGCACTTGCTTCAGATGAATGCCATAGTCTTTGAGTGTTTGCTTCATCCACAGAAGCTGAGCGCAGCAAGATCCAGCAGCAATGTATTCAGAGTCAGCAGTGGAGAGAGATACACAGTTCCGCTTCTTTGAAGACCAACATACAAGTGATCGTTCCAGAAAATGACATGTGCGTGATGTAGACTTGTGATCCACCTTGTCACCAGGATAATCAGCATCTGAGAATCCAACCAGATCAAACTCTGAGCCCTTTGGATACCATAATCCTAGTGTTGGGGTGTAAGCCAAATATCGAAGAATTCGCTTCACAGCTAAGTGATGCGATTCCTTTGGTGTCGCTTGGAATCGAGCACACATGCAAACACTAAGCATAATATCTGGCCTAGATGCACATAGATAAAGTAAAGAACCAATCATGGAGCGGTATACCTTTTGATCGAACTCTTTACCATTGTCGTCGGGACCCAGATGATGTTTGGCTGGCATTGGAGTCGTGAAGCCTTTGTAGTCTTGCATACCAAATTTCTTCAGGCAATCTTTGAGGTACTTCTCTTGAGATATGAAGATGCCGTTGCTTTGCTGACGTATTTGAAGACCAAGGAAGAACTTCAGCTCACCCATCATGGACATCTGATATTGCTCTTGCATCATATATCCAAACTCTTCACTTTATTTCTGATTGGTGCAACCGAAGATAATGTCATCCACATATATTTGGCACACAAACAGTTCACCATCATATGTCTTCGTGAAGAGAGTGGGGTCGAGGGAACCAGATTTGAAGCCTTTGCTCTTCAGGAAGTCTTTGAGTGTGTCATACCAAGCCCGAGGGGCTTGTTTGAGGCCCTACAGTGCCTTGTTGAGCTTGTACACCATGTCAGGATGTTTTGGATCTTCAAATCCAGGCGGTTGTGCAACATACACTTCTTCTTCAATCTTGCCATTGAGAAAGGCGCTCTTCACATCCATTTGATACAGAAGAATGTTATGATGATTTGCATAGGCCAGTAGTATGCGTATGGCTTCAAGTCTAGCCACAGGAGCAAATGTTTCATCGAAGTCAATCCCTTCAACTTGAGTGTATCCTTGAGCAATGAGACGAGCTTTGTTTCTGACAACTTGACCATGCTCATCTTGCTTGTTGCGATATATCCATTTGGTGCCTATTATATTGTGCTTGCGAGGATCAGGACGCTTAACCAGTTCCCATACATTATTCAGCTCAAACTGTTGAAGCTCTTCTTGCATAGCTTGAATCCAATCAGGTTCCATGAAGGCTTCTTCAACTTTCTTGGGTTCAGATATTGAGACGAATGCGAAATGCCCACAGAAATTAGCTAGCCGTGTTGTTCTTGAACGTGTGAGTGGACCTGGTGCATTGATGCTATCAAT
Source organism: Triticum dicoccoides (assembly GCF_002162155.2). Classification (NCBI taxonomy): domain Eukaryota; kingdom Viridiplantae; phylum Streptophyta; class Magnoliopsida; order Poales; family Poaceae; genus Triticum; species Triticum dicoccoides. Next base: position 251,602,503 of record NC_041392.1, on the reverse strand, counting down.
TATTCTCTCAATCTGTACTTCATTTGCAACACGAGGATGTACATGACGAAGATTTTGCTCTTGCTGATCATTGTCATTGTTAGAGGGATTGTCTCAGGCTGAGCATTGTCTTCAGGTTGATTAGGTGCGGAGATGATAAGTTCCTCTTCAGGCTGAGCTTCAGACGGTATGATTTCTCCAGTTCCCATAAGTTTGATTGATTCACTGGATGGAACTTCATCTAGCACATTTGGCAGGTGCTCTCTTTGTGAGCCGTTCCTCTCATCAAACTGCACATCCACTGTTTCAACCACTTTGTAGTGAAAAAGGTTGAAGACTCTGTAGGAGTGCGAATCCTTTCCATATCCAAGCATAAAACCCTTATGTGCTTTTGGTGCAAATTTTGAAGTGTGATGTGGATCCTTGATCCAGCACCTGGCGCCAAATACTCTGAAGTAACTGACATTTGGCTTCTTGCCAGTAAGGAGCTCATAGGATATCTTGTTTAGAAGCTTGTGAAGATAAACACGGTTGATGATATGACATGCAGTATCAATGGCTTCCGGCCAGAGTTTTCTTGGAGTCTTGTATTCATCAAGCATTGTCCGGGCCATCTCAATAAGTGTTTTGTTCTTGCGTTCGATGACGCCATTCTTCTTTGGCATGTACGGAGCTGAGAATTCATGTGTGATGCCTAAGGTATCAAGATATGTATCTAGGCCAGTGTTCTTGAATTCAGTGCCATTGTCACTTCTCATGTGCTTTATCTTGGCGCCATAGTTGTTCATTACTCGATTGGCGAAGCGTCTGAAGACATCCTGCACTTCAGTCTTGTAGAGGATTATATGCACCCAAGTATATCTTGAATAATCATCAACAATGACAAAGCCATAGCGACAAGCAGTAGTAGTAAGAGTTGAGTAATGAGTGGGACCGAAAATATCCATGTGGAGCAGTTCGAAGGGTTGAGTCATTGTCATGATTGTCTTCGTGGGATGCTTGACCCTCATCATCTTTCCTGCTTCACAGGCACCGCATAAGTGATCCTTCTTGAACTTGACGCCCTCGATGCCTATGACATGTTTCTTCCTTGCAAGGGTGTGGAGGTTCCTCATGCCAGCATGCCCTCGCCTCCGATGCCAGAGCCAGCATTCAGAAGCTTTTGCTAGAAGACATACGGCAAGTTGTGGTCCTGCTGAGAAATCTACCACATACAAATCATCTTTCGGATACCCTTCAAACACTAGAGACTTGTCAGATTCCATTAGTACAAGGCAACGATATTTTCCAAATATCACAATCATGTTTAAATCGCAAAGCATTGAGACAGACATTAAGTTGAAACCAAGGGATTCAACAAGCATGACTTTATCCATGTGTTGATCCTTTGAGATTGCAACTCTACCTAGACCCAATACCTTGCTTTTACCAGTGTCAGCAAATGTGATGTGACTTTTGTCAGATGGACGTAAGGTTGAGTCCATGAGAAGGCTTCACTTGCCAGTCATGTGATTGGTACACCCACTATCAATAATCCATTCTGAAGCTGCTAGTGTCATACCCTACAGTGCAGTTAGGGGGATAGGCTTCATGAAGAGAATTGTGAAGCAAAAACATTTGACGAACCAGTGGATTATTAAAGCTTAGATTAGGATTAGGACTGATAGGGCAAGTAGCAAGCGATTCAGGAACAAAGTACATAATAAGACCATTTGGGCATTTGATCTTGCGCCCAGCAAGATGTTTAAGGTCCCCAGCAATAGTGTTAGACGATTTTGGTTTTCGGCTGGAGACCTTTCCCTGCAAAAGAGAGTTAAGCTTTCTTAGCCACCCACATCTTCAAGGGTGGCTTCGAAGCAATGAGTCTAAGTGCAGCATCTGAGAACTTTGGCTTTGGAGCCCTAGCAAAAAGTCTTGCAGGTGGACAATAGTACTCATAAGAATAAGCAGAATAGTTCTTGGTCTTATGAACATGGCCGTTTGATGAACCGCGCTCATATTCATAGACCTGAGTATGGCTTCCCTGCAAAACATTTGCATTAGTGCGACTCAGGTGAGTCCTCTGTCTATATGAAGCCTTTGGGCTGTATGAAGCCTGTGGTCTGGGATTTGTCTTCTTCACTTGTGGTGTCATGATGACATTCATAGGAAGATTCTCCAAACACCTTTTCGGCACCGAGACCTTCTTCATAGGCAGCCCATTCCTGCAGTTAGTACCAATATACCTAGCAAACACTTCACCATTCTGATTCTTAAACAGTTTATAGTTTGCATCAAAGGATTCATCATTAACAATGGGATTAGCACAAGTGAAGCCAGATAGGGTGGATGGATCCGCTGAAGGTTCCTTTGCAGCAACCCATGTGGTTTTGGGGTACTGCTCAGGTTTCCAGTAAGAGCCATCAGCATTCATTTTCCTTTTGAACCCAACACCATCTTTCCTAGGGTTTCAGTTCAGGATCTGCCTTTTGAGGACATCACATAGTGTCTGATGCCCTTTGAGACTTTTGTACATCCCTGTTTCAAGCAGTATCTTCAACCTAGCATTCTCATCAGCAATAGGAGTGGTATCCTCAGCAGAGGGGTTAGTTACCACATCAACAGTTGAAGATATTGCAATAGTAGCAGCAATAGAACATTCAGCAACAGGAGTAGCGTTATCACACTCAATGCATTTAAGACATGGTGGTTCAAATCCTTCCTGAGCTGAACTGATCTGTTCAGCATGAAGTGACTCGTTTTCCTTTTGAAGATCTTCATGAGCCGCTCTCAATTTCTCAAGATCTTGCTTCCTTTGAAGATAATCATAGGAAAGCCTTTCATGAGTTGTTGAGAGCGTTTCATGACGACTTTCAAGTTCCTCATACTTAACATGAAGATTTTTTATGTCTTCAATTAAGGACTGAGATCGAGTCATTTCAGCATCCAACAGGTCATCGCTTTTGTCTAACAGTTTTTGAATGTGTTCCATAGCTTTCTGTTGTTCAGTTGAAATTTTAGCAAGTGTTTTGTAGCTGGGTTTGGAACCACAATCAGAGTCATCGTCACTAGATGTTTGATAGTGAGTAGTGCGTGTGTTTACCTTGGCACCGCGTGCCATGAAGCAGTAGGAAGGAGCGGAGTAGACCTTGTCATTTGCATCGGTGTCGGAGATGAAGTCATTGTCTTCAGTGTTGAAGATGGACTTGGCAACGTATGCTGTAGCCAGACTCGCAATGCCAGAATCAGACTCCTCCTCAGACTCCACCTCCGCCTCCTCAGAAGTGGACTCCTCCTCAGAATCCATTTCCTTGCCAACAAACGCACGTGCCTTGCCAGATGAGCTCTTCTTGTGTGATGAAGACTTGGAGGAAGACTTGGAAGAAGACTTTGAGTATTTCTTCTTCTTCTTGTTGTCAGAGTCATACTCCTTGCTCTTCTTCTTCTTGTTGTTCTCATTGTCCCACTGTGGACACTCAGAGATGTAGTGTCCAGGTTTCTTGCACTTGTGACATGTTCTCTTCTTGTAGTCATGAGCAGAAGCTTCATCATTCCTTGAGCTTGATCGTGAAGACTTTCTGAAGCCTTTCTTCTTGGTGAATTTTTGGAACTTCTTTACAAGCATAGCAAGCTCCTTTCCAATGTCTTTAGGATCATCAGAACTGCTGTCAGATTCTTCTTCAGATGAGGATACAACCTTTGCCTTCAAGGCACGAGTTCGCCCATAGTTGGGACCGTAGATGTCTCTTTTCTCAGAAAGCTGAAACTCGTGTGTGTTGAACCTCTCAAGTATGTCAGACGGATCGAGTGTCTTGAAATCAGGACGTTCTTGAATCATCAGGGCTAGGGTGTCAAATGAACTATCAAGTGATCTTAGGAGTGTCTTGACGACTTCATGCTTGGTGATCTCAGTAGCGGCGAGGGCTTGAAGCTCATTTGTGATGTCAGTGAGCCGATCAAACGTGAGCTGGACATTCTCATTGTCATTTCTCTTGAAGCGGTTGAAGAGGTTGCGAAGGACACTGATTCTCTGATCTCTCTGGGTTGAGATGCCTTCGTTGACCTTGGAGAGCCAGTCCCAGACTAGCTTAGATGTTTCCAAAGCACTCACGCGGCCATACTGTCCTTTGGTCAGATGACGACAGATGATATTCTTGGCAGTAGAGTCTAGTTGAATGAACTTCTTGACATCAGAAGCAGTGACACCTTCTCCAGCCTCGGGAATGCCGTTCTTGACGACATACCATAGGTCGACATCAATGGCTTCAAGATGCATGCGCATCTTATTCTTCCAGTAGGGATATTCAGTTCCATCGTAGACGGGGCACGCATCGGAGACTTTAATTATCCCTGCAGTCGACATAGGTAAAACTCCAGGTGGTTAAACCGAATCACACAGAACAAGGGAGTACCTTACTCTGATACCAATTCAAAGTGCTAGTGATCGACTAGAGGGGGGGTGAATAGGCGATTTTTATGAAAGTCTTCAAAACATGGAAGTATCAAAGACAAACGATAGAAATAAACCTATTACCATGCAGCGGAAGGTAGACTACACTAGGCACGCCATAGTCAAGTATTCAATGAAGTGAAAGCACAATGACTAATAGCAACTAGGCAGTAAAGATCATGTAGGAAGATATTGTGAAGCCAATCAGAACAAGTAGTCACTTAGTGAAGACAAAAGATAATGCAATCATACAATGACTTCACAAGGACCAACAGTAAGCAAGGGGAAGGGAAGGATGAAACCAGTGACTCACTGAAGACAATGATTTGTTGGACCAGTTCCAGTTGCTGTGACAATTGTACGTCTGGTTAGGGAGGCTGAGATTCAACTCAGAAGACCTCGTCTTCACCTTATTCCCCTTGAGCTAAGGACACCCAGTCCTCGCCCAATCACTCTGGTAAGTATTCAAGGTAGACTTCCAAACCTTCATAGACTTCGTTCACCGGCGATCCACAATGACTCTTGGATGCACAGAACGCGACGCCTAACCGGCTGGAGGATTCATAGTCCTCAAGTGTAATAAGTCTTCAGATCACACAGACAGGAAGACTTAAGTGATGGCTAACACTCTTTGGCTCTGGGTGTTTAGGGCTTTATCCTCGCAAGGAATTCTCTGTCAAAGGCTTCGAGGTAGGTTGCTCTCAAACGACAAAAGCTGTACTCTAACTCTGAGCAGCCAACTGTTTATGGTTGTAGGGGGTGGGCTATTTATAGCCACTAGGCAACCCGACCTGATTTGTCCGAAATGACCCTGGGTCACTAAGGAACTGACACGTGTTCCAACGGTCAGATTTCAAACACACACGGCAACTTTACTTGGGCTACAAGCAAAGCTGACTTATCCAACTCTGGACAAGATTTGCTGTCATAGTCTTCACTTGAAGACATAGGATTTTGGTTAAGAATCACTTTAGTCATTCTGACTGGTTCTCTTGGACCCCACTTAACAGTACGGTGGTTCCTATGACTCAACAAAGAAAAACACAGAACGACGAAACTGCTAAGTCTTCGCGCTCCATAGTCTTCACGCGATGTCTTCTCTTGTCATAGTCTTCAATGTGAATGTCTTCACATACCACCTTTGACTTCAATGTCTTCATACATTTTTAGGGGTCATCTCTGGTAGGAAAACCGAATCAATGAGGGACTTCTACCTCTGTTATCCTGCAATTCTCACAAACACATTAGTCCCTCAACTAGGTTTGTCGTCAATACTCCAAAACCAACTAGGGGTGGCACTAGATGCACTTACAGTTGTATTAAAAATCTTCAGGTGAATGCCATCATGACACCACCTGGGAAGAAGACAAACCCCAGACCAAAGGCTTCATATGGTCCAAAGGCTTCATACAGACAGAGGACTCACTAGAGTCACCCTAACACTAATGTTTTGCAGGGTAACCATACTCATGCCTATGAATATGAGTGTGTTTCATCAAACCACCATGTTCGTAAGACCAAGAACTATTCTGCCTATTCTTATGAGTATTATTCACCTCCCGCAATACTATTTTCTAGGGCTCCAAAGCCAAAGTTCTCAGATGCTGCAATTAGACTCATTGCTTCGAAGCCACCACTGAAAATGTGGGTGCTTAAGAAAACTTAACTCTCTTTTGCAGGGAAGGGTCTCCAGCCGGAAATCAAAGGCGTCAGATGCTATTGTTGGAGGCCTAAAACATCTCGTGGGGCGCAAGATAAAATGCCCAAATGGTCTTACTATGTATTTTGTTCCTGAATCGCTTGCAAATCATCCTATCAGTCCTAACCTGGATCTGAGCTTTCATAATCCACTTTCTCGCCAAATGTTTATGCTTCACAATACCCTTCGTGAAGCCTATCCCCCTAACTGCACTGTAGGGTATGACACCAGCTGCTTCAGAATGGATTATTGACAGTGGATGCACTAACCACATGACTGGCGATCGAAGTCTCCTCATGGACTCAACCTTACGTCCATATGACAAGAGTCACATCACATTTGCTGACACTGGTAAAAGCAAGGTATTGGGTCTAGGTAGAGCTGTAATCTCAAAGGATGAGCACATGGACAAAGTGATGCTTGTTGAATCCCTTGATTTCAACTTAATGTCTGTCTCAATGCTTTGTGACTTGAACATGATTGTGATATTTGGAAAATATCATTGCCTTGTTCTAATGGAATCCGACAATTCTCTAGTCTTTGAAGGGTACCAAAAAGGTGATCTGTACATGGTAGATTTCTCAGCAGGACTACAGTTGGATGTATGTCTTCTAGCAAAAGCTTCAGAGTGCTGGCTCTAGCATCGAAGGCTAGGGCATGCTGGCATGAGGAACTTGTACACTCTCGCAAAGAAGAAGCTTGTCGTAGCCATGGAGGGCATCAAGTTCAAAAAGGATCATCTGTGTGGTGCCTGCGAAGCTGGGAAGATTACTAGAGCCAAGCATCCCTCGAGGACAATGATGACGACATCACATCCCTTAGAGCTACTTCACATGGACCTATTCGGCCCTACTCATTACTCCACTCTTACTACCACTTCTTGTCTCTATGGGTTCGTCATTGTTGATGACTACTCTAGATATTCCTAGGTGCATATAATTCTCTACAAGACTGAAGTGCAGGATATCTTCAGACAATTTGCAAATCATGCCATGACGAACTATGGCATCAAGATCAAGCACATCAGAAGTGACAACGGCACAGAGTTCAAGAACACCGGCCTCGACACTTATCTTGATACATTGGGCATCACTCATGAGTTCTCAGCTCCATAGACACCTCGGCAGAATGGCATCGTGGAATGCAAGAACAAAACACTCATTGAGATGGCTCGGACGATGCTTGATGAGTACAAGACTCAAAGGAAGTTCTGGCCTGAAGGTATTTATACTGCATGACATGTCATCAACCGTGTTTATCTTCACAAGCTTCTAAGGAAGACATCATATGAGCTACTGACTGGTAAGAAGCCAAACGTAATCTACTTCAGAGTATTTGGTGCTAGGTGCTGGATCAAAGATCTGCATCACACTTCAAAATTTGCATCGAAAGCACATGAAGGTTTTATGCTTGGTTACGGAAAGGATTCACACTCCTACAGAGTCTTCAACCTCTTTCACTATAAAGTGGTTGAAACTGTGGATGTGCGGTTCGATGAAACTAACGGCTCGCAAAGAGAGCACCTGCCAAATGTGCTAGATGAAGTATCACCAAGTGAATACATCAAGCTTATGGGTACTGGAGAAATCATACCTTCAGAGGCACGGGATGAAGAGGAACTTATCATTTCTGCACCAAATCAACCCAAAGACTCTGCTCAGCCTGATGCCAATGTTGAAGATGAAGACGATGATCAGCAAGGGCAAAATCTTCGTCTAGTTCATCCTCGTATTGCAAATTAAGTATAGATTGAGAAGATAATTGACAGCATCAATGCACCAGGTCCCCCTACTTGTTCAAGAGCAACACAACTAGCAAATTTCTATGGGCACTTTGCATTTGTCTCCATATCTGAACCCGAGAAAGTTGTTGAAGCCTTCATGGAACCTGAATGGATTCAAGCTATGCAAGAAGAGCATCAATAGTTCGAGCTGAACAATGTATGGGAACTGGTCAAGCGTCCTGATCCTTGTAAGCACAATATCATAGGCACAAAATGGATCTATCGCAACAAACAAGGTGAGGATGGTCAAGTTGTCAGAAACAAGGCTCGTCTCATTGCTTAAGGATACACGCAAGCTGAAGGGATTGAATTCGATGAAACATTTGCTCCAGTGGCTAGGCTTGAAGCCATTCACATTCCGCTAGCCTATGCCAACCACCACAACATCCTTCTGTATCAGATGGATGTGAAGAGTGCCTTTCTCAATGGCAAGATTGAAGAAGAAGTGTATGCTGCACAACCACCTGGCTTTGAAGATCCAAAGCATCCTGATATGGTTTACAAGCTCAACAAGGCATTGTATGGCCTCAAACAAGCCCCTCGTGCTTGGTATGACACACTCAAAGACTTCCTGAAGAGCAAAGTCTTCAAACCTGGTTCCCTAGATCCCACTCTCTTCATGAAGACATACGATGGTGAACTGTTTGTGTGCCAGATCTATGTGGATGACATTATCTTTGGCTGCACTGACAAAAGATACAGTGATGAGTTTGGACACATGACGCAAGAGTAATATCAGATGTCCATGATGGGTGAGCTAAAGTTCTTTCTTGGATTGCTAAGACATAGTTGTTTCGTAGTTTCCTTTTCTTCTTTGTTGAGTCATAGGAACCACCGTACTATTAAGTGGGGTCCAAGTGAACAAAGTCAGAGTGACTGAAGTGATGCTCAACCAAATCCAAAGTCTTCGAGCGAAGACAATGAGAGCAAATCTTATCCAGAGCTGGATAAGTCAGCTTTACTTGTAGCTCAAGTCAAGTTGCCGCGTGGGTTTGAAATCTGACTGTTGGACACGTGTGAGTTCCTTAGTGATCCAGGGTCATTTCAGACGAATCACATCGGGTTGCCTCCTGGCTATAAATAGTCCACCCTCTACACCATAAATTGGTGGCTTCTCAAAGTTAGTGCACGGCTTTTGTCGTTTGAGAGCAGCCCACCTCCGAAGCCTTTGAGAGAGAAATCCTTGCGAGGACAAAGCCCTAAACACCTAGAGCCAAAGAGTGTTAGGCATCACTGAAGTCTTTCTGTCTGTGTGATCTAAAGACTTGTTACACTTGAGGACTGTGAATCCTCCAGCCAGTTAGGCGTCGCGTTCTGAGCATCCAAGAGCCATTGTGGACCGCCGGTGAAAAAATTCTGTGAAGGTTTGGAAGTCTCCCTTGAAGACTTACCAGAGTGATTGGGTGAGGACTGTGTGTCCTTAGATCAAGGGGAATAAGGTGAAGACGCGGTCTTCTGAGTTGAATCTCAGCCTCCCTAATCAGACGTACAGTTTTCACAGCAACTGGAACTGGTCCAACAAATACCTGTCCTCACCAAGAAACTGGTTCTATCTCTTACCTCCCTTTACTTACTGTTTGTCTTCGTGAAGTCATTGCCTGCTTGCATGATCTGATTGATTTCACTGTGTGAAGACTGTTGTTGATTGGCTTCATACTATCTTCCATCTTGATCCATACTACCTAGCTGGTGATAGTCTTCATGCTTTCACTTCATTGCTTACTTGACTACGGCTTGTCTAGTGTAGTCTACCTTCCGCTGCATATCAATAGGTTCATTTCTACTTGTTGTTTTCAAAGCCCCCGTGTTTTGAAGACTTCCATAAAAATCGCCTATTCACCCCCTCTAGTAGATAACTACCACTTTCAACATCAACATCAAATTCCACAGAGCCATTGCAAATGAGCTGGCCTTGGCTCAGAAGATCGTCGAGCTGAAGAACAAGATGTTGGGGAACGTAGTAATTTCAAAAAAATTCCTACGCACACGCAAGATCATGGTGATGCATAGCAATGAGAGGGGAGAGTGTTGTCTATGTACCCTCGTAGACCGAAAGCGGAAGCGTTAGCACAACGCGGTTGATGTAGTCGTACGTTCTTCATGATCCGACCGATCAAGTACCAAATGCACGGCACCTCCGAGTTCAGCACATGTTCAGCTCGATGATGTCCCGCGAACTCCAATCCAGTAGAGCTTCACGGGAGAGTTCCGTCAGCACGACGGCGTGGTGACGATGATGATGTTCTACCGTTGCAGGGCTTCGCTTAAGCACCACTACGATATGATCGAGGTGGATTATGGTGGAAGGGGGCACCGCACACGACTAAGAGATCAAGAGATCAATTGTTGTGTCTATGGGGTGCCCACTGGCCACGTATATAAAGGAGTGGAGGAGGAGGGGGCCGGCCAAGAGGAGGAGGGGTGCCCAAGGGGGGCAATCCTACTCCAAGTAGGTTTTGCCCCCCTTTCCTATTCCAACTAGGAGAAGGGGGAAGGCGGAGGTGGAGAGAAGGAAGGAGAAGGGGGGCCACGCCCCCTTCCCTTTCCCAATTCGGATTGGGGCAAGGGGGGCTATGCGCCACCTCCTGCTGCCTGTCCTCTTCCACTACTTTGGGCCCATGAGGCCCAATAACCCCTGGGGGGGTTCCGGTAACCCCCCGGTACTCTGGTATATATCCAATAACCCCCGAACCATTCCGGTGTTCGAATATAGTCGTCCAATATATCAATCTTCATGTCTCAACCATTTCGAGACTCCTCGTCATGTCCGTGATCACATCTGGGAGTCTGAACAACCTTCGGTACATCAAAACTCATAATATAACCGACATCGAAACGTTAAGCGTGCGGACCCTACGGGTTCTAGAACTATGTAGACATGACCGAGACATGTCTCCGGTCAATAACCAATAGCGGAACCTAGATGCTCATATTGGCTCCCACATATTCTCCAAAGATCTTTATTGGTCAGACCGCATAACCACATACGTTATTCCCTTTGTCATCGGTATGTTACTTGCCCGAGATTCGATCGTCGGTATCTCAATACCTAGTCCAATCTCGTTACCGACAAGTCTCTTTCCTCATTTTGTAATACATCATTCCGCAACTAACTCATTTAGTTGCAATGCTTGTAAGGCTTAAGTGATGTGCATTACCAAGAGGGCCCAGAGATACCTCTCCGACAATCGGAGTGACAAATCCTAATCTCGAAATACATCAACCCAACAAGTACCTTTGGAGACACCTATAGAGCACCTTTATAATCACCCAGTTACGTTGTGATGTTTGGTAGCACACAAAGTGTTCCTCCCGTAAATAGGAGTTGCATAATCTCATAGTCATAGGAACATGTATAAGTTATGAAGAAAGCAACAGCAACAAACTAAACGATCAAGTGCTAAGCTAACGGAATGGGTCAAGTCAATCATATCATTCTCCTAATGATGTGATCCCGTTAATCAAATGACAACTCATGTCTATGGTTAGGAAACATAACCATCTTTGATTAACGAGCTAGTCAAGTAGAGGCATACTAGTGACACTCTGTTTGTCTATGTATTCACACATGTATTATGTTTCCGGTTAATACAATTCTAGCATGAATAAGAAACATTTATCATGATATAAGGAAATAAATAATAACTTTATGATTGCCTCTAGGGCATATTTCCTTCAGTCTCCCATTTGCACTAGAGTCAATAATCTAGATTACACTGTTATGATCCTAACACCCATGGAGCCTTGGTGCTGATCATGTTTTGCTCGTGGAAGAGGCTTAGTCAACGGGTTTGAAACATTTAGATCCGTATGTATCTTGCAAATTTCTATGTCTCCCACCTGGACTAAATCCTGGATGGAATTGAAGCGTCTCTTGATGTGCTTGGTTCTGCTGTGAAATCTGGATTCCTTCGCTAAGGCAATTGCTCCAGTATTGTCACAAAAGATTTTCATTGGACCCGATGCACTAGGTATGACACCTAGATCGGATATGAACTCTTTCATCCAGACTCCTTCATTTGTTGCTTCCGAAGCAGCTATGTACTCCGCTTCCCATGTAGATCCCGCACGACGATTTGTTTAGAACTGCACCAACTGACAGCTCCACCGTTCAATAAAAACACGTATCCGGTTTGCGATTTAGAATCGTCCGAATCAGTGTCAAAGCTTGCATCAATGTAACCATTTACGACGAGCTCTTTGTCACCTCCATAAACGAGAAACATATCCTTAGTCCTTTTTAGGTTCTTCGGGATGTTCTTGACCGCTGTCTAGTGATCCACTCCTAGATTACTTTGGTACCTCCCTGCTAGACTTATAGCAAGGCACACATCAGGTCTGGTACACAACATTGCATACATGATAGAGCCTATGGCTGAAGCATAGGGAACATCTTTCATTTTCTCTCTATCTTCTGCAGTGGTCGGACATTGAGTTTTACTCAATTTCACACCTTGTAACACATGCAAGAACCCTTTCTTTGCTTGATCCATTTTGAACTTCTTCAAAACTTTGTCAAGGTATGTGCTTTGTGAAAGTCCAATTAAGCGTCTTGATCTATCTCTATAGATCTTAATGCCCAATATGTAAGCAGCTTCACCGAGGTCTTTCATTGAAAAACTCTTATTCAAGTATCCCTTTATGCTATCCAGAAATTCTATATCATTTCCAATCAATAATATGTCATCCACATATAATATCAGAAATGCTACCGAGCTCCCACTCACTTTCTTCTAAATACAGGCTTCTCCAAAAGTCTATACAAAACCAAATGCTTTGATCACACTATCAAAGCGTTTATTCCAACTCCGAGAGGCTTGCACCAGTCCATAAATGGATCGCTGGAGCTTGCACACATTGTTAGCTCCCTTTGGATCGACAAAACCTTCCGGTTGCATCATATACAACTCTTCTTCCAGAAATCCATTCAGGAATGCGGTTTTGACATCCATCTGCCAAATTTCATAATCATAAAATGCGGCAATCGCTAACATGATTCAGACAGACTTAAGCATCGCTACGGGTGAGAAAGTCTCATCGTAGTCAATCCCTTGAACTTGTCGAAACCCTTTCGCAACAAGTCGAGCTTTGTAGATAGTAACATTACCGTCAGTGTCAGTCTTCTTCTTGAAGATCCATTTATTCTCAATTGCTTGCCGATCAATGGGCAAGTCTACCAAAGTCCACACTTTGTTCTCATACATGGATCCCATCTCAGATTTCATGGCTTCAAGCCATTTTGCGGAATCTGGGCTCACCATCGCTTCTTCATAGTTCGTAGGTCCATCATGATCCAGTAGCATGACTTCCAGAATAGGATTACCGTACCACTCTGGCGCGGATCTTACTCTGGTTGATCTACGAGGTTCAGTAATAACTTGATCTGAAGTTTCATGATCATCATCATTAACTTCCTCACTAATTGGTATAGTTGTCACAGGAACCGGTTTCTGTGATGAGCTACTTTCCAATAAGGGAGCAGGTACGGTTACCTCATCAAGTTCTACTTTCCTCCCACCCACTTCTTTCGAGAGAAACTCCTTCTCTAGAAAGGATACATTCTTAGCAACGAATGTCTTGCCTTCGGATCTGTGATAGAAGGTGTACCCAACAGTCTCCTTTGGGTATCCTATGAAGACACATTTCTCCGATTTGGGTTTGAGCTTATCAGGTTGAAGCTTTTTCACATAAGCATCGCAGCCCCAAACTTTAAGAAACGACAATTTTGGTTTCTTGCCAAACCACAGTTCATAAGGTGTCGTCTCAACAGATTTCGGTGGTGCCCTATTTAACGTGAATGCAGCCGTCTCTAAAGCATAACCCCAAAACGATAGCGGTAAATCAGTAAGAGACATCATAGATCGCACCATATCTAGTAAAGTACGATTACGATGTTCGGACACACCATTACGCTATGGTGTTCCGGGTGGCGTGAGTTGCAAAACTGTTCCGCTTTGTTTCAAATGTAGACCAAACTCGTAACTCAAATATTCTCCTCCACGATCAGATTGTAGAAACTTTATTTTCTTGTTACGATGATTTTCAACTTCACTCTGAAATTCTTTGAACTTTTCAAATGTTTCAGATTTATGTTTCATCAAGTAGATATACCCATATCTGCTTAAATCATCTGTGAAGGTGAGAAAATAACGATATGTGCCACGAGCCTCAACATTCATCGGACCACATACATCTGTATGTATGATTTCCAACAAATATGTTGCTCTCTCCATAGTACCGGAGAACGGCGTTTTAGTCATCTTGCCCATGAGGCACGGTTCTCAAGTACCAAGTGATTCATAATCAAGTGGTTCCAAAAGTCCAATAATATGGTGTTTCTTCATGCGCTTTACACCGATATGACCTAAACGGCAGTGCCACAAATAAGTTGCACTATCATTATCAACTCTGCATCTTTTGGCTTCAACATAATGAATATGTGTATCACTACTATCGAGATTCATCAAAAATAGACCACTCTTCAAGGGTGCATGACTATAAAAGATATTACTCATATAAATAGAACAACCATTATTCTCTGATTTAAATGAATAACCGTCTCACATCAAACAAGATCCAGATATAATGTTCATGCTCAACGCTGGCACCAAATAACAATTATTTAGGTCTAAAACTAATCCCGAAGGTAGATGTAGAGGTAGCGTCCCGACCGCGATCACATCGACTTTGGAACCATTTCCCACGCGCATTGTCACCTCGTCCTTGGCTAGTGTTCGCTTAATCTGTAGTTCCTGTTTCGAGTTGTAAATATTAGCAACGGAACCAGTATCAAATACCCAGGTGCTACTATGAGCTCTAGTAAGGTACACATCAATAACATGTATATCACATATACCTTTGTTCACCTTGCCATCCTTCTTATCCACCAAATACTTGGGGCAGTTCCGCTTCCAGTGACCAGTCTGCTTGCAGTAGAAGCACTCAGTTTCAGGCTTAGGTCCAGACTTGGGTTTCTTCTCCTGAGCAGCAACTTGTTTGCTATTCTTCTTGAAGTTTCCCTTCTTCTTCCCTTTGCCCTTTTTCTTGAAACTGACGGTCTTATTGACCATCAACACTTGATGCTCCTTCTTGATTTCTACCTCCGCAGCCTTTAGCATTGCGATGCACTCGGGAATCGTCTTATCCATCCCTTGCATGTTATAGTTCATCACGAAGCTCTTGTAGCTTGGTGGCAGTGATTGAAGAACTCTGTCAATGACACTATCAACAGAAAGATTAACTCCCAGTTGAGTCAAGTGATTATGATACCCAGACATTTTGAGTATATGTTCACTGACAGGACTATTCTCCTCCATCTTGCAGCTATAGAACTTATTGGAGACTTCATATCTCTCAATCCGGGCATTTGCTTGAAATATTAACTTCAACTCTTGGAACATCTCATATGCTCCATGACGTTCAAAACGTCATTGAAGTCCCGATTCTAAGTCATAAAACATGGCACACTGAACTATTGAGTAGTCATCAACTTTGCTCTGCCAGATGCTCATAACATCTGGTGTTGCTCCTGCAGCAGGCCTGGCACTCAGCGGTGCTTCCAGGACGTAATTCTTCTGTGCAGCAATGAGGATAATCCTCAAGTTACGGACCCAGTCCGTGTAATTGCTACCATCATCTTTCAACTTTGCTTTCTCAAGGAACGCAATAAAATTCAACGGAACAACAGCACGGGCCATCTATCTACAATCAAACATAGACAAGCAAAATACTATCAGGTACTAAGTTCATGATAAATTTAAGTTCAATTAATCATATTACTTAAGAACTCCCACTTAGAAAGACATCCCTCTAATCTTCTAAGTGATCACGTGATCCAAATCAACTAAACCATAACCGATCATCACGTGAAATGGAGTAGCTTTCAATGGTGAACATCAATATGTTGATCACATCTACTATATGATTCACGCTCGACCTTTCGGTCTTAGTGTTCCGAGGCCATATCTACATATGCTAGGCTCTTCAAGTTTAACCTGAGTATTCTGTGTGTGCAAAAACTGGCTTGCACCCGTTGTAGATGGACGTAGAGCTTATCACACCCGATCATCATGTGGTGTCTGGGCACGACGAACTTTGGCAATGGTGCATACTCAGGAAGAACACTTTTATCTTGAAATTTAGTGAGAGATCATCTTATAATGCTACCGTCAATCAAAGCAAGATAAGATGCATAAAAGATAAACATCACATGCAATCAATATAAGTGATATGATATGGCCATCATCTTGTGCTTGTGATCTCCATCTCCGAAGCACCTTCATGATCACCATCGTCACCGGCGTGACACCTTGATCTCCATCGTAGCATCATTGTCGTCTCGCCAATCTTATGCTTCCACGACTATCGCTACCGCTTAGTGATAAAGTAAAGCATTACAGGGCGATTGCATTGCATACAATAAAGCGACAACCATATGGCTCCTGCCAGTTGCCGATAACTCGGTTACAAAACGTGATCATCTCATACAATAAAATTTAGCATCATGTCTTGACCATATCACATCACAACATGCCCTGCAAAAACAAGTTAGACGTCCTCTACTTTGTTGTTGCAAGTTTTACGTGGCTGCTACGGGCTTAGCAAGAACCGTTCTTACCTACGCATCAAAACTACAACGATAGTTTGTCAAGTTGATGATGTTTTAACCTTCGCAAGGACCAGGCGTAGCCACACTTGGTTCAACTAAAGTTGGAGAAACTGACACCCGCCAGCCACCTGTGTGCAAAGCACGTCGGTAGAACCAGACTCGCGTAAGCGTACGCATAATGTTGGTCCGGGCCGCTTCATCCAACAATACCGCCGAACCAAAGTATGACATGCTGGTAAGCAGTATGACTTATATCGCCCATAACTCACTTGTGTTCTACTCGTGCATATAACATCAACGCATAAAACCTGGCTCGGATGCCACTGTCGGGGAACGTAGTAATTTCAAAAAATTTCCTACGCACACGCAAGATCATGGTGATGCATAACAACGAGAGGGGAGAGTGTTGTCTACGTACCCTCGTAGACCGAAAGCGGAAGCGTTAGCACAACGCGGTTGATGTAGTCGTACGTTCTTCATGATCCGACCGATCAAGTATCGAACACACGACACCTCCGAGTTCAGCACACGTTCAGCTCGATGACGCCCCGCGAACTCCAATCCAGTAGAGCTTCACGGGAGAGTTCCGTCAGCACGACGGCGTGGTGACGATGATGATGTTCTACCGTTGCAGGGCTTCGCCTAAGCATCGCTATGATATGATCGAGGTGGATTATGGTGGAAGGGGGCACCGCACACGGCTAAGAGATCAAGAGATCAATTGTTGTGTCTATGGGGTGCCCCCTGGCCACGTATATAAAGGAGTGGAGGAGGAGGGGACCGGCCAAGAGGAGGAGGCGCGCCCAAGGGGGGCAATCCTACTCCAAGTAGGTTCCCCCCCTTTCCTATTCCAACTAGGAGAAGGGGGAAGGCGGAGGTGGAGAGAAGGAAGGAGAAGGGGGGCCGCGCCCCCTTCCCTTTCCCAATTCGGATTGGGGCAAGGGGGGCTGCGCGCCACCTCCTGCTGCCTCTCCTCTTCCACTACTTTGGGCCCATGAGGCCCAATAACCCCCGGGGGGGCGG
>NC_041392.1:251451584-251584699 GCF_002162155.2 Triticum dicoccoides | reverse complement strand
GTAACCCCCGGTACTCCGGTATATATCCGATAACACCCGGAACCATTCCGGTGTCCGAATATAGTCCTCCAATATATCAAGCTTCATATCTTGACCATTTAGAGACTCCTCATCATGTCCGTGATCACATCCGGGAGTCCGAACAACCTTCGGTACATCAAAACTCATAATATAACCGGCATCAAAACGTTAAGCGTGCGGACCCTACGGGTTCGAGAACTATGTAGACATGACCGAGACATGTCTGTGGTCAATAACCAATAGCGGAACCTAGATGCTCATATTGGCTCCCACATATTCTACGAAGATCTTTATCGGCCAGACCGCATAACCACATACGTTGTTCCCTTTGTCATCGGTATGTTACTTGCCAGAGATTCGATCGTCGGTATCTCAATACCTAGTTCAATCTCGTTACCGGCAAGTCTCTTTACTCGTTCCGTAATACATCATTCCGCAACTAACTCATTTAGTTGCAATGCTTGCAAGGCTTAAGTGATGTGCATTACCGAGAGGGCCTAGAGATACCTCTCCGACAATCGGAGTGACAAATCATAATCTCAAAATATGCCAACCAAACAAGTACCTTTGGAGACACCTGTAGAGCACCTTTATAATCACCCAGTTACGTTGTGACGTTTGGTAGCACACAAAGTGTTCCTCCGGTAAACGGGAGTTGCATAATCTCATAGTCATAGGAACATGTATAAGTTATGAAGAAAGCAATAGCAACAAACTAAACGATCAAGTGCTAAGCTAACGGAATGGGTCAAGTCAATCATATCATTCTCCTAATGATGTGATCCCGTTAATCAAATGACAACTCATGTCTATGGTTAGGAAACATAACCATCTTTGATTAACGAGCTAGTCAAATAGAGGCATACTAGTGACACTCTGTTTGTCTATGTATTCACACATGTATTATGTTTCCGGTTAATACAATTCTAGCATGAATAATAAACATTTATCATGATATAAGGAAATAAATAATAACTTTATTATTGCCTCTAGGGCATATTTCCTTCACAAGATTGACTTTGAGAAGGCACAGTTCAAGAAGCACACGACAAAGCTCAGCGTAGCTGATTTTCAGAACTTCAAGCAGATGCTGCATAACCTCAAGGAGCAGTTTCACTAGAAACGCGAAGAAGCCAAAGGAAGAGAGCAGATGAAATACTTCGCAGAGAAATGTTTTCAAGCGCACAATGAGGCTAAGAAGCGCAAGGCTCTAGGCGTCTTGGTATCGATCCAGAATGGCTGCCAAACAGAATTAGAAGTCTGCTGCGGCACACACTGAAGCACCAAGGCAGGATGCACCTAGCATTGTATTCCCAGCCAGCATGACAGGCTCAAAGCCTAAGGTCCCCTCAGCAGCTTCAGAACTGAAGAATACTAGGGTAGCTGAAGCCGACCAAAAAGCGCAAGCACAGGAATGCCACTGATGGTGCTCCATCAGCAAAGAAGCCAAAGACAAAGTCTTCGCGGAAAGAGTGTGCTGCTACCACAGAGCCACTTGTTGTTGAGCCCATCTCAGTTGCTCACCCTGCCTCCTCAAACCAAGAGCGTCAACTTGTAGTTCACGAGCCTGCTACCACAGATGCTCCTGAAGACGAAGAAGTACCAGCTGCTGACCCCATCACAGCTGAAGACATTGGTCATGAAGACAATGTAGAAGATGATGAAGTCCTTCCTCAGATCGAGAACCAACCGGTATCATCGCCTTTTCTCATGAATAGCGAACTCATCAGCATTGGTCGTCCTTTGGCGCCAATTTCTCAGGATGCTTCGTGGGCTGATCACCCTCAACAAGAGACCCCAAGTAAGGAAGACACACCCAGTACTCCAACACCTCAAGCCACCACTCCGGTGCTTGACGATGACTACATGGTCCAGACCACTCCATCACCACAGGCATTGCCCGCATTCCACAGGCTTCACAAAGGCCCTAGGCCACAGGTCACCATGTTGAGCATTCCTGAAGGAGAAGTGCAACAAATCTTAGTCGCACGTGAAGTGTTTCCTGAAGCCACTCCTAATGTGAATGTCTCAGATTCTAAAGCCAAAGCCGCTGAAGACATTCCGGATGCATCAGCTGGAGACAATCAAGAACCAAGACAAGAAGAAGCAAGAGCTGCCACACCCCCTGTTACTCAAGAAGTCGTTCTCGAGGAGAACGTGTCAATGCCCGACCCTCCTGCTACTGAAGGCCCCGAACCATTTATCACATTGTAAGGCGAACTCTATGGCCCGTCAAAGGACATTCTCCTGCAGCCAAGCTTGAAGGCACGATGAAGACATTGGTGTTCTATATCCTGAATGGCATCAGTTTCAATGCTCAAGATTTCTTCATCAGGCAACTTGCTACATCTGGAATTGATCTATTTGGCCTGAAGTTTTATGCTCCATGGGCGATGCGCTTAATCAAGCTTCACTCTTCTATCAACTATCATCCCTCTGCGTGCAACCACCTTTGAAAGTGCTAGTTATCGACTAGAGGGGGGGGGGTGAATAGGAAATTTTTATAAAAGTCTTCAAAACATGGAAGTTTTGAAGACAAACAATAGAAATGAACCTATAAACATGCAGCGCAAGGTGGACTACACTAGGCAAGCCATAGTCAAGTATTCAATGAAGTGAAAGCATGAAGACTAACAGCAGCTAGGAAGTATGGATCAGGATGGAACATAGTATGAAGCCAATAAGAACAAACAGTCACACAGTGAAGACAAATAGATAATGCAAATAGACAATGACTTCACAAAGACCAACTATAAATAAAGAGATGGGAAGGATAGAACCAGTTGCTTAGTGAAGAAGACAATGATTTGTTGGACCAGTTCCAGTTGCTATGACAACTGTACGTCTGGTTAGGGAGGCTGAGATTTAACATAGAAGACAGTGTCTTCACCTTATTCCCCTTGAGCTAAGGACACACAGTCCTCGCCCAATCACTCAGGTAAGTCTTCAAGGTAGACTTCCAAACCTTCACAGACTTCGTTCACCGGCGATCCATAATGACTCTTGGATACTCAAAACGTGACGCCTAACCGGCTGGAGGATTCACAGTCCTCAAGTGTAACAAGTCTTCAGATCACATAGACAGGAAGACTTCAATGATGCCTAACACTCTTTGGCTCTGGGTGTTTAGGGCTTTGTCCTCGCAAGGATTTCTCTCTCAAAGGCTTCGGAGGTGGGTTGCTCTCAAACGATAAAAGTCGTGCACTAACTTTGAGCAGCCACCAATTTATGGTGTAGGGGTGGGCTATTTATAGCCACTAGGCAACCCGACTTGATTTGTCCGAAATGACCCTGGGTCACTAAGGAACTGACACGTGTTCCAATGGTCAGATTTCAAACACACGCGACATCTTGACTTGGGCTACAAGTAAAGCTGACTTATCTAGCTCTGGATAAGATTTGCTCTCATTATCTTCACTAGAAGACTTAGGATTTTGGTTAAGCATCACTTCAGTCATTCTGACTTTGTTCACTGGGACCCCACTTAATAGTACGGTGGTTCCTATGACTCAACAAAGAAGAAAAGGAAACAACGAAACAACTAAGTCTTCGCGCTCCATAGTCTTCACGCGATGTCTTCTCTTGTCATAGTCTTCAATGTGAATATCTTCACATACCACCTTTGTCTTCAATGTCTTCATACATTTTTAGGGGTCATCTTCGGTAGGTAAACCGAATCAATGAGGGACTACTACCTGTGTTATCCTGCAATTCTCACAAACACATTAGTCCCTCAACCAGGTTTGTCGTCAATACTCCAAAACCAACTAGGGGTGGCACTAGATGCACGTACAATATCCCCCTTTTTGGTGATTGATGACAAACTGGTTGAAGTTTTCAACAGGGATAAAAGTATGTGAAATTGTAAAGGATTTAGGTATTGTCTTCGTGAGTAGCATAAAGGCTCCCCCTGAAGTTGTGCATATAAGTATTTTGTTTTGAATGCAAATGCACATGGCAGGTTGTACTTGCGGAGCTCCTCTTCTACTTATGGAGACAATTCATCATGCGTGAAGGGATATAACAAAGATAATGACATGTATAATGAAAAATGGACATCTACAAAATGACTTCGTGCGGAATTTATCGTCGCACATGCGGAATTTATCATCGCATCACATAGTTGACGAAAAGGTAGCAGACGACCGTCAAGTTTAATTGTTACAACTCAAAAGAACCAAATGTATCAAAAGCAAGAGTTGTAAGCACTTGGCAAATGTAGCAAAAGTATAGCAACCACCCATATGGACCCGCTTGAATACTATCAACTCATATGCTTCTCCCCTTTTGTTAGTAATGACCAAAAAGGTTTGAAGACATAGAGCTTGCTACTCGTTCCCATGAGGAGTAGGCGAAGCAGCAGGGTCGTCCTTGAGGTTTGGTGGTGCAGACGAACTTGGTGCAGTGTTGATATGCGCCAAAGTTGGAAGTGGTGAGGTAGCATCATCTTGGTCATCAATGACTCTGGCATTAACAGTCGCAGCTGATGAAGAATAGTCAGAGTCTTTGAGTGAGGGATTCCGACGCAAGTGAGTGTTCCGGGGAGGAGTGGAATCAAACTTGAATCTCTCAGCGAAGCCATCCTGGTGAAGATCATCTTCAGAGCTCAGCAGAGTCAGACTCTTCCATGATCGGTGACAGGTTTCATGTGTAACGAAGGCATTCTTGGTGGCAAGGTTGCGAATGCGATTGACATCCCCCAAGAGGCTTTGTATTTGACGCTTAAGCCAGTCATGATGCTTATCTTGTTTCTGATGTAGAGCGACGAGAAGCTCTCAATCATTGAGAACACGAGATCGCTTCTGAGGCCTTTGATCTATGGTGCTTTCAGTGGCTTCAGTTTGGGTGCGAGGGGCACATGTATTGCCAGCTAAGTGATAAACACGAGAAACAGCCTAAACTCGTTCAATGGGCTGTGAGAAGCTTTCGTGATCAACATTGTGAAGAGTAACAGGCTCTTTGGCAGGCTCTAGGTAGATGGCTTCAACAGACAGACCAACCTCTAGCAAGAATATTAGATGATTGCGTGCAGAAGGTTGATAGTTGATTGCAAGTGAAGCTTGATTAGGCGCATTACCCATGGAGCGTAGAACTTCAGACCAAAGATGTCGGAGCCAGATGCAGCCAACTGCCTGATGAAAAAGTCTCGAGCATTGAAGCTGATGCCATTGAAGATATAGAAAACCAAAGTTTTCATTGCTCCTTCAAGCTTCACTGCAGATGAATGTCCTTTGACATGCCATAGAGTTCGCCTGATGATGTGATAAATGGTGCGAGGCAGATACTCTAGGTATTCAACAAAGAATTTCGTTGGGTATTCAGCGTCGCGTGACAGAGGCTTCATCATGCTCAGCATTTGGCTCAAATTAGGCTCTGGCTTATGGAATATGCTCTCCAAAGCATTCTGGTGTAGTTGAAAACCTGGTTCATAATGTTCGCCAGGAGTGGGCAGGGCTGTAAGCTCAATGATGTCTTGGGCTCTAGCTTCATGATGTACATCACCCGTCATCCACTCAAGGATCCATGTCTTCGGATCCCTGTTGTAGCCACGAATGTGGAGAGTAGCATAGAATTGAAGCAAAAGCTCTTCATTCCAATGTTCTTTTGCTGTCACAAATGGGAGAAGACCAGCATCTTTGAAGTAGTCAAGGGCTTCTTCTAGGCAAGTCAGGCCAGCCATGGCTTCGCTGTCTAGACGCATATGAGGGAAAATGCACCCCTGATTGTATAAGATGCAAGAATAGTAACTGCGCTGCTGATAACTCCAAAATCGGTCTGATGAAATTATTAGCCTTGTGTAGGGGTTCTTGGCACTGTCAAAGAATGTGTTGTGTGCCTTGAAGCCATTCGCATTGAACGATCCTGGTGAGGTTCTTGTACCTGGAAACCTGGACAACCTTGGCTTCGGCTTCTGGACCTGAGGCCTGCGCTCTACATGATAGTCAAATTGCAGACCGGCAGCAGGTGGAGGAACCAGAATGGGCCAGCGGACGGTGGTAAGTTGACCTTGATAGAATTCTTGCTCAATGGTGTGTGGCCTGGGAGGTGGTACAGGATCAGAGGCATTGTCGTCGAGTTGTGGATTTGCTTCAGGTGCAACACTGGCTTCAGGTGCATTCTCTTCTGGCACCACATTAGCTTCAGGCGCCACATTAGCTTCAGCCATGACAACGTCATTGGCTTTAGTGTCGGTGTTAGTGGCCGCCTTAGAGTTTTCAACCTCCACTCGAGTAGCTGGAGGGTCGGACACGTTCGCCTTGAGAACAACTTCAGGGTTGGATAGGGGTGTAGCAACACGTTCTTCTTCTCTTGGTTCTTCTTGTTCATCGGCTGATGCAGCTAGAATGTCTTCAGCAGCTTTGGCTTCAGACTCGGGGATGTTCGTAGTAGGAGAGGCTTTAGGAAAGACTTGGCGTGAAACAAATTGGCGCTCTTCTCCTTCTGGAACACTTGACAGTGTGACATGTGGCCTTGGTCCTTTGCGAAGCCTATGGAACGCTGGCGACGCTTGTGAAGATGGAGTTGGTTGGGCCACAAAGTCATTGTCTTCAAGCACCGGAGTGGTGACATGACGTGGGGGAGTACTTGGTGATTCTTCTTGACGGGGGGAGTCTTGTGGGTGATCAGCCCATGAGTCATCCTGAGTAATTGGCGTCAATGGACGACCAATGCTAATGAGTTCGCTGTTCGTGAGAACAAGCGATGGTACCACATTGTGTTTGATCTGAGGAAGGACTTCATCATCTTCAACATTGTCCTGATGACTGTCGGTGTCAAAACCGGCAGATCTCGGGTAGGGGGTCCCGAACTGTGCGTCTAGGCCGGATGGTAACAGGAGGCAAGGGACACGAAGTTTTACCCAGGTTTGGGCCCTCTCAATGGAGGTAAAACCCTACATCCTTCTTGATTAATATTGATGATATGGGTAGTACAAGAGTAGATCTACCAAGAGATCAGAGAGGCTAAACCCTAGAAGCTAGCCTATGGTATGATTGTTGTTGTGTATGTTGTCCTACGGACTAAAACCCTCCGGTTTATATAGACACTGGAGAGGGTTAGGGTTACACAAAGTCGGTTACAATGGTAGGAGATCTGCATATCCGTATCGCCAAGCTTGCCTTCCACGCCAAGGATAGTCCCTTCCGGACACGGGACGAAGTCTTCAATCTTGTATCTTCATAGTCTAGGAGTCCGGCTGCAGGTATAGTCCGGCTATCCGAACACCCCCTTATCCAGGACTCCCTCGGTAGCCCCCGAACCAGGCTTCAATGATGATGAGTCCGGCGCGCAGATTGTCTTCGGCATTGCAAGGTGGGTTCTCCCCCAATTTCCGTGTACCTGTTGAATAAAGTCCGGTTTCTTGTAGATGTTGCGCTCCTTGGCTTCTACGCCCAATAATGGCCGCTTCCCACGTGTCAAACGAATATGAAAAGTCTGAGTGTTTTTACATCCACACCCCTAGCCAAATAATTGAGCTGCCCTATTTAAGGGGACGAGGATTTAGATCCAAACCACACCTTCTCCCCTTCGCGAGTGTTCATCAGAGCGCATCCGACAAAGGTCCATTCCACCATGGCCAGCCGTCACAACTCCTCCCCTCGCCCTTCCAGCCCTAAGCCTGGATATTTGGGAGAGATGCTCCATCTCGCATAGCGAGCTAGTGACGCTCCAGACCAAGGGATTTCTCCCCCCGGCCTATATGGTCCCGGTTCGAGCCGGTCTTGCCGTCTATAACGGCGAAGAGCAAGCAGAGAGTGCCCCTAATCCCTCCAAAGGAGAGCAGGTGTGCCTCGTCCCTTATTTAATAAGGGGGCTCGGATTTCCAATCCATCCATTTCTCCGGGGGCTGCTGGAGTTCTACAGCCTCCAGCTACATAATCTCACGCCTGCCTCCGTATTGCATATCGCGGGCTTTGTAGCCCTCTGTGAGCTGTTCCTGGGTGTTGAGGCTCATTTCGGGCTGTGGAAAGAGCTATTCTGCCTCGTGCCCCGTTCCAAGAAGGGGTCAATGTATCAAGTGGGCGGAGCCGAAGTGTGGCGCATCGCCGGGACCGGATATCTGTCCGGAACCCCAAAGAAGGCGTCCGAAGACTGGCCCTCGGAATGGTTTTATATAGAAGACGTCCCACTGCCGGATCCTGTCTGGATCGGCCTCCCTGAATTCGACAGTGCTCCCTTAAAGAAATGCCTAAGCTGGCGTCCACGGAGCCCTCAGAGGGAAAGTGACAGGGACGTTATTTACCCGATGGGCCGGATAAGATTGCTAGCTCATTCCGGACTGACCATGATCGGGGTCATGGCCGCATGCATCATGCAAGGGGTGCAGCCGCTATAGGATAGAGGCCACCCCATGTGGGACTTCAACAGTGAGGACGACACCACCCGCTACGGCCGTAAGGGGCCGGATTCGGCTGCGGCTCTAATAAAGACCTTGTCCGCTTTGTACAAGGGAGAAGAGGAGGATTTTCTCCGCGTCGACCCAAAGGGTGGATTTTCCATGTACAATCCTCCAAGCTGGGTGAGTGGTCACATCTTGCCCATCCATTTTATATCCCCATTGTTAAATATTCAATCCAGTGATTTCAACGCAGGAACTGCGCCAGGCTGTTAAAGAAATAAGCAGCCCTCCTCCACAACCCGAGGACCCAGGACGGTCCCTCGACCCAGACTCTCAAGAGGATCCGGACTTTTCGGTGGAGCTGATTGATGGAGCGTTCCATCAACTGAGCAAGGACAACGCCTTGGTGGCCATTACGGCTGATTACCCATCACTAATCCCGGCCTCCCAGAAACGGGAGGCCGATCCTGCGGCGACAAGCCAACGGGGGGCCGCAGGGCCCCGTGGGCAGAAAAGAGGTGCAGTCCGGACTGAGACGTCAGCGCAAAGGTATGGCGCACCCCCTTATCCCAGGTGTTACACCTTCAAGGCACATTAAAACTCGTGCTCTCTTCAGGACAAAGAGACCTTGCTGGACTGGATTCGGAGAGGCTGCCAATCACGCCTCCACCAGCCAGGCTCCAAAGCCTGGTCCGGAGGTGGAGGCGAACACAAGGCGCGCACTGGGCGCTCCTCCGATGGAGGATGTGGACAGGTTGTCTGCCACCAACTCTAAGGTGGAGAGTGCCATGAACCACAGGCATCGCCGGACAATTCTTTGCGACGCTTGTTTCTCCCAAGAGGCGTTAGATGCCTTCAAATCGGGAGATGCGTACCTCCGTGACGCTCAAAATGGTCTAGCCAGAGCCACGGAGCAATATGTAAAAGACATACGGGTAAGAAAATTTTGGTACTTATATATAGATACCAGTAGCCCCCGAGACTTGAAACAGTTAGAATAACTGATTTAAGGATCATTTGTTATGCAGGTTCTTACAGAAAAGAATTCCCTACTGTCCAAGGAGCTAGAAGAGTGCAAAGCCCAACTTGAGGCCGCACTAGCCGCGGCAGGGGAGCCCAAGGAGACCCCCTCTGGTAATATATACTTCGAAAGATAAGTATTCTGCGAAGCACGGCATGGGTGCGAATCTGACAAATGAAATTGCAGATGGCGCCGGATTGAATCCGGAAAGGCAACACCTCCTACACCAGCTAAAGGCTGGTGAGAAGGTGCTGACAAAGGTGAGGCGGGAGAAGAACGATCTCCAAGATGCCAACACCAAGCTGGGCGTCGAGCTGAAAGATGTTCGTGCCCAGCTGTCAGTCTCCGTTAAGGAGAATCAGCAGCTTCAGTGCGGCATATTTAGTAAGTGCTTGAATGAACCTTTGAAAGAAAGTTCGGCCGGGAAGTCGACTAATAGAGCAATGTCTGTAGGTGTGCTAACAGGTCGTCCTATAGAGGAGATGCCCGGTTCTACGGGTGACCTTCTTCCCGAGCTCTCGCAACTGCTCGATCGAGTTCGGCAGGCGATGCGAGACGTCGCCCAGGCCCTGTGGCCATCCATCTCCATGCCCAAAGGTATTGGAGAACTTGCGGAGAAGCTAAAGGGAGCACGACGGCGCTTCCGATTGTGGAAGATATCGGCCTGCCATCAAGGCTCTAGGGAGGCCTGGGCCATGGTGAAGACGCGGTACACAAAGGCTGACCCCAACCACATGGCTGAGGTCGGTCCTGCAGGGCCCGATGGGAAGGAGATCCCTGTAAGCTTAGTATACGGCCAAGTAGAGTTGGCAGCAAAGTGTTCCCAGCAGGTCTGTAAATTAGACAGCCTGTTAGATGTTATTGAAGAGGAATACAATCAGTTAAAATGACTATGTAATTTGATTGACATTTATAATGCCTTCTAGCCGGATTGTAGATCATTTGTCATGGCTGACCTTTTCGCCTCAGCCTCGGGACCAGACGGTGCGGAGTGTGTCCGAATTCACATGCGGTTATATAGGAACCAGGGAATGCATGGAGACCAGGCGTAGGGGTCATTAGTGCGTGAACAGACAAGTGCCCGACTAGTTATGTTATATTACATGGTTAGTAAGAAACATCTTCCAGGGAGAATAGTTCCGTTAGGGGTTCCTTTCCCTAGGAGGCATGCCCTAAAGTGCATGTCCATGCTGCGAAAAGAAACGCAGGAAAAACATCTGGGGGCGTATAGATAAAAAAAGATCATCTTTAGTTCACCGACCGAATATTCCCTTAAGAACGCTAGCTTTCGGCTTCACCCAGTCTGAGGTACACGTCCGGCTGACCCGGTAGTAACAATCGCAGAGGTGCTCCCTTTACCACCTAGCCGAACAATCGGGAACGTAGGGGTAAGCACAGGAGCCAGGCAACCCAGCTTGGCCAAAACTTAAGTCATATCGATGCATATAATGGTGAATAAAAGGTACATGCGGAAGTGTGACACATGTGTTGGGCATGAAGCCCGTATGAATAAGCTTCTGTTTAAAGAAGCCCCCAGGTTTAATGAGCGCGGATAGCGCGTCACTTTATGAGCCTTTAAAGGCTATAAGAGAGAGAGAGAGAGAGAGCAGAAGAGAAATGTAAGACAGAAAATATATAAAAAATGGACAGAGGAAGGAGACAAACACAGAGTCCAGCGCTAGGCATAGAATCTTCATTGACGGGCTGTGTTCCATGGGTTCGGCTCGAGTCGGTTATCCGATGCATCCCGCAGGCGGTATGCTCCACCAGTCAGGACTTGATCAATTATGAAGGGACCTTCCCACTTGGGCTTGAGTTTGTCCTTTTTCTTGTCCGGTAGTCGTAGAACTAATTCACCAACGTTGTAATTTTTGGCCCGTACTTCTTTGCTTTGGTATCTTCGAGCCTGCTGTTGATAGAATGCGGAACGGGCTTTTGCCACGTCACGCTCTTCCTTCAATGCGTCCAAGCTGTCCTGCCGATCGAGCTCGGCTTCTCTTTCTTCGTACATGCGCACTTGAGGTGAGTCATGAATGTCGCAAGGCAAAACTGCCTCTGTGCCGTACACCATAAAGAATGGTGTGTATCCGGTGGTGCGATTCGGCGTGGTCCGCAGCCCCCAGAGTACGGAGTCGAGCTCCTCTACCTAGTGCGTGTTAGATTCCTTGAGGGACTGCACTAATCTGGGTTTGATGCCACTCATGATAAGACCATTTGCACATTCGACCTGGCCGTTAGTTTGTGGGTGATAGATGGAAGCATAATCGAGCTTAACGCCCATGTTTTTGCACCAGAGTTTTACCTCGTCGGCCGTGAAGTTTGTGCCGTTATCAGTGATGATGCTGTGGGGGACGCCGTAACGGTGTACAACCCCGGATATAAGGTCTATCACCGGTCCGGATTCGGCCGTCTTAACAGGCTTGGCTTCTATCCATTTGGTGAACTTATCCACCATGACCAGTAAGTATTTTTGCTTGTGGGTTCCGCCTTTAAGGGGTCCAACCATGTCAAGCCCCCAGACCGCGAAGGGCCAAGTAATGGGGATAGTTTGGAGGGCGGTGGGTGGCATATGGCTTTGGTTTGCAAAGAGCTGGCAACCGGTGCATCGTTGGACTAAGTCCTGAGCGTCTGCCCGGGCCGTCGGCCAATAAAAGCATGTACGAAAGGCCTTGCTTACAAGGGACCGAGCTGCAGCGTGAT
Source organism: Triticum dicoccoides (assembly GCF_002162155.2). NCBI lineage: Eukaryota > Viridiplantae > Streptophyta > Magnoliopsida > Poales > Poaceae > Triticum > Triticum dicoccoides. The sequence goes on along the minus strand of NC_041392.1, from coordinate 251,572,619 downwards.
GACCGCCCAGTCCAGCATGAATTTCAGCCAGGAGGTTCCGCACCTCCTCTTCGGAGATGCACCTTTGAAGGACTTCGGTAGTTCTTTTCTTATAAAGCTCTCCCTCGTGGAGTCTGTAGGCTTTGGATCGCCGCACTATGCAGTGTGCCTCATTTTGGTCCTCGGGGAGTTCCTGCCTAGTAAGGTAGGCGAGGAATGGTTCTGTCCACGGGGCGATGACAACCATTATTACGTGGGTTCAAGGTGTTATTTCATTTGCAGAGCCTCCGATTGTGTTAGAATGTTCGGTGTCGGGCAGTGCGGTTGGGTCCGGGCTGTTATTGTTCGGCTCCCCTTCCCATACTATGGATGGCTTGAACAACCTTTCCAAGAAGATGTTGGGGGGGACTACATCGCGTTTTGCACCGATGCATGCCGGGACATCTGCCGCCTGATTATTTTCCCGGGCTATATGGTGAAATTCAAGCCCCTCGAACCGAGCTGACATTTTTAGGACGGCGTTGCAGTAAGCTGCCATTTTTAGATCCTTGGCATCGAAGTCTCCATTTATTCGGGATATTGCGAGGTTCGAGTCCCCGCGCACCTCTAGGCGTTGAATGCCCATGGATACTGCCATCGGGAGACCATGTAAAAGGGCCTCATATTCGGCTGCATTGTTGGAGTCCGTGTACATAATCTGGAGTACGTATTGAACTATGTCTCCTATGGGGGATGTCAAAATTACGCCGGCCCCCAGTCCGGCCAACATCTTGGAGCCATCGAAATGCATGATCCAATTTGAATATGTGCCGTACTCTTTAGGGAGTTTGGCATCTGTCCATTCTGCGACGAAGTCGGCCAAGACTTGCAACCTGATGGCTCGCCGTGGCTTATAAGTTATGTCGAATGGGAGGAGCTCAATGGCCCATTTTGCAATCCGGCCCGTTGCGTCACGGTTGTTTATAATATCGTTAAGTGGTAGTTCCAAGGCTACAGTTATTGAACACTCTTGAAAGTAGTGTCGTAGCTTCCGGGATGCCATGAATACCGCGTACGCAATCTTTTGATAATGCAGGTACCGTGATTTGCAGGGAGTGAGGAGAGTGGACACATAATAGACCGGCTTTCGAAGGGGGAATTTGTGTCCGTCCGCTTCTCGTTCAACGACGAGCACTGCGCTTACAACCTGGTGTGTTGCTGCAATGTATAATAGCATTGGTTCGCTAATGTTTGGCACGGCCAGGACTGGGTTTGTTGCTAGTATGGCTTTTATTTCGTCGAGTCCGGCCGTGGCTGCATCCGTCCATTTGAAGTGTTTGGTGCGCCGAAGGAGGCGGTAAAGGGGTAGGGCCTTTTCTCCCAAGCGGGAGATAAAGCGGCTTAGAGCCGCCACACATCCGGTTAACTTTTGTATTTGTTTGAGGTCCTTTGGGATATCCAGTTGCGACAGAGCTCGGATCTTGGCTGGATTTGCTTTAATTCCTCTACTGGATACAATGAAGCCCAAGAGCTTTCCAGCTGGAACGCCGAAAACGCATTTTTCCGGGTTGAGCTTGATGTCGTATGTTCGGAGGTTATCGAATGTGAGCCTCAAGTCGTCTACTAGAGATTCAACATGTCTTGTTTTGACGACCACATCATCTACATACACCTCCACTTTTTTGCCGATCTGGCTTGCCAGACATGTCTGAATCATGCGCTGATATGTTGCGCCGGCGTTTTTGAGCCCGAAGGGCATCGTGTTGAAGCAGAATGGGCCGTATGGTGTGATAAATGCCGTTGCGGCTTGGTCTGGTTCTGCCATCTTGATTTGATGGTAGCCGGAATATGCGTCGAGGAAACACAATGAATCGTGTCCTCTGGTAGTGTCGATAATTTGATCGATGCGGGGGAGGGGGAAGGGATCCTTTGGGCAAGCCTTGTTAAGGTCTTTAAAATCAACACACAGGCGCCAGGATTTGTCCTTCTTTGGTACCATCACCAGGATTGCTAGCCAGTCCGGATGTTTTATATCTCTGATGAATCCGGCCTCCAATAGCTTTGCTAGCTCCTCTCCCATGGCTTGTTTCTTAGGTTCGGAAAAACACCGAAGAGCCTGTTTGACAGGTTTGAATCCTGTTTGGATATTTAAGCTGTGCTCGGCCAGCCTGCGTGGGATTCCTGGCATGTCTGAAGGGTGCCAGGCGAAAATGTCCCAGTTCTCTCGTAGGAACTCTCGCAGTGCGGCGTCTACATCAGGGTTTAACTTTGCCCCGATGGAAGCTGTTTTATTGGGGTCCGTTGGATGGACTTGGAATTTGACTATTGGAGGTGGACTTGGATCTTTTGTCGAGTACCACATCGTCCCTATTCACCATAGAGCGCAGCGCAGTCAGTTCCTCAGCCGCTAGGGCTTCGGATAGTGCCTGGAGAGCCAGTGCGGCTGTCTTGTTTTTGGCGCGGAGTGCTATGTTCGGATCACTAGCGAGAGTGATGATCCCGTTAGGCCCGGGCATCTTGAGCTTCATGTACCCATAATGGGGTATTGCTTGGAAGATAGTAAACGCTTCCCGCCCTAGCAGAGCGTGATAACCACTGCTGAACGGAGCCACATGGAACGTGACTTCTTCGGTCCTGTAATTATCCAGCGTGCCGAACACCACATCTAGTGTGATTTTTCCTGTACAACGCGCTTCCTGACTGGGGATTATTCCTCTAAAGGTTGTGCTGCTTCGCTCAATGCGGTTCCAGTCTATTTCCATTTTTTGAAGGGTTTCCTCATAAATGAGGTTCAATCCGCTGCCGCCGTCCATGAGTACCTTGGTAAGACGAAAGCCGTCCTCTATTGGACTGAGGACCAATGCGGCTGGTGCTCGGGCTGTTCAGAATTTAGGTTCATCACTGGCGTTAAAGGTAATAGCTGTATCACTCCATGGGTTTATTGTTGCTACTTGGTAGAATTCGGCAAGGCTGCGGAGTGTCCTTTTTCGCATATTATTTGATGCGAAAGTCTCGAATACTGTTAATATCGTATTGGTGTCTCTGGGGTGGCTTTCTGTGGCCTCCGGAATTAGGAGATTTTCGCCAATTTTGGCCACCTGCCGGAGTATCCAACATGCTCTGAGGCTATGAGTTGGTGTGGCGTCCTCTATACTATGAATTTTACAGGGTCCATTGAGCCATCCTTCCAGTACGGTTCCATGCCCTCTAGAGGGTTTTTGCTTTTTAGTGCTTGACCCGGGTGTCTGGCGATGATGCACCCTTTTATTTCGGACTGGGTTTGTATTCAAGGCCGGATTGTCCCAAAATTTGATTTCGATTTTCCAGGCGCTTTCCATCGCACAGTACTTTCGTACAATGGACGCCAAGTCAACGAAGTGTGTAATATCATGGCGACTTATGGCGTTGAGTATTCCCTTGTCCGTGCAATTATTGCAGAAGATTGAGATTGCGTCTGCCTCACGGCAGTCCCTTAGCATGTTCTTAACTAGGAGGAATCTGGCCCAGTAATGATGTACTGTTTCATCGGGCTTTTGCCTGATTTTGGATAGATCGCTTATGTTGGGGTGGGTGGGTGGAATTAAATCCGAAGCCTCACCGCATCTGAGGCTCAAAGGCCGAGGAATTTCCGAACTCGAAAATTTGGATTCCTGGATGTTGTCCAATGAATCCAGCCCGTCGCCTGACTCTAAGTTCAGGTCTTGAGTGATATCCTCCCTCCGCGGGTATCCGGCTTGGAGGGATCGGGAATCCGGATGTAGCGAGTCCTTAAGATAGATGAAGGGCCGCCGCCCTGTTCCTCTACCATGGCAACATGATGGGTGACTTGGGGAGAGTTAATCTCTCTCAGATCGGGTTTAGGCCCAATCTGGTCGTAATCCGTAGCGACTCCCAGGGCGGCAAAGCGATCCAAGAGCTCGTTTATGGAGGAGAGCTCCATTGGATCTAACTGCTCGGTGAGTTCTGAGCTGACATGAAGATTGTTTTCGATGGCTCGAGAAGTCATCATCGGCGCAGAAGCCGAACAGGCGGTCATAAGAAAACCACCTAGCCGGAGGGTTTGGCCGACAGCCAAAGCTCCCTTAGCAACGGTGCCGTCTTTAAAGACGGGGCGAGGCATCCTTCCTGATGGCGACGACACAGAGGAACTCTCAATGAAAGCACCAATGTCGGTGTCAAAACCGGCGGATCTCGGGTAGGGGGTCCCGAACTGTGCGTCTAGGACGGATGGTAACAGGAGGCAAGGGACACAAAGTTTTACCCAGGTTCGGGCCCTCTCGATGGAGGTAAAACCCTACGTCCTGCTTGATTAATATTGATGATATGTGTAGTACAAGAGTAGATCTACCACGAGATCAGAGAGGCTAAACCCTAGAAGCTAGCCTATGGTATGATTGTTGTTGTGTATGTTGTCCTATGGACTAAAACCCTCCGGTTTATATAGACACCGGAGAGGGTTAGGGTTACACAAAGTCGGTTACAATGGTAGGAGATCTGCATATCTGTATCACCAAGCTTGCCTTCCACGCCAAGGAAATTCCCTTCCGGACACGAGACGAAGTCTTCAATCTTGTATCTTCATAGTCCAGGAGTCCGGCTGAAGGTATAGTCCGGCTATCCAAACACCCCCTTATCCAGGACTCCCTCAATGACCAATGTCTTCAGCTGCAGTGGGGTCAACAGCTAGAATGTCTTCAGCTTCAGGAGCCTCTGTGGAAGCAGGCTCATGAACTATCAATTGGCGCTCCCTATGTTCAGAGGCAGGATGAGCCACTGAGATCGGCTCGACAACAAGGGGCACTATGGGAGCAGCCTGATCTTTCTTCTTTGTCTTTCTCTTTTTTGTCGGTGGAGCGTCGTTAGTGGTGTGCTTGGTCTTGTGCTTGCGGGCTTCGGCTTCAGCTGCCCTTGTTTTGTTGAGCTCCGAAGCCATTGTGGGGACCTTAGGCTTCGAGCCTGTCATACTGGTAGGGAAGACAATGTGAGGTTCTTCCTGCCTTGATGCTTCAGGTTGGGCCACAACAGGCTTCTTCTTCTTCTTGGCAGCCATTCTGGGGTCGATGCCAGGTCGCCCCAGAGCCTTGCGCTTTTCAGCTTCATTGTAGCCTTGAACACATTTGGCAGCCAGGTGTTTCATGCGCTCTGGAGAACCTTTAGCTTCTTCATGTTTCTTGTGGAACGCCTCCTTGAGCTCATGCAGCATGACCTTGAAGTTTTGGACGCCTGCCACGTTGAGCTTGGCCATGTGCTTCTTGAACTGAGCCTTTTCATAGTCAATCTTGTGCTTCAGCTCAAGAATTCTCTGTGCAAGATCCAGCTCAAGAGCAATGGCTCCATGGAAGGAGACGCTGAGGCCAATTGGGAGTTGAAGATCATCAAAACTGAGGTCTAGGCAGTCGAACCACTCATCAATGAACTTGTATAGGATTTCCACATCAAAGAGGGGAAGATCAGTGATGATTTCCGCCTCTTTCTTGCTCTTTATAAGTAGCTCAAGAGCATCATCGCCAAGATCATCGTCGCTATACAGATCAATGGCTTCGTTCTCATTCCTCAGAACGGCAGCAGGGGTCAATGCTTGACCAGTTGGTTGCATGGGCTTCTTCATCTTGTCAGACTTGGAAATGCGAGAGAGATCTTCAGACTGCACACTTGCTTCAGGAGGTGCAGTGTCCAGAGGCTTCGCCCGCGAAACTTTTGGCGCAGAGGAGGGATTTGAAGCCTTTGGTTTCTTTTGCTTCACAGGCTTCGGTGGTGCAGGCGCTTCGTCAGAATCAGCGTCATCTGCAGAGTGATCCACGGCTGCCCCTTGAACCTGAATGTGAGCGATGAGACCTTCAAGGTTGTAGAAGAGCCCAACAATATTGGGTTCATCATCGCGTGTGCCGTCGACACGAGGAGCAGAGGGACTGGGGTTGAAGTCTAACCCAAGCGACTTCTTGTTCTCTTTGGCAGAAGTTTTGGCAAACTGGAAGTTGCGCTTAAAGAGATTGTCTTCACAACACCATAACAGAGAGGATGGGTTGGCATTAGCAGGCTGAGGTCCGCGGATCATGCAAGGGGAGAAGCCTTGAGGAATAGCTTCAGACTTCGACTTGGGCTGAAGACCTTTGTATATAATATCTCCCCAGGGGCCCTTGATGGCATTCTTTTCAGCATATTCGTCAGTGACAAATTTGTACTTGAACCATTCCTCTGCCCAATGTCTTCGAATCCATTGGATTCGGTTCTTGCGTGCTCCATAGGTCTCTTCTAGATCTGACTTGTATAGCTCATAGAGATTGGGTGGCAGGTCCTTAGCAGTGTTTTCACGGCGCTGTCTGCCGCCCTTCCTGACAGATTTTTCTTCGCCATGAAGTTCACACTGAATGGCTTCAGAACTTGCAAAGGCTTCCTTCTGCTGGCCAGACAGGAATTAGCTTCGGGAGAATTGATGTGATGCTATAAGAACTCTGCAAATGAATGCAGACTATGAGAACCAAGGGATTTTCCCACGGACATGTACCTGTGACAGCATTAGAGATGCGAGAGAAGGGGAAGAGGTCATATGCATTCGCAGAAGATTTTGAAGATAAATCAGTTTAGAAGACATTGACCTCATAGTGCGAAGACATTCACTCATATGTAGAGAGTTGGTTCTAGATTTGTACGAATCCACGAATAAGTACAAGTGAGGAATCTAACTACTTTGTGAAGCATAAGTGAACATACTAGGCATGTTATGAGATGCAGAACAGGATAGATAATTTGTTGGGACAGAAACCACTTATGGTTGAGAAGGATGAATCTATCGGATCAAAAGGACTATAAAAAAGAGCTTTTATTTACCACTTGAGGAACTGCTAGACGGAGTAGAAGATGAGGCCGAGCAGTTTGATCTTCCGTGCCCTAACTTGGTGAAGGAGGACACCTACGGCGACGGCGGAGAAGACGATGTCCGCGGCCGGCGTGAGGATGGCGTCGGTGAGGTCGTGGCAGCGAAGCGCTTCGTCGCCGGCGTCGTCGAGGGCTAGCGGTGGTGCTAGGGTTTGTGCGAGAAGGATAAGTGTAAGAAGAGATAATAACTGGGGTGTGGCGTGTATTTATAAGGACATGGACGGCGCAGTGTTATTACGCAGGTGCCCCTGGCGGTTCACATCTAAAGAACACGTGGCGAACATGCAACACATTGGAGGTTGTTCCATGTTCCCACGCATGCCTGGATTGTCGGGTGGTCATTCCCGCTTCTCCGGATTTCAGGCAAAAAGGATTGAGCATTTAAATTAGATTTAATGTTTGTCTTTGTGTCTTCTGCTGACAAGGACGCAGAGAAGACATTCGATAGTTTCAATAGAATGCATATAATTTGGATAGATGGAATTTGAGGCAGAAAGCATAGAGAGGTTAGGTTCCGATCACATTCACTTAGTTCAAAAGATTCAAACGAGAAGACATAGCTATAAGTGAATGTTGTAGAGGACAGAACACTAATATATGTATATATCAGAATACAACCAAATCAACATAGTGAAGATAAACATGAGGACATGTTGAAATTTGAAGACAAACCAAATGCCAAGACATAGCAAATGTAACGCCATGAGACAAACACTTCAAACAGAAGAATTTTGTGGTGGCGTTACCAACAGTATAGGAAGTATTAGACCCAGACACCGCGCACAATTATCATGGCGCTCCGAAGTCAAATTCCTTGTTAATGTATTCACACTTAGAGTGTAAGTCTTCATTAAATGAAGATATACGTTACTTCGTGTGTTGCACATCTAAATCATCAACATGCATAAGTGTTAGGATGTGTGCCTGATCACAGGACATTTGAGGATTCCAAGATATTTAGCTCACACCGCAACTTGCAAAACCTTTTCTCATCCAAGGGCTTTGTGAAGATATCTGCCAGTTGCTCTTCAGTGTTGACTAGAATGATATCAATATCTTCCTCCATGACATGATCTCTGAGAAAGTGATGACGGATCTGAATGTGCTTTGTCTTCGAGTGCTGAACTGGGTTGTTGGCAATCTTGATAGCGCTTTGATTGTCGCAGTAGAGTGGTACTTGCTTCAGATGGGTGCCATAGTCCTTGAGTGTTTGCTTCATCCATAGAAGCTGAGCGCAGCAAGATCCAACATCAATGTATTCAGATTCAGCAGTGGAGAGAGATACACAGTTCTGCTTCTTTAAAGACCAATAGACAAGTGATCGTCCTAGAAAGAGATATGTGCCAGATGTAGACTTGTGATCCACCTTGTCACCGGCATAATCAGCATCTAAGAATCCAACTAGATCAAACTCTGAGCCCTTTGGATACCATAATCCTAGTGTTGGGGTGTAAGCCAAATATCGAAGAATTCGCTTCACAGCTAAGTGATGTGATTCCTTTGGTGCCGCTTGGAATCGGGCACACATGCAAACACTAAGCATGATATCTGGCCTAGATGCACATAAATAAAGCAATGAACCAACATGGAGTGGTATACCTTTTGATCGAACTCTTTACCATTGGCGTCAGGACCCAGATGACTTTTGGTTGGCATTGGCATCGTATATCCTTTGCAGTCTTGCATTCCAAACTTCTTCAGGGAGTCTTTGAGGTATTTCTCTTGAGATATGAAGATGCCGTTGTGTTGCTGCCGTATTTGAAGACCAAGGAAGAACTTCAGCTCACCCATCATGGACATCTGATATTGCTCTTGCATCGTGTGTCCAAACTCATCACTGTATTTTTGATTAGTGCAGCCAAAGATAATGTCATCCACATATATTTGGCACACGAACAGTTCACCATCATATGTCTTTGTGAAGAGTGTGGGATCCAGGGAACCAGGTTTGAAGCCTTTGCTCTTCAGGAAGTCTTTGAGTGTGTCATACCAAGCACGAGGGGCTTGTTCGAGGCCATACAGTGCCTTGTTGAGCTTGTAAACCATGTCAGGATGTTTTGGATCTTCAAAACGAGGCGGTTTTGCAACATACACTTCTTCTTCAATCTTGCCATTGAGAAAGGCACTCTTCACATCCATTTGATACAGAAGGATGTTATGATGATTTGCATAGGCTAGCAGTATGTGAATAGCTTCAAGCCAAGCCACAGGAGCAAATGTTTCATCGAAGTCAATTCCTTCAACTTGAGTGTATCCTCGAGCAATGAGACGAGCCTTGTTTCTGACAACTTAACCATGCTTATCTTGCTTGTTGCGATATATCCATTTAGTGCCTATGATATTGTGTCTACGAGGATTAGGACGCTTGACCAGTTCCCATACATTATTCAGCTCGAACTGTTGAAGCTTTTCTTGCATGGCTTGAATCCATTCAGGTTCCATGAAGGCTTCATCAAATTTCTTGGGTTCAGATATTGAGACAAATGCAAAGTGCCCACAGAAATTTGCTAGTTGTGTTTCCCTTGAACGAGTGAGTGGACCAGATGCATTGATGCTATAAATTATGTCTCCATTTGTACTACATTTGCAACACGAGGATGAACTGGACGAAGATTTTGCTCTTGCTGATCATTGTCATTGTTTGGAGGCTTGTCTTCAGGCTGAGCATTGTCTTCAGGTTGATTAGGTGCCGAAATGATAAGTTCCTCATCAGGCTGTACTTCAGACGGTATGATTTCTCTAGTTCCCATAAGCTTGATGGATTCACTAGGTGGAATTTCATCTAGCACATTTGGCAGGTGCTCTCTTTGCGAGCCGTTAGTCTCATCGAACGGCACATCCACAGTTTCAACCACTTTATAGTGAAAGAGGTTGAAGACTCTATAGGAGTGTGAATCCTTTCCGTAACCAAGCATAAAACCTTCATGTGCTTTCGGTGCAAATTTTGAAGTGTGATGTGGGTCCTTGATCCAGCACCTAGCACCAAATACTCTGAAGTAACTGACATTTGGCTTCTTACCAGTGAGGAGTTCGTAGGATGTTTTCTTCAGAAGCTTGTGAAGATAGACATGGTTGATGACATGGCATGCAGTATCAATAGCTTTAGGACAGAACTTTCTTGGTGTCTTGTATTCATCGAGCATCGTCCGAGCCATCTCAATGAGTGTTCTGTTCATGCGTTCCACGATGCCATTCTGCTGCGGCGTGTACGGAGCTGAGAACTCATGAGTGATGCCCAATGTATCAAGATAAGTGTCGAGGTCGATGTTCTTGAATTCAGTGCCATTATCACTTCTGATGTGCTTGATGTTGATGCCATAGTTGTTCATGGCTCGATTGCCAAAGCGTCTGTAGACATCCTGCACTTCAGTCTTGTAGAGGATTATGTGTACCCATGTGTATCTTGAATAATCATCAACAATGACGAAGCCATAGAGACAAGCAGTAGTAGTTAGAGTAGAGTAGTGAGTGTGGCCGAAGAGGTCCATGTGTAGCAGTTTGAAGGGTTGAGTCGTTGTCATGATTGTCTTCGAGGGATGCTTGGCCCTCATCATCTTTCCAGCTTCGCAGGCACCGCATAACTGATCCTTCTTGAATTTGACGCCCTCGATGCCTATGACGTGCTTCTTCTTTGCGAGAGTATGCAAGTTCCTCATGCCAGCATGCCCTAGCCTCCGATGCCAGAGCCAACACTCAGAAGCTTTTGCCAGAAGACATACGTCAAGCTATGGTGTAAGTGCATCTAGTGTCACCCCTAGTTGGTTTTGGAGTATTGACGACAAACCTAGTTGACGGACTAATGTGTTTGTGAGAATTGCAGGATAACACAGGTAGAAGTCCCTCATTGATTCGGTTTTCCTACCAGAGATGACCCCCAAAAATGTATGAAGACATTGAAGTCAAAGGTGGTATGTGAAGAAATTCACATTGAAGACTGTGACAAGAGAAGACATCGCGTGAAGACTATGGAGCACGAAGACTTAGCAGTTTCGTCGTTCTGTGTCTTTCTTTGTTGAGTCATAGGAACCACCGCACTGTTAAGTGGGGTCCAAGTGAACTAGTCAGAATGACTGAAGTGATGCTTAACCAAATCCTATGTCTTCGAGTGAAGACTATGAGAGCAAATCTTGTCTAGAGTTGGATAAGTCAGCTTTGCTTGTAGCCCAAGTAAAGCTGCCGTGTGTGTTTGAAATCTGATCGTTGGAACACGTGTCAGTTCCTTAGTGACCAAGGGTCATTTTGGACAAATCAGGTCGGGTTGCCTAGTGGCTATAAATAGCCCTGTCGTGGAATTGTCACGGCAGATGTCCTTAGTGTCAGGACTTAGTCGCGAGGCCAACGCATCTATGTGGTAGCTTGAGAGGGGTTGAGCGGGACGAGAGACGCGATGTTTTACCCAGGTTCGGCCCCTCACGGTCGAGGTAAAAGCCTACATCCTGCTTCATTGATATTGATGATGATGATCACGGTTACAAGAGTGCTCTATCTCGAGAGCTATTGTCTAAACCTAACTTGTCCCACTTGTGGCACTTGTCAATCTTGTCCTTCTCGGGGTGCCCTGCCCCTCCTTATATATGTTGAAGGGGCGGTTTACATGACTAGTCCTATTAGGACTAGGATTACTCTATTACAAGTGGAGTACTAGTCTTGCCTCCTTTGTAAGGGAATATTCCTTTGTGGGGTCAATCTGGTTTGCTCAAACAGAGAATTTGAAAATATTTCTTTGATAATAATATAATATCTGTAGCCCCCAAATCTTGAGCAGAACAAAGTGATGGCTTAAGACTTGCTTCAATATAAATGTTACCAATTTTGAAGAAATCCATGTTGTTCATCCCAGTCACTAGTCAGAATTGAGTATTCCACATATGTAGCCCCCAAGTGTCGGGTTGTCATGCTTGCAGCAACCTGGGACTTATAATTGCTTGATGCTCATAAAAAATTCAACCAGTGTAGCCCCCAAGGGTCGGGTCATTATGCAATAATGAGCAGGGACTTTGTAAATATAATCTTGTAAACTTTGAACAGCAACGTGTAGCCCCCAAGGACCGGCTCAGTAAGGTAATATTGAGCTAGAATTTTGATATATTCTTCAATGAAAATAACATCATATGATGTAACCCCCATCATGGGGCTTGAATTCACGTCCACAAGGTTAAGAGCCTTGTGCTTTACCAACTGAGCAGTGGACCCTTCAATGTAATGGATAAAAAGCTTTGTACCTTAAATTGTTGATAGAGGCAATTGGTAGCCCCCAAGGGCCTGCTCATTACAATGTGATGAGTCGGGTCTTCAATAAGGTGAGCAAAAAATGACTTTGCATTAGCCCCCAAGTGTCATGGTGCATGCTTGCAACGACATGAGACTTGCATATTTGATATAATCTTTAGTTGAATAATGTAGCCCCCAAGTGCCGGGTCGTGAGCCTGCAGCGACTCGGGATTGTTATTAATAACCATAATAAAATCCAGCCATGTTGGCTATTCAAGATAACATAATCCGGTATGAAAACCTTATTCATTCAACATCATAATGGAAATTCAGCCAAGTTTGGCTATTTGAATAATATAACCCAATGATTTATGAGCGCATGATTCCAATGGAGCAATCCAAATATATACTGGCGACTTATAGTCGAAAGCCAGGCTGTTTTAATAAACACCGGATAATTTATCGTCATACTTTATTCAACCTATTTCTGCATACAACAAGTTTAAAGTGTCCTGGCGGTTTACCGCCGGACGGGTCATAATGCCTGACATATAACCTGGGTTTATAACCGAGGCTGCACTTAAGAATAATCAAATATGAAATACATCATACCTGTGACATTGAATCACATTATTGGTTTTACCAACTTTTGTAGTAAGAATGATAACCCCAATCTTGAGTAATGATAACTCCTTTCATATTGTGCCGGTTTATGATAAAACCGTACCGGGTTGTGATAAACACCGGTTTAACCATATATAATACTGGAGACTCGTAGTCAAACCAGACCGGGCTGATAGTCTCCGGATTATAATTTGATCGTGTACTGACAACTTGTAGTTGAAAGCCGAGCCGGGTTTGATAAACACCGGTTTACTCCATAATAGGATGGTAACAGAAAATCAAACCAGGCAGATAGTCTCCGGATTAAGATTTGACCGTCTTCCGTCAATTTGACAGTTTGAACCGGCTTAAAACTTTGTCGGTTTTTTAAAAAAACGCAATAAAAAGAAAGAAATATCTTTCAAAGAAAAATGTGAAGCAAAGGCAATGACAAAACCATTTGCAAAAAGAGGCTTATTTGAGCTGGTCAGATGGCGTTACCATGGTCGGACACGACCAAGCTCCCAATAGGTGTAGCTATGGTTCAAGTCAGCCAGGTCCCCAAATGAAACCGTGGCATTTATGCCGATCAAGTGGCATGGCAATGGTTCGGGTTCGACCAAGCCCCCAAGTGATTCTGTGGCCTTAGGCCGATCAAGAGGCATGACTGGTTCAGACGTGACCAAGTCCCCAAGTGATTTGGTGGCTCTCGCCTATCAAGAGGTATTGCATTGGTTCGGACACGACCAAGCCCCCAAGTGATATAACATGATGCTTTTGAAAAGCTAACTCAAGGGGTAAACCGGAGGCCGCTTTAGAACAACTCCGTGTAACCACACATGATGTAAAAGAACAGAGACCCCGCTTTATAAAGCAGAAGCCCCCATGTGATCAATAATATGTCAAGCCAGTAAGGCGGGATACCCATGTTTGAACCGCGCATCATGGCAGTAGGTTCTCTTCAGAAACTTTTAACTTTTTGCAAGAGACAAGTTCTTCTTGAACCGGGATTTTGAACCAGATTTTGAGAGCGTCAAAGCTTTGTGGGAGACATCTTTCCCTTGAACCGGATTTTAAACCGGAATCTTCATTTTCAGCCGGAAATTTTCTGACGGCTTTTAAACTCGAACTTGCGAGAAGTTAATTCCTTTTTGAACCGGAAATTCTTAAACCGGATTTGAGAGCTTCAAAGCTTTGTTCGAAGAACAAATTTCCCTTGTACCGGATTGTAAACCGGAATCCTTTTCTGATGACCCGAAACTTCTTCATTGAGCCGGGATTCTGTAACTGTCATATACTTTCTAATCCGGAAATCTTCTGACAGCACGATGTGAATCTGGGACCGGGTTATCTTTCCCTCCAACGTATTGGGGTTCTTGACTTCACTGAAAACCGGCAACGTTTGCTAAGTCATATCATTGTATCCCCCAAGTCTCAAGGTGACTCGAGGAGTTGGCTTGAGATTCTCCATATTTGACCGTGATATAAACCGACATAATTTGTATATCATTGATGTTGATAGCGCGATGTGAACCGGTGCGATGTGAATCCACAGAAGGTTGAGGTGACTGTGGCGGGTTATAAATTATCCCGTATGAGCCGTGTCAGCAACTTGGCCAATGGTTCCTTCCAACTGGTGATTTGAAGTTAACCATACTGTAGTGGCGGCGACTTGTGCGCCTGCCCATTGAGCCATCCAGTGCAGACGGCAGTTGATAGTATATGATAATTTGCCTCCATTTTGTTGAAAGAAAAACTGGGCTACCCAAGCTGTGACTTGCTCATACTCAATAAACAGCTCACGCAGACAGGTGCGGCCCGGTGTGTTGATGTAGACCAGGCCGCGAGAGACGGACAGCAAAGACGACCGCAACATCAGTGGCGGCTCCGATAGATGAGTCGGCCGTGGCGTTGTAAGCCGGTGTGGACGGGGAAAATCTTCACCGGTGTTGTAAACCGGCACGGACGGGCGAGTTAATCGCGGGTGCGGTCCCGGTGAGTCGAAGTAGTCCGGGCCACAAGGGCGGCGTCTTGCACACATATTCTTTGATCATTGTGGCACGGTCATATGCTAGCACATGACAGTAATTACGCAATTTATATATCCATGATCCGGCCATCGGCTTTGCAATGACCAATTGTCCTGCATATAAAATGCAAAGATCAAAGTAATTGCTCTCTGACAAAAACAATATGTGCTAAACTATACTTAGAGGGATATCACCTGATTCGCCCGAACAACAGATGAGTCGGCCGTGGCATTGTAAGCCGGTGCGGACGCGTGAACCACCGTGAGGGCAGATGAACGAGTCATCCATGGCGTTTGTAAAGCGGCGTGGGTGGCGATTCAAACATGATGTTGTTTAACCGGTGTAGATGCACGAATCGGCGGCAGGTGCGGACGGATGTAATCCGAACATCGGGGCGGCGACTTGCACGTATATCCGTCGAGCATCCTAGCACGGACAAACACCAATGCAAAAAGTGATGTTGATGCGCCCCCTTAGGCGACACCCTTTCGTAACGGTCCTGCAAAAATATTGCAAGACCAAGGAATTGTTCTTTGATAAAAACAATATGTTTACTAAAATAAACTTTAGATGGATACCACCTGACTCATCCGGACAGTAAATGAGTCGGCTGCGGCATGAGCCAGTGCGGACAGGGAAGTCGGCACCGGTATTGTAAACCGGCACAGACGGGAGAATCGGCCGCGACGCTGTAGGCCGGCGCAAACACGCGAGTCGGCCGCAGGCGCGAACAGATGTAAACCGAACAGCGGGGGCGGCGATTTTCACGTGTATCCGTCGAGCAACATGGCACGGAAGAAAACCAGTGTAAAATTATGCTGGCGCGCGCTCCATATCCGTGGCGTAACTATACCACGGTCATGGATAATTATCCTGATGTTTGAACAAGAGATGATCTGGTCATATCGCCATAAATAGTAAGCCATTGTCCTGTTTTTCTTGGACAAAATATGACTTGTGCGTACGTCCGCCGGAACACACGCGACGCGTCGGCCATGCCAGAGCTGCAGCAGTGGGGGAACGGCCGGGTCAACCCAGGCGGGTTTGACCCAGTTGTGGATGTACTCCCTCCGTTCCTAAATATTTGTCTTTCTAGAGATTTCAACAAGTGACTACATACGAAGCCAAATGAGTGAATCTATGCTCTAAAATATGTCTATATACATTCGTATGTGGTGTCCATTTGAAATCTCTAAAAAGACAAATATTTAGGAACGGAGGGAGTAGTACGTAGACTTGGCAAGATGTGCTAGTATGGTAACTAGACTTTTGGATTTGTTGGATGCATGTAGATGTAGCACTGATGGTCGTCCCGTGAGTTGTTGTTTGTTTCAACTTTCTCAGGTAGTTGACTTGCTTTTGGCAGTTGATGTACCAGTCCGTCTCGGGATTGATTTTTATAGCCGCAATTTGATGGTAGTGGCCCACGGTTTGACAGTGGCCACCTCAACAAACAAATGACTACCGCCTTGGCAATTTTCCCATGATAGAGAATCCTGTCGGCACGTACTTCTAGTAGCACCCCTGGAATCAATCTGGTTTTGGATTAGACTGCCTGTCGGTCTTGTCAACTCAGCGAATTCGCTGGTTTCCTCGTTGGAGCTTGGTCCTCCTTGGTCCCGGCGCCTTCCAGCAAGACACCAAGATCGATCTGGCTCAGATTCCTTAATTGTACAGGGAACAACGCCTGTCGGTCTCGGCGGATCGTAGGATGGCAGTAGCAAACGCACATAAGCGTAGCGATCCTAAGTCTTCTTGAACCTTAACCTTGTACTATCCGCTCCAAAAGTTAATCACGATTCAAAGATGAATTTTACCCTCTCTGCTCAAAGTTACCCTATGCCAGGTTATCATTCTTGCCTCTTCTTCTTCTTCTTCATCTAGTCAACTGCGAGCTTCTCGATCCATATGAGAGATCCCTCCAAGAACTCAACACCACCGTACGCAGGCCCCATGGTGGGCGCCAACTGTCGTGGAATTCTCATGGCAGATGTCCTTAGTGTCAGGACTTAGTCGCGAGGCCAACGCATCTATGTGGTAGCTTGAGAGGGGTTGAGCGGGACGAGAGACGCGATGTTTTACCCAGGTTCGGCCCCTCACAGTCGAGGTAAAAGCCTACATCCTGCTTCATTGATATTGATGATGATGATCACGGTTACAAGAGTGCTCTATATCGAGAGCTATTCTCTAAACCTAACTTTTCCCACTTGTGGCACTTGTCAATCTTGTCCCTCTCGGGGTGCCCTGCCCCTCCTTATATATGTTGAAGGGGCGGTTTACATGACTAGTCCTATTAGGACTAGGATTACTCTATTACAAGTGGAGTCCTAGTCTTGCCTCCTTTGTAAGGGAATATTCCTTGCGTTTTTCTCATAAACCGGCCCACCATTAAACGTGAACCGGCCTTCTGGGCCATGGGCCTCGTCATCCATCTGACCCGCCCACCGGGTTACTAATGAACCGCCAAGACCGGGCGGGTAGCCCGTGAACCGCCAAGCTCTGGGCGGGTAGCCCGTGAACCGCCAAGCTCCGGGCGGGTTACCAGTGAGTCATCCAGTCCGGCCGGTTTATACTTCCGGCTGGTTTACGCCACGGGGTATATCCCCGACAAGCCACCCCCTACAACCATAAATGGTTGGCTGCTCAGAGTTAGTGCACGGCTTTTGTCGTTTGAGAGCAACCCACCTCGAAGCCTTTGAAAGAGAATTCCTTGCAAGGATAAAGCCCTAAAAACCCAGAGCCAAAGAGTGTTAGGCATCATTTAAGTCTTCCTGTCTGTGTGATCTGAATACTTATTACACTTGAGGACTGTGAATCCACCAGCTGGTTAGGCGTCATGTTCTGAGCATCCAAGAGTCATTGTGGATCGCCGGTGAACGAAGTCTGTGAAGGTTTGGAAGTGTACCTTGAAGACTTACCAAAGTGATTGGGCGAGAACTGGGTGTCCTTAGCTCAAGGGGAATAAGGTGAAGACGAGGTCTTCTGAGTTGAATCTCAGCCTCCCTAACCAGACGTACAGTTGTCACAGCAACTGGAACTAGTCCAACAAATCATTGTCTTCAACGAGTCACTGGTTTCATCCTTCCCTTCCCTTTACTTACTGTTGGTCCTTGTGAAGTCATTGTATGATTGCTTCATCTTTTGTCTTCACTGAGTGACTACTTGTTCTGATTGGCTTCACAATATCTTCCTACCTGATCTTTACTGCCTAGCTGCTATTAGTCATTGTGCTTTCACTCCATTGAATACTTGACTATGGTTTGCCTAGTGTAGTGTACCTTCCGCTGCATGGTAATAGGTTTATTTCTATCGTTTGTCTTCTAAACTTCCATATTTTGAAGACTTCCCTAAAAATCGCCTATTCACCCCCCTCTAGTCGATCACTAGCACTTTCAATTAGTACCAGAGCAAGGTACTCCCTTGTTTTGTGTGATTCGGTTTAACCACCTGGAGTTTTAGCTATGTCGACTGCAGGGATAATTAAAGTCTCCGCTGCGTGCCCCATCTTCGATGGAACTGAATATCCCTACTGGAAGAATAAGATGCGCATGCATCTTGAAGCCATTGATGTCGACCTATGGTATGTCATCAAGAATGGCGTCCCTAAGGCTGGTGAAGGTGTCACCGCTGCTGATGTCAAGAAGTTCGTTCAACTGGACTCCACTGCCAAGAACATCAACTGTGGTCATCTGACCAAAGGACAGTATGGCCGCGTGAGTGCTTTGGAAACATCTAAGCTAGTCTGGGACTGGCTCTCCAAGGTCAACGAAGGCGTCTCGACCCAGAGAGATCAGAGAATCAGTGTCCTTCGCAACCTCTTCAACCGCTACAAGAGAAATGACAATGAGAATGTCCAGCTCACGTTTGATCGACTCACTGACATCACAAATGAGCTTCAAGCCCTCGGCGCCACTGAGATCACCAAGCATGAAGTCGTCAAGACACTCCTGAGATCACTTGACAGCTCGTTTGACACTCTAGCCCTGATGATTCAAGAACATCCTGATTTCAAGACACTCGATCCGTTTGACATACTTGAGAGGCTCAACACACATGAGTTTCAGCTTTCTGAGAAAAGAGACATCTACAGTCCAAACTATGGGCGAACTCGTGCCTTGAAGGGAAAAGTTGTCTCCTCATCTAAAGAAGAATCTGACAGCAGTTCTGATGATCCTGAAGACATTGGAAAGGAGCTTGCTATGCTTGTGAAGAAGTTCCAACAATTCACCAAGAAGAAAGGCTTCAAAAAGTCCTCACGATCAAGCTCAAGGAATGATGAAGCTTCTGCTCATGACTACAAGAAGAGAACATGCCACAAGTGCAAGAAACCTGGCCACTACATCTCTGAGTGTCCATAGTGGGACAATGAGAACAAGAAGAAAAAGAAGAGCAATGAGTATGATTCTAACGACAAGAAGAAGAAGAAATACTCAAAGTCTTCTTCCAAGTCCTCCTCAAAGTCTTCATCACACAAGAAGAGCTCATCTGGCAAGGCACGTGCGTTTGTTGGCAAGGAAATGGATTCAGAGGAGGAGTCTGCTTCTGAGGAGGCAGAGGTGGAGTCTGAGGAGGAGTCCGATTCTGGCGTTGCGAGTCTGGTTACATCATACGTTGCCAAGTCCATCTTCAACACTGAAGACAATGACTCCGTCACCAACACCGATGCAAATGACAAGGACTACTCAGCTCCTATCTACTACTTCATGGCACGCGGTGCCAAGGTAAACACACGCACTACTCACTATCAAACTTCCAGTGAATATGACTCTGATTGTGGTTCTAAAACCAGCTACAAAACACTTGCTAAAATTGCAACTGAACAACAGAAAGCTATGGAACATATTCAAAAACTATTAGACAAAAGCGATGACCTGTTAGACGCCGAAATGACTCGATCTCAGTCCTTAATTGAAGACATAAAAAATCTACACGTTAAGTATGAGGAACTTGAAAGTCGTCACGAAACACTCTCAACAACTCATGAAAAGCTTTCCTATGATTATCTTCAAAGAAAGCAAGATCTTGAGAAATTGAGAGCGGCTCATGAAGATCTTCAAAAGGAAAACGAGTCACTTCGCGCCAAACAGATCAGTACCACTCAGGAAGGATTTGAACCACCATGTCTTAAATGTATTGAGCATGACAACACTACTTCTGTTGCTGGTTTTTCTACTGCTGCTACCTTTGCAATATCTTCAACTGCTGATGTGCCAACTAACCCCTCTGCTGAGGATGCCACTTCTATTGCTGATGAGAATGCTAGGTTGAAGACATTGCTTGAAACAGGGATGTTCAAAAGTCTGAAAGGGCATCAGACACTATGTGATGTCCTCAAAAGGCAGATCCTGAACCAAAACCCTAGGAAAGAGGGTGTTGGGTTTGAAAGGAAAATGAATGCTGATGGCTCTTACTGGAAATCTGAGCAGTACCCCAAAACCACATGGGTTGCTGCAAAGGGACCTTCAGTGGATCCATCCACCCTATCTGGCTTCACTTGTGCTAATCCCATTGTTATTGATGAATCCTTTGATGCAAACTATAAACTGTTTAAGCATCAGAAGGGTGAAGTGTTTGCCAGGTATATTGGTACTAATTGCAGGAATTGACCGCCTATGAAGAAGGTCTGGGTGCCGAAAAGGTGTTTGGAGAATCTTCCTGTGAATGTCGTCATGACACCGCATGTGAATAAGACAAACCCCAGACCACATGCTTCATACGGTCCAAAGGCTTCATACTAACAGACGACTCACCTGAGTCGCACTAACGCAAATGTTTTGCAGGGAAGCCATACTCAGGCCTATGAATATGAGCGTGTTTCATCAAACCGCCATGTTCATAAGACCAAGAACTATTCTACTTATTCTTATGAGTACTATTGTCCACCTGCAAGATTTTTTGCTAGGGCTCCAAAGCCAAAGTTCTCAGATGCTGCACTTAGACTCATTGCTTCAAAGCCACCCTTGAAGATGTGGGTGGCTAAGAAAGCTTAACTCTCTTTTGCAGGGAAAGGTCTCCAGCCAAAAACCAAAATCGTCTTAAGCTATTGCCGGGGACCTTAAACATCTTGTAGGGCGCAAGATCAAATGCCCAAATGGTCTTATTATGTATTTTGTTCCTGAGTCGCTTGCTACTTGCCCTATTAGTCCTAACCTCGATCTAAGCTTTCATAATCCGCTTGCTCGTCAAATGTTTTTGCTTCACAATTCTCTTCGTGAAGCCTATCCCCCTAACTACACTGTAGGGTACGACACCAGCTGCTTCAGAATGGATTATTGATAGTGGGTGTACTAATCACATGACTGGCA
Source organism: Triticum dicoccoides (assembly GCF_002162155.2). Lineage (NCBI taxonomy): Eukaryota > Viridiplantae > Streptophyta > Magnoliopsida > Poales > Poaceae > Triticum > Triticum dicoccoides. The sequence continues at coordinate 251,551,636 of NC_041392.1, read as the reverse complement.
AGCGAAGCCTTCTTATGGACTCAACCTTACGTCCATCTGACAAAAGTCACATCACATTTGCTGACACTGGTAAAAGTAAGGTATTGGGTCTAGGTAGAGCTGCAATCTCAAAGGATCAACACATGGATAAAGTCATGCTTGTTGAATCCCTTGGTTTCAACTTAATGTCTATCTCAATGCTTTGCGATTTAAACATGATTGTGATGTTTGGAAAATATCGTTGCCTTGTTCTAATGGAATCTGACAAGTCTCTAGTGTTTGAAGGGTATCGGAAAGATGATTTGTACGTGGTAGATTTCTCATCAGGACCACAGCTTGCCGTATGTCTTCTAGCAAAAGCTTCAGAATGCTGGCTCTGGCATCAGAGGCTAGGGCATGCTGGCAAGAGGAACTTGCACACTCTTGCAAGAAAGAAGCATGTCATAGGCATCGAGGGCATCAAGTTCAAGAAGGATCACTTATGCGGTGCCTGTGAAGCAGGAAAGATGACGAGGGCCAAGCATCCCTCGAAGACAATCATGACAACGACTCAACCCTTCGAACTGCTCCACATGGACCTTTTCGGTCCCACTCATTACTCAACTCTTACTACTACTGCTTGTGTCTATGGCTTTGTCATTGTTGATGATTATTCAAGATATACTTGGGTGCATATAATCCTTTACAAGACTGAAGTGCAGGATGTCTTCAGATGCTTCGCCAATCAAGCCATGAACAACTATGGCGTCAAGATAAAGCACATCAGAAGTGACAATGGCATTGAATTCAAGAACACTAGGCTAGATACATATCTTGATACTTTGGGCATCACACATGAATTCTCAGCTCTGTACATGCCACAGCAGAATGGCGTCATCGAACGCAAGAACAGAACACTTATTGAGATGGCTCGGACGATGCTTGATGAATACAAGACTCCAAGAAAATTCTGGCCTGAAGCCATTGATACTGCATGCCATATCATCAGCCGTGTTTTGTCTTCACAAGCTTCTGAACAAGACATCCTATGAGCTCCTTACTGGCAAGAAGCCAAATGTCAGTTACTTCAGAGTATTTGGTGCCAGGTGCTGGATCAAGGATCCACATCACACTTCAAAATTTGCACCAAAAGCACATGAAGGTTTTATGCTTGGATATGGAAAGGATTCGCACTCCTACAGAGTCTTCAAACTCTTTCACTACAAAGTGGTTGAAACTGTGGATGTGCGGTTCGATGAGACTAACGGCTCGCAAAGAGAGCACCTGCCAAATGTGCTAGATGAAGTTCCATCCAGTGAATCAATCAAACTTATGGGAACTGGAGAAATCATACCATCTGAAGCTTAGCCTGAAGAGGAACTTATCATCTCCGCACCTGATCAACCTGAAGACAATGCTCAACCTGAAGACAATCCTTCTAACGATGAAAATGATCAACAAGAGAAAAATCTTGGTCCTGTACATCCTCGTGTTGCAAATGAAGTGCAGATTGAGAGAATAATTGATAGCATCAATGCACGAGGTCCACTCACTCGTTCAAAGGCAACACAGCTAGCAAATTTCCGTGGACTCTTCGCATTCGTCTCAATATATGAACCCAAGAAAGTTGATGAAGCCTTCATGGAACCTGAATAGATTCAAGCTATGCAAGAAGAGCTTCAACAGTTTGAGCTGAATAATGTATGGGAACTGGTTAAGCGTCCTGATCCTCGCAAGCACAATATAATAGGCACCAAATGGATATACCGCAACAAGCAAGATGAGCATGGTTAAGTTGTCAGAAACAAGGCTCGTCTCGTTGCTCAAGGATACACTCAAGTTGAAGGGATTGACTTCGATGAGACATTTGCTCCTGTGGCTAGACTTGAAGCCATACGCATACTGCTGGCCTATGCAAATCATCATAACATTCTTCTGCATCAAATGGATGTGAAGAGCTCTTTTCTCAATGGCAAGATTTATGAAGAAGTGTATGTTGCACAACCGCCTGGCTTTGAAGATCCAAAACATCCTCACATGGTGTACAAGCTCAACAAGGCACTGTATGGCCTCAAACAAGCCCCTCGGGCTTGGTATGACACACTCAAAGACTTCCTGAAGAGCAAAGGATTCAAACCTGGTTCCCTCGACCCCACTCTCTTCACGAAGACATATGATGGTGAACTGTTTGTGTGCCAAATATATGTGGATGACATTATCTTCGGCTGCACCAATCAGAAATACACTAACGAGTTTGGATATATGATGCAAGAGAAATATCAGATGTCCATGATGGGTGAGATGAAGTTCTTCCTTGGTCTTCAAATACATCAGCAACGCAGCGGCATCTTAATATCTCAAGAGAAATACCTCAAAGATTGCCTGAAGAAATTTGGAATGCAAGATTGCAAAGGCTTCACGACGCCAATGCCAGCCAAACATCATCTGGGTGCCGACGACAATGGTAAAGAGTTCGATCAAAAGGTATATCGCTCCATGATTGGTTCCTTGCTTTATTTATGTGCATCTAGGCCAGATATCATGCTTAGTGTTTGCATGTGTGCCCGGTTCCAAGCGGCACCAAAAGAATCACATCACTTAGCTGTGAAGCGAATTCTCAGATATTTGGCTCACACCCCAACACTAGGATTATGGTATCCAAAGGGCTCAGAGTTTGATCTAGTTGGATTCTCGGATGCTGATTATGCTGGTGACAAGGTGGATCGCAAGTCTACATCAGGCACATGTCATTTTCTGGGACGATCACTTGTATGTTGGTCTTCAAAGAAGCAGAACTGTGTATCTCTCTCCACTGCTGAATCTGAATACATTCCTGCTGGATCTTGCTGCACTCAGCCTCTCTGGATGAAGCAAACACTCAAAGACTATGGCATTCACCTGAAGCAAGTGCCACCCTACTGCAACAACGAAAGCGCCATCAAGATTGCCAACAACCCAGTTCAGCACTCGAAGACAAAGCACATTGAAATTCGTCATCACTTTCTCAGAGATCATGTTGTGAAGGAAGATATTGATATCATACACGTCAACACTGAAGAGCAATTGGCAGATATCTTCACCAAGCCCTTGGATGAGAAGAGGTTTTGCAAGTTACAGTGTGAGCTAAATATCTTGGAATCCTCAAATGTCCTGTGATCAGGCACACATCCTAACACTTATGCATGTTGATGACTTAGATGTGCAACACATGAAGTAAAGTATATCTTCAATCAATGAAGACTTACATTCTGAGTGTGAATACATTAACATGGAATTTGACTTTGGAGCACCACGATAACTGTGCGCCATGTCTGGGTCTAATACTTCCTATACGGTGGGTAACGCCACCACCAAATTCTTCTGTTTGAAGTGTTTTACCCATGGCGTTACATTTGCTATGTCTTCACATTTGGTTGTCTTCAATTTCAACTTGTCTTCATGATTATCTTCACTATGTTGACTTGATTGTCTTCTGATATATACATACTAGTGTTCTGTCCTCTACAACATTCACTTATAGCTACGTCTTCCTTATTGAATCTTTTGAACTAAGTGAATGTGATCGGACCCTAATCTCTCTATGCTTTATACCTCAAACTCTATCGATCCAAATCATATGCATTCTATTGAAACTGTCGAATGTCTTCTCTGCGTCCTTGACAACAGAAGATACAGAGACAAACATTAAGTCCATTTTCAATGCTAATTCCTTCACCTGAAACCCGTAGAAGTGGGAATGACCACCCGACAATCCAGGCGTGCGTGGGAACGTGGAACAACCTCCGATAGGTTGCATGATAGCCACGTGTCCTTCAGATGTGAATCGCCAGGGGCACCTATGTAATAACACTGTGCCGTCCTTATCCCTATAAATACACGCCTCACCATAGTCATTATCCCTTCTTCCACTCTCGCACAAACCCTAGCGCCACCGCTAGCCCTCGACGACGCCAGCGACGAAGTGCTTAGCTGCGCGACCTCACCGACGCCGTCTTCACGCCGGCCGCGGACATCGTCTTCTCCGCCGTCGCCGCAGGTGTCCTCGATCACCAAGTTAGGGCACGGATGATTGAACTGCTCGGCCTCCTCTCCCACTCCGTCTAGCAGTTCTTCGTGTGGTAAATAAAACTTCCTTTTTACGGCCCCTTTGATCCTATAGATTCATCACTTTCTACCACAAGCAGTTCCTATTCAACAAGTTGGATCTATTTCATACTGCATCTCATAATATGCCTAGTATGTTCACTTATGCTTCACAAAGTAGTTAGATTCCTCACTTGTACTTATTCGCGGATTCGTACAAATCTGGAACCAACTCTCTATCTATGAGTGAATGTCTTCGCACTATGAGGTCAATGTCTTCTAAACTGATTTATCTTCAAAATCTTCTGAGAATACATATGACCTCTTCCCCTTCCCTCGCACCTTAATGATGTCACAGGTACATGTCCGTGGGAGAATCCCTTGGTTCTCATAGTCTGCATTCATTTGCAGAATTCTTAGAGCATCATATAAATTCTCCCGAAGCCAGTTCCTATTTGACCAGCAAGCGGAAGCCTTTGAAACCTTTGAACATGTTGAAGCCATTCAGTTTGAAGTTCATGGCACCAGAGAAACCTACAAGAAAGGGTGGCAGACAGCGTCGTGGCAACACCTCAAGAGATTTGCCTCCTGACCTCTATGAGCTGTACAAGACAGATCCAGAGGAGGACTATAATCAGCGAAAAACTCGAATCCAATGGATTCAAAGATATTGGGCAGAACAGTGGTTCAAGTACAGGTTCGTGACCCAGGAGTATGCTGAGAAGAATGCCATCAAACGACCATGGGGAGACATTCTATACAAAAATCTTCAACCCAAGTCCAGGGCTGAAGCCATTGAACAAGGCTTCTATCCTTGCATGGTCCATGGACTGCAGCCTGCGGATGCAGACCCATCTTCATTACTGTGGTGCCGCGATGATAATCTGTTCAAGCGCAACCTTCAGTTTGCCAGGAACTCGGCCAAAGAGAACAAGAAGTCACGAGGCTTAGAATTCAATCCAGGCCCCTCTGCTCCTCGTGCTGATGGCACACGCGAAGCTGAACCCAATCTTGTTGGGCCCTTCTACAACCTGGAAGGTCTCATCACACATATCATGGTTCAAGGGACAGTCGTGGATGAGCCTGCAGATGACGCTGAATCTGATGAAACGCCTGCACCACCGAAGCCAAAGAAACTGAAGAAGCCTAAAGCTTCAAAGTCTGCTCCTACACCAAAGGTCCTACAGGCGAAGCCTCTGGCCACTGCACCTCCTGAACACAGTGTGCAGTCTGAAGATTTGTCACGTATCTCCAAGCCCTCTAGAGTGAAGATGCCCTTGCAACCCACTAACCAAGAACAAACTGCTGCTGCTATTCTGCACAATGACACCATTGATCTGTCCAGCGATGAAGATCTTGCAGATGACTCTCTTGAGCAACTGATTAAGAGCAAGGAAGAAGCAGAAATCTTCAATGAATTGCCTCTCTTTGACGTGGAAATCATCCACAACTTCATTGATGAGTGGTTTGAAACCCCCAATCTCAGCTTTGATGATCTGCAACTTTCATTTGGCCTCAGCGTCGCTTTCACTGGCGCCATTGCTTTTGAGCTAGCTCTAGCTCAGTGCATTGTTGAACTGAAGCAAAAGATCGACTATGAGAAAGCTCAGTTCAAGAAGCACATGGCCAAGCTCAGCGTGCAAGATGTGAAGAACTTCAAGATTATGCTGCACGAGCTGAAGGAAGCCTTTCTCAAGAAACGCGAAGAAGCTAAAGGCTCTTGTGAGCGCACGAAGAGTCTGGCTGACAAGTGCGTGCAAGCCTACAATGAAGCTGAAAAGCGCAAGGCTCTTGGGCGTCCTGGCATCGATCCCAGGATGGCTGCAAAGAAGAAGAAGAAGCCAGCTGTGGCCGAACCCGAAGCAACAAGGCAGGAAGCACATCCCATTGTCTTCCCAGCCAATATGACAGGCTAGAAGCCTAAGGTCCCCACAATGGCTTCAGAATTAAAGAAGACAAGAGCTGCCGAGGCTGAAGCCAGAAAGAGGAAAAATCCTGAAGCTTCTGATGTCGCTCCCTCCAAGAAGAAGCGCAAAACCAAGAAAGATCGGGCTGCTCCCACAGAGCCCCTTATTGTTGAGCCCATCTCGGTTGCTCGTCCTGCCTCTTCGCATCAAGAACGATGGATGGTAATTCATGAGCCTGCTTCCACAGAGGCTCCTGAAGCTGAAGACATTCCAGCAGTTGACCCCACCGCTGCTGAAGACATTGGTCACCATGACAATGTTGAAGATGATGAAGTCCTTCCTCAGATCGAGCACCAATTGGTATCATCGCCTATGCTTACGCACAACGAAATCATCAGCGTTGGTCGTCCTCTGACGCCAACTGCTCAAGATGCATCGTGGGCTGATCACCCACAGAGACAAGACACTCCAAGCTCTCCCCAACCGCAAGCTACCCCATCTGTGCAAGATGCTCATGACTTTGAGGCCCAACACACTCCGTCTCCACAAGCGTCGCCCGCATTACGCAGGCTTCGCAAAGGACCAAGGCCCCAAGTCACTCCCACAATGCACGTGTCTGAATCCGAAGCCAAAATGGCTGAAGATGTTCCGGCTGCATCAGCCGATGAAGAAGAAGATGAAGAAGAAGCCCCAAGAGGTTCAAGAGTTGCTACACCCCCGTCTCACCAAGATGTTGTTCTCGAGGAGAACGTGACCGACCTTCCAGCTTCTGAAGTGGAGGTTAACAACCCTGAAGTAGCCACCAACATCACTTCTGATGCCAATGACGTTGTCATGGTTGACGCCAATACGGCGCCGGAAGCCAATGAGGCGCCAGAAGCCAATGAGGCACCAGAAGTCAATGCTGCAACACCTGAAGTCAATGCTGCAACACCTGCGGTCCAAGTACCTGAAGCACATGTGGCCCCTAAAGCCCATGAAGACAATGCCAATGCCCCTGTTCCCCCTCCAAGACCTCACACAATGGAGCTGGCATTTGATCGTGGTCAGACAGTTATGGTTCGATGGCCCATTCTGACTCCTCCGCCTGCTGCTGGTCCACAATTTGAGTACCACGTTGAGCACAGGCCTCAAGTCCAAAAGCCCAAGCCCAGACTTCCACGATTCCCAGGCACTGCCACTTCACCTGGGGTCTTCAATGCGAATGGCTTCGTGACACATAATACATTCTTCAACAGCTCCAAGAACCCTTATACCAGACCGCGCATTTCCTCAGATCGGTTCTGGAGCTATCAGCGGTGCAACTACTATTCCTGTGTCCTATACAATCAAGGGCGCATATTTCCACATATGCGCCTCAACTCTGAAGCTATAGCTAGTCTGCCCTGCCTCGAAGAAGCATTGGATTGTTTCAGAGATGCTGGTCTGTTGTCGTTCGTCACTAACAAGGAGCACTGGAACGAAGAATTGCTGCTTCAATTCTATGCCACTCTTCATATTCGAGGCTACAAAAGGGATCCGAAGACTTGGGTCCTTGAGTGGATGACAGGTAATGTCCATCATGAAGCTAAAGCTCTTGATATCATTGAGCTCACAGGCCTGCACACTCCTGGTGAATACTATGAACCAGGTTGTCACCAACATCAAAATGCCTTGGAAAGCATCTTTCAGAAGCCAGAACCCAACATGAGTAAAATGCTAAGCATGATGAAGCCTCTGCCTCATGACACTGAATACCCATCTGAGTTCTTTGTTGAAGACCTAGAGTACCTGCCTATACCCATCTGAGTTCTTTGTTGAAGCCTCTGCACCATTTACCACATCATCAGGAAGACTCTATGGCATGTCAAAGGACACTCATTTGCAGTGAAGCTTGAAGGAGCAATGAAGACTTTGGTTTTCTATATCGTCAATGGCATCAGCTTCAATGCTGAAGACTTCTTCATCAGGCAGTTGGCTGCGTCTGGCTCCGACATCTTTGGGTTGAAATTCTATGCTCCATGGGTCATGCGTCTGATCAAGCGTCACTCAGCCTTCAACTATCAGTCGTCTGCGCGCAATCATTTTATATTCTTGCCCGAGGTTGATCTGTCAGTTGAAGCCATTTACCCAAAGCCTGCTAAGGATCCCATTTATCTTCACAATGCTGATCACCAAAGCTTCACCCAGCCCATTGAAGGAATTCCAGCTGTGTCTCATGTTTATCCCCTTGCTGGAAACACACGTGCCCCTCGTGCTCAAACTGATGCCACTGGTAGCACCATTGCACAAAGGCCTCGACGACGATCTCGTGTCCTAAATGACCGAGAGCTTCTCGTTGCGTTGCATCAGAATTAGGACAAACATCACGACTGGCTTAAGCGTCAGATGCAAAGCCTCTTGGTGGATGTCAACCGCATTCGCAATCTTGCCACCAAGAATGCCTTTGTCACTCATGAAACCTGTCGGAAGTCGTGGAAGAGTTTGACCCTACTCAGTGCTGAAGCTGATCTGCATGGCGATGGCTTCACCGAACGCTTCAAGTTTGACTCAACTCCTCCCAGAAATGCTCACTTGCGTCGGACTCCCTCACTTGAAGACTCTGAATACTCGTCCTCAGCTGCGACCGTAAATGCTAGAGTCATCGATGACCAAGATGATGCAACTTCACCTCCTCCAACTTCAGCGCGTGTCGACACTGCACCAAGTTCCTCTGCACCACCGGATCTTAACGACGACCCTGCTGCCTTGCCTGCACCTCATGGGAACGAGTAGGCGCTCTATGTCTTCAAACCTTTTTGGTCCTCACTGACAAAAGGGGGAGAAGCATATGAGTTGATAGTCTTCAAGCGGGTCCATATGGGTGGTTAATTTACTTTTTGCTACTTTTGCCAAGTGCTCACAACTCTCGTTTTTGATACATTTGGTTCTTTGAGTTGTAACACTTAAACTCAATGGTCGTCTGCTACTTATTTGCTATTCTGTGATGTGATGATAAATTCCGCATGTGCGGCGATAAATTCCGCACTTAGATCATTCTGCAGACGTCCATTTTTCATTATGCATGTCATTATCTTCGTTACATCATATCTTGCATAATGACTTGTCATCATAAGTTGAAGAGGATCTCCACAAGTACAACCTGCCATGTGCATTTGCATTCCAAAAGCAAATTACTTATATGCACATCTTCAGGGGAGCCCTTGCAACTTATGAAGACAATACCCTATCCTTTACAATCTCACATATTTTATTCTCCGTTGAAAACTTCAACCAATTTGTCATCAATCACCAAAAAGGGGGAGATTGTAAGTGCATCTAGTGCCACCCCTAGTTGGTTTTGGAGTATTGACGACAAACCTAGTTGAGGGACTAATGTGTTTGTGAGAATTGCAGGATAACACAGGTAGAAGTCCCTCATTGATTCGGTTTTCCTACCAGAGATGACCCCTAAAAATGTATGAAGACATTGAAGTCAAAGGTGGTATGTGAAGACATTCACATTGAGGACTATGACAAGAGAAGACATTGCGTGAAGACTATGGAGCGCGAAGACTTAGCAGTTTCGTCGTTCTGTGTCTTTCTTTGTTGAGTCATAGGAACCACCGCACTGTTAAGTGGGGTCCAAGTGAACCAGTCAGAATGACTGAAGTGATGCTTAACCAAATCCTATGTCTTCGAGTGATGACTATGAGAGCAAATCTTGTCCAGAGTTGGATAAGTCAGCTTTGCTTGTAGCCCAAGTAAAGTTGCCGTGTGTGTTTGAAATCTGACCGTTGGAACACGTGTCAGTTCCTTAGTGACCAAGGGTCATTTCGGACAAATCAGGTCGGGTTGCCTAGTGGCTATAAATATCCCACCCCCTACAACCATAAATGGTTGGCTGCTCAGAGTTAGTGCACGGCTTTTGTCGTTTGAGAGCAACCCACCTCGAAGCCTTTGAGAGAGAATTCCTTGCAAGGATAAAGCCCTAAGCACCCAGAGCCAAAGAGTGTTAGGCATCATTTAAGTCTTCCTGTCTGTGTGATCTGAAGACTTATTACACTTGAGGACTGTGAATCCTCCAGCCGGTTAGGCGTCGCATTCTGAGCATCCAAGAGTCATTGTGGATCGTGGGTGAACGAAGTCTGTGAAGGTTTGGAAGTCTACCTTGAAGACTTACCAGAGTGATTGGGCGAGGACTGGGTGTCCTTAGCTCAAGGGGAATAAGGTGAAGACGAGGTCTTCTGAGTTGAATCTCAGCCTCCCTAACCAGACATACAGTTGTCAGAGCAACTGGAACTGGTCCAACAAATCATTGTCTTCAACGAGTCACTGGTTTCATCCTTCCCTTCCCTTTACTTACTGTTGGTCCTTGTGAAGTCATTGTATGATTGCTTCATCTTTTGTCTTCACTGAGTAACTACTTGTTCTGATTGGCTTCACAATATCTTCCTACCTGATCTTTACTGCCTAGCTGCTATTAGTCATTGTGCTTTCACTCCATTGAATACTTGACTATGGTTTGCCTAGTGTAGTTTACCTTCCGCTGCATGGTAATAGGTTTATTTCTATCGTTTGTCTTCGAAACTTCCATGTTTTGAAGACTTTCCTAAAAATCGCCTATTCACCCCTCCTCTAGTCGATCACTAGCACTTTCATGTGGTCCTGCTGAGAAATCTACCATGTACAAATCATCTTTCTGATACCCTTCAAAGACTAGAGACTTGTCATATTCCATTAGAACAAGGCAACGCTATTTTCCAAATATCACAATCATGTTCAAATCGCAAAGCATTGAGACAGAAATTAAGTTGAAGCCAAGGGATTCAACAAGCATCACTTTATCCATGTGTTGATCCTTTGAGATTGCAACTCTACCTAGACCCAATACATTGCTTTTACCAGTGTTAACAAATGTGATGTGACTCTTCTCAGATGGACGTAAGGTTGAGTCCATGAGAAGACTTTGATCACCAGTCATATGATTAGTGCATCCACTATCGATAATCCATTCTGAAGTAGCTAGTGTCATACCCTACAAAACAGTTAGGGGGGATAGGCTTCACGAAGAGTATTGTGAAGCATAAGCATTTGATGAGCAAGTGGATTATGAAAGCTTAGATCGAGGTTAGAACTGATAGGATGCATGCTAAGTGGTTTAGGAATGAAATACATAATAAGATCATTTGGGAATTTTATCTTGTGCCCCACAAGATGTTTTAGGTCCCCAGCAATAGCTTCAGACGCATTTGATTTTCGGCCGGAGACCTTTCCTTGCAAAAGAGAGTTAAGCTTTCTTAGCCACCCACATCTTCAGGGGTGGCTTCGAAGCAATGAGTCTAAGTGCATCATCTGAGAACTTTGACTTTGAAGCCCTGGCAAATAGTTTTGCAGGAGGTGAATAATACTCATAAGAATAAGCAGAGTAGTTCTTGGTCTTATGAACATGGTGGTTTGATGAAACACACTCATATTCATAGGCCTGAGTATGGTTTCCCTGCAAAACATTTGTGTTAGTGCGACTCAGGTGAGTCCTCTATCTGTATGAAGCCTTTGGACCATATGAAGCCTGTGGTCCGGGGTTTGTCTTCTTACCTTGTGGTGTCATGACAACATTCACAGGAAGATTCTCCAGACACCTTTTGGGCACCCAGACTTTCTTCATAGGTGGCCCATTCCTGCAGTTAGTACCAATATAACTGGCAAACACTTCACCATTCTGATTCTTAAACAGTTTATAGTTTGCATCAACGGATTCATCAATGACAATAGAGTTAGCACAAGTGAAGCCAGTTAGGGTGGATGGATCCACTGAAGGTTCCTTTGCAGCAACCCATGTGTTTTGGGGTACTGCTCAGGCTTCCAGTAAGAGCCATCAGCATTCATTTTCCTTTCGAACCCAACACCCTCTTTCCTAGGGTTTCGATTCAGAATCTGCCTTTTGAGGACATCACATAGTGTCTGATGCCCTTTGAGACTTTTGTACATCCTTGTTTCAAGCAATGTCTTCAACCTAGCATTTTCATCAGAAATAGCAGTGGCATCCTCAGCAGAGGGGTTAGTTACCACATCAAAAGTTGAAGATACTGCAACAGCAGTAGAACATTCAGCAACAGAAGTAGCGTTATCATGCTCAAGGCATTTTAGACATGGTGGTTCAAATCCTTCCTGAGCGGGACTGATCTGTTGAGCGCGAAGTGACTCGTTTTCCTTTTGAAGATCTTCATGAATTGCTCTCAATTTCTTAAGTTCTTGCTTCCTTTGAAGATAATCATATGAAAGCTTTTCATGAGTTGTTGAGAGCGTTTCATGACGACTTTCCAGTTCCTCATACTTAACATGAAGATTTTTTCTGTCTTCAATTAAGGACTAAGATCGAGTCATTTCCGCGTCCAACAGGTCATCGCTTTTGTCTAACAGTTTTTAAATATGTTCCATAGCTTTCTGTTGTTCAGTTGCAATTTTAGCAAGTGTTTTGTAGCTGGGTTTGTCATCACAATCAGAGTCATCTTCACTGGATGTTTGATAGTGAGCATTGCGTGATTTTACCTTGGCACCACCTGCCATGAAGCAATAGGTGGGAGCGGAGTCGTCCTTGTCATCAGTGTGGGTGATGGAACCATTGTCTTCAGAGTTGAAGATGGACTTGGCAACGTAGGCTGTAGCCAGACTTGCGACTCCAGAGTCGGACTCCTCCTCAGACTCCACCTCCGCCTCCTCAGAAGCAGACTCCTCCTCTGAATCCATTTCCTTGCCAACAAACGCACGAGCCTTGCCAGATGAGCTCTTCTTGTGTGATGAACACTTTTAGGAAGACTTGGAAGAAGACTTTGAGTATTTCTTCTTCTTCTTGTCGTCAGAATCACATTCCTTGCTCTTCTTCTTCTTCTTGTCCTCATTGTCCCACTGCGGACACTCAGAGATGTAGTGACCAGGTTTCTTGCACTTGTGGCATGTTCTCTGCTTGTAGTCATGAGTAGAAGCTTCATCATTCCTTGAGCTGGATCATGAAGACTTTCTGAAGCCTTTCTTCCTAGTGAACTTCTGGAACTTCTTCACTAGCATAGCAAGCTCCTTTCCAATATCTCCAGGATCATCATAACTGCAGTTGGATTCTTCTTCAGATGAGGAAACAGCTTTTGCCTTCAAGGCACGAGTTCGGCCAAAGTTGGGACCGTAGATATCTCTTTTTTCAGAAAGCCGAAACTCATGTGTGTTGAGCCTTTCAAGTATGTCAGACGGATCGAGTGTCCTAAAGTCAGGGTGTTTTTAAATCATCTGGGCTAGGGTGTCAAACGAGCTGTCAAGTGATCTCAGGAGCGTCTTGACGATTTCATGCTTGGTGATCTCAGTAGTGCCGAGAGCTTGAAGCTCATTTGTGATGTCAGTGAGGCCATCAAATGTGAGCTGAACATTCTCATTGTCGTTTCTCTTGAAGCGGTTGAAGAGGTTGCGAAGGACACTGATCCTTTGATCTCTCTGGGTTGAGACACCTTCGTTGACCTTGGAGAGCCAGTCCCAGACTAGCTTCGATGTTTCTAGAGCACTCACACGGCCATACTGTCCTTTGGTCAGATGACCATAGATGATGTTCTTGGCAGTAGAATCCAGTTGAACGAACTTCTTGACATCAGCAGGGGTGAGACATTCACCAGTCTTGGGAACACCATTCTTGACTACATACCAGAGGTCGACATCAATGGCTTCAAGATGCATACGCATCTTATTCTTCCAGTAGGGATATTCAGTTCCATCGAAGATGAGGCACGCAACGCAGACTTTGACTATCCCTGCAGTCGACATAGTTAAAACTCCAGGTGGTTAAACCGAATCACACAGAACAAGGGAGTACCTTGCTCTGATACCAATTGAAAGTGCTAGTAATCGATTAGAGGGGGGGTGAATAGGCGATTTTTATGGAAGTCTTCAAAATATGGAAGTTTCGAAGACAAACGATAGAAATGAACCTATAAACATAAAGCGGAAGGTAGACTACACTAGGCAAGCCATAGTCAAGTATTCAATGAAGTGAAAGCATGAAGACTAATAGCAGGTAGGCAGTACAGATCACGATGGAAGATAGTATGAAGCCAATCAGAACAAACAGTCACATAGTGAAGACAAATAGATAATGCAAACAGGCAATGACTTCACAAAGACCAACTGTAAATAAAGAGATGGGAAGGATAGAACCAGTTGCTTAGTGAAGAAGACAATGATTTGCTGGACCAGTTCTAGTTGTTGTGACAACTGTACGTCTGGATGTGAGGCTGAGATTTAACTCAGAAGACCGTGTCTTCACCTTATTCCCGTTGAGCTAAGGACACACAGTCCTCGCCCAATCACTCAGATAAGTCTTCAAGGTATACTTCCAAACCTTCACAGACTTCGTTCACCGGGGATCCACAATGACTCTTGGATGCTCAGAATGAGATGCCTAACCGGCTGCAGGATTCACAGTCCTCAAGTGTAACAAGCCTTCAGATCACATAGACAGGAAGACTTCAGTGATGCCTAAAACTCTTTGGCTCTAGGTGTTTAGGGCTTTGTCCTCGCAAGGATTTCTCTCTCAAAGGCTTCGGAGGTGGGTTGCTCTCAAACAACAAAAGCCGTGCACTAACTCTAAGCAGCCACCAATTTATGGTGTAGGGGGTGGGCTATTTATAGCCACTAGGCAACCTGACCTGATTAGTCCGAAATGACCCTGGGTCACTAAGGAACTGACACGTGTTCCAACGGTTAGATAATAAACACACGTGGCAGCTTGACTCGGGCTACAAGTAAAGCCGACTTATCCAGCTCTAGATAAGATTTGCTCTCATTGTCTTCGCTCGAAGACTTAGGATTTTGGTTAAGCATCACTTCAGTCACTCTGACTTTGTTCACTTGGACCCCACTTAATAGTATGGTGGTTCCTATGACTCAACAAAGAAGAAAAGGAACAAGGAAACAACTAAGTCTTTGTGCTCCATATTCATCACGTGATGTCTTCTCTTGTCATAGTCTTCAATGTGAATATCTTGACATACCACCTTTGTCTTCAATGTCTTCATACATTTTTAGGGGTCATCTCCGATAGGTAAACCGAATCAATGAGGGACTACTACCTGTGTTATCCTGCAATTCTCACAAACACATTAGTCCTTCAACCAGGTTTGTCATCAATACTCCAAAACCAACTAGGAGCCACTTTATCTTCATAACGTTGATCGCCAAAGCTTCACGCAACCAATTGAAGGAGTTCTTGCTGCTACGCGTGTCTATCCTATGGCCAGCAATACACGTGCACCTCGTCATGAACCTACTGAAGCCACTGAAAGCACCATTGCTCAAAGGCCTCAGAAGCGATCTCGTGTGCTCAATGACGTGAGGGCTTCTCGTGGCCTTGCATCAGAAACAAGATAGGCACCACGACTGGCTAAAGCGTCAGATGCAGAGCATCTTGGTGGATGTCAATCCCATCAGAAACTTGGCCACCAAGAACTCATTTGTTGCTCATGAAGCCTGCAGGAGGTCCTAGAAGAGTCTCACACTTCTCTGCTCTGAAGACGATCTTCACGAAGATGGCTTCACTGAGGGTTTCAAATTTGACTCCACTCCTCCTTGCAATGCAAGCTGGCGTCGAACTCCAACTATTGAAGATTCTGAGTATTCATCTTCGGCTGCAACTGTTGTTGCAAGAGTTGTCGAAGAAGAAGACGATTCCACTTCACCAGCCCAGGCTTCACTGCATCTTGACACTTCACCAAGCCCGTCTGCACCACCGAACTCCAACGTCGACCCTGCACCTTCATCTACTCCTGATGGGAACAAGTAGATGCTCTATGTCTTCAAACCTTTTTGGTCTTTACTGACAAAAGGGGATAAGCATATGAGCTGATAGTCTTCAAGCGGGTCCATATGGGGTGGTTGCTATTTTTTGCTAAGCGGTTACAACTCTCGTTTTTGATACATTTGGTTCTTTGGGTTGTAACACTTAAAACTTGATGGTCGTCTGCCACCTTGTGATGCGATGATAAATTCCGCATGAAGCCATTCCGTAGACGTCCATTTCTCATTATGCATGTCATTATCTTCGTTATATCTTTATATGCATAATGAATTGTCTTCATCAGTTGAAGAGGATCTCCAAAATTAAAACATGCCATGTGCATTTGCATTCAAGAGCAAACTACTTATATGCACATCTTTAGGGGGGGCCTTTTGCCACTTATGAAGACAATACCTTTACCTCGACAATTTCACATACTTTTATCCCTGTTGAAAACTCCAACCAGTTTGTCATCAATCACCAAAACAGGGGAGATTGTAAGTGCATCTAGTGCCACCCCTAGTTGGTTTTGGAGTATTGACGACAAACGTGGTTGAGGGACTAATGTGTTTGTGAGAATTGCAGGATAACACAGGTAGTAGTCCCTCATTGATTCGGTTTACCTACCTGAGATGACCCCTAAAAATGTGTGAAGACATTGAAGACAATGCTGGTCTGTGAAGAGATTCACATTGAAGACTATGACATGAGAAGACATCGCATGAACCACCGCACTGTTAAGTGGCGTCCAAGTGAACAAAGTCAGAGTGATTGAAGTGATGCTCAACCAAATCCCATGTCTTCGAGCGAAGACAATGAGATCAAATCTTATCCAGAGCCGGATAAGTCAGCTTTACTTGTAGCCCAAGTCAAGCTGTCGCCTATGTTTGAAATCTGATCGTTGTACACATGTCAGTTCCTTAGTGACCCAGGGTCATTTTGGACAAATCAGGCCAGGTTCCCTCCAGGCTATAAATAGCCCATCCTCTACACCATAAATTGGTGGATGCTCAGAGTTAGTGCACGACTTTTGTCGTTTTGAGAGCAACCCACCTCCAAAGCCTTTGAGAGAGAAACCCTTGTGAGGACAAAGCCCTAAACACCCAGAGCCAAAGAGTGTTAGGCATCACTGAATTCTTTCTGTCTGCGTGATCTGAAGACTTGTTACACTTGAGGACTGTGAATCCTCTAGCCGGTTAGGCGTCGCATTCTGAGCATCCAAGAGTCATTGTGGATCGCGGGTGAACGAAGTCTGTGAAGGTTTGGAAGTCTACCTTGAAGACTTACCAGAGTGATTGGGCGAGGACTGTGTGTCCTTAGATCAAGGGGAATAAGGTGAAGACGCGGTCTTCTGAGTTGAATCTTAGCCTCCCTAACCAGACGTACAATTGTCACATCAGCTGGAACTAGTCCAACAAATCCTTGTCCTCACCGAGCAACTGGTTCTATCCTTTACCTCTCTTTACTTACAGTTTGTCTTCGTGAAGTCATTACCTGCTTGCATGATCTGATTGACTTCATTGTGTGAAGACTGTTGTTGTTTGACTTCACACTATCTTCCATCCTGATCCATACAACCTAGCTGTTGATAGTCTTCGTGCTTTCACTTCATTGCTTACTTGACTATGGCTTGTCTAGTGTAGTCTACCTTCCGCTGCATATCAATAGGTTCATTTCTACTGTTTGTCTTCAAAGCCCCCATGTTTTGAAAACTTTCATAAAAATCGCCTATTCACCCCCCTTCTAGTCGATAACTAGCACTTTCAGGGTTTTATTAGAAATAAGAGCAAAAGGACATAATCAGTATATTGGGGAGCCCAAATGCATACAAAACCAACATTCTTTTATATTTCACATGTTTACACAAAACAAAACAAAAGCACTTGCTGATTAGTTCACCAAATCTGAAATATATAATAAATCCAACAAGCCGCCCAACCCCAAAATCCATGTGATTTGATTCCAATGCGAACGCGAAATATTCCCCCTTGATGTCCACTACACAACTTTCTTCTTGTAGACTCGTGTTGGGCCTCCAAGCGCAGAGTTTTGTAGGATAGTAGCAATTCTCCCTCAAGTGGATAACCTAAGGTTTATCAATCCGTCGGAGGTGTAGGATGAATATGGTCTCTCTCAAGCAACCCTGCAACCAAATAGCAAAGAGTCTCTTGTGTCCCCAACACACCCAATACAATGGTAAATTGTATAGGTGCACTACTTCGGCGAAGAGATGGTGATACAAGAGCAATATGGATGGTAGATATAGGTTTTTGTAATATGAAAATATAAAAACAGCAAGGTAACTAGTAACAAAACTGAGCAAAAACAGTATTGCAATGCTTCGAAACAAGGCCTAGGGTTCATACTTTCACTAGTGCAAGTTCTCTCAACAATGATAGCATAATTAGATCATATAACAATCCCTCAACGCGCAACAAAGAGTCACTCCAAAGTCACTACTAGCGGAGAACAAACGAAGAGATTATTATAGGGCACGAAACCACCTCAAAGTTTTTCTTTCTGATCGATCTATTGGGCTATTCCTATAAGTGTCACAAACAACCCTAGAATTCATACTAAAATAACACCTTAAGACACACATCAACCAAAACCCTAATGTCACCTAGATACTCCAATGTCACCACAAGTATCCGCGGGTTTCATTATATGATATGCATCACACAATCTCAGGTTCATCTATTCAAACCAACACAAAGAATTTCAAAGAGTGCCCCAAAGTTTCTACCAGAGAGTCAAGACGAAAACGTGTGCCAACCCCTATGCATAAGTTCAAGAGGTCTTTAACCCGCAAGTTGATCACCAAAACATACATCAAGTAGATCACGTGAGTATCCCATTGTCACCACAGATAAGCACATGCAAGACATACATCAACTGTTCTCAAATCCTTAAAGACTCAATCCGATAAGATAACTTCAAAGGGAAAACTCAATCCATTACAAGAAGGTAGATGGGGAGAAGCATCATAAGATCCAACTATAATAGCAAAGCTCGTGGTACATCAAGATCGTGCCAAATCAAAAACACGAGAGAGAGAGAGAGATCAAACACATAGCTACTGGTACATACCCTCAGCCCCGAGGGTGAACTACTCCCTGCTCGTCATGGAGAGTGTCGGGATGATGAATATGGCCATCGGTGATGATTTCCCCCTCCGGCAGGGTACCGGAACAGGGTCTCGATTGGTTTTGGTGGCTACAGAGGCTAGCGGCGGCAGAACTCCCGATCTAGGTTTCTTTTCGGGGGTTTCTGTATTTATAGGAAATTTTGGCATCGGTTTCATGTCAGGGGGGTCCACGAGGAGCCCACAAGGATGGAGGGTGCGCCCTCCATCCTTGTGGAGGCCTTGTGGCTCTTCTGGCCCACCTCTTTTGCTTTGGGGGCTTCTTCTGGTCCATAAAAAATCACCGTAAATTTACAGCTCATTTGGACTCCGTTTGATATTCCTTTTCTGTGAAACTCAAAAACAAGGAAAAAACAGAAACTGGCGCCGGGCTCTAGGTTAATAGGTTAGTCCCAAGAATCATATAAAATAGCATATAAATGCATATAAAACATCCAAGATGGATAATACAATAGCATGGAACAATCAAAAATTATAGATACGTTGGATACGTATCAAGCATCCCCAAGCTTAATTCCTGCTCGTCCTTGAGTAGGTAAATGACAAAAACAGAATTTTTGATGTGGATGCTATCAAGTGCACAAGTTTGATCAATGATAGTTTCAATCACTTTTTCTAGCATCATTATATATCATAACAACAGTTCATGTCATAAAGCTTCTCATGATCAAGTAGCAAACTATTCACATGTTAAAGCATAGATCATAAACTTTCTTGAAAACTAACAAACTATGTTCTCAGTAATCAAACAATTGCAATTCATCTTATTTTCAGGAAAGGTCTATGTAAGAGCTTTGATTTAGCAAATCCCACATACTCAACTATCATATAGTTTTCTGATACGTCTCCAACGTATCTATAATTTATGAAGTATTCATGCTATTATATTATCAACCTTGGATGTTTTATATGCATCTATATGCTATTTTATATGATTTTGGGACTAACCTATTAACCTAGAGCCCAGTGCCCGTTTATGTTTTTTCCTTGTTTTTAACTGTTGCAGAAGAGGAAAATCAAACGGAGTCCAATTGACCTGAAACTTTACGGAGATCATTTTTGGACTAGAAGAAGCCCACGGAGTAACGGAGGTGGGCCAGAAGTGTCCCGAGGCCACCACGAGGGTGGGGGGCGCCCCTTACCCCCTAGGCGCGCCCCCCTGCCTCGTGGCCGCCTCAAGAAGCCCCCTGACTTGTCCCCAACTCCAACACCTCTTATATAATCCAAAACTTTCAGAAACAAACCTAGATCGGGAGTTCCGCCGCTAGAAGCCTTTGTAGCCACCGAAAACCAATCTAGGCCCTCTCTGGCACCCTGCCGGAGGGGGCCATCATCACCAGAGGGAATGGAGGAGGATCTCGGAGGGGCCATTATCATCATGAAAGCCAAGGACCAGAGGGAGAACCTCTCCCCATCCAGGGGGAGGCCATGGAGGAGGAAGCACAAGGGGGAGAACCTCTCCTCCTCTCTCTTGGTGGCACCAGAGTGCCATCGAGAGGGGAATCATCGTCGTGGTGATCGTCTTCATCAGCATCACCATCCTCATCTCCTTTACGCGGTCCACTCTCCCGCACCCATCTGTAATCCCTACTTGAACATGGTGCTTTATGTCACATATTATGATCCAATGATGTGTTGCCATCCTATGATGTTTTGAGTAGATATCTTTGTGTTTGGGTTGATTGATGATCTAGATTGGTACGAGTTGTACGTTTTATTTTGGTGCTGTCCTATAGTGCCCTCCGTGTCGCGCAAGGATGAGGGATTCCCACTCTAGGGTGTTGCAATACGTTCATGATTCCCTTATAGTGGGTTGGTGAGTGACTTGAACACAAACCCGAGTAAGGGGATTGTTGATTATGGTATAAAGGGGACTTGATGCTTTAATGCTATGGTTGGGTTTTACCTTAATGATCTTTAGTAGTTGCGGATGCTTGCTAGAGTTCCAATCATAAGTGCATATGATCCATGTAGAGAAACTATGTTAGCTTATGCCTCTCCCTCATATGAAATTGCAATGACGACTATCAGTCTTGTTAACAATTGCCTAGGACAATTCCGCACACCGATCCACCATTATTCCACACTCGCTATTTATAATATTTAGTAATATATTCTAAATTTATGATAACAGCACCTACTTTCGTATTTTAGCTCTCTGATATCATACAAAGTTATCCACTTCATACCCACAACATAGTTTTATTTCTCGTTTCTAGTTGGAAGCAAGCGTTCGGTGTACGTAGAGTCGTATCAGTGGCAGATAGGGATTGAGAGAATATTGATCTTATATTTAGCTCCTTGTGGGTTCGACACTCCATACTTATCACTTCCACCTTTGTAAATTGCTACGATGATTCCCTGCACTTGGGGATTGTCAAGCTCTTTTCTGGCGCCATTGCCGGGGAGCAATAGCGTGGGGTTGATATTCTCGTGTGTGCTTGTTTGCTTTTTTCACTAAGTAGATTTTGTTTTTCCTTTTTTGTTTCTGTTTAGTTGTGGGTGAAACATACAATTTTTTAAAGAATATATATATATATATATATATATAATTTACTTGCCTCTCATACCTAAAAAGTTTTTCAAAAAGAGAAGTGATTGGAAAGTTATGCATTGAAGAAGTGAGGGTCGACCTTGAGCACTCGTGTTCATGCTCACGGAAAAAATGTATAAATTTTCATGGAAGTTTATCTGTAAATAATTATCCCCTTATATATATCCATTGTATTATAAAAATAATGTGCCAAGCTTTGGTTTTAGGATGATTAGATTGCTTCTTTACTATGTGCAGAACAAAAACAGAAACTTCGGCCGTAGCGCGTGATTTTACATTTTTTACTGGAAAGTCAAATGGGTCTGAAACTTTTTGCACATTACTTCTGTATAAAATTTTCAAATTTCCAAATTTATTTCATAATTTGTGGAGTTACATAAGTTTACTAAACCTCCATATTACTACAGACTGTCCTGTTTTAGACAGATTCTGTTTTCTATGTGTTGTTTGCTTATTTTGATGAATCTATGAGTAGTATCGGAGGGTATGAACCATTGATGAGTTGGAACAAAGTAGATATTACACCAATTTATATTTAGAATGAGTTCACAACAGTACCTAAAGGTAGTGATTTGCTTCATTATACTAACGGATCTCACAAAGTTTTTGTTAAAGTTTTGTGTGGATGAAGTGTTCGAAGAACGAGGAGTTACTGAGAAGAATAAAGAGAGGCAAGAGCTCAAGCTTGGGATGCCCAAGGCACCCCAAGTAAATTTTCTAAGGATACTCAAGCATCTAAGCTTGGGGATGCCCCGGTTGGCATCCCATCTTTCTTCTTCAACAAATTACCGGTACACCTCGGTTTTTGTCTTGTTCACATGATTTGTGTCCTTTGTGTTTTTTATTTAAATAAACATGCTAGTATGAGATTTCACTTCATAAATTTATAGAATACTTCATGTGCTTCACTTATATCTTCTAAGTATGATCTTATAGAATTGCTCTTTGTGCTTCACTTAAATCTTTTGAGTATGGTTTTATAGAATGCTTCGTATGCTTCACTTATAATTTTTGAGCTTGGGTATTGGTTAGTCTATGTTAATTGTAGAATACTCCATTAAATTCACTTATATCCTTTGGGGTATGAGTAATACTATCATCTAAAGCGGGTTTGGAAGAGTGTCAACTTTAGGAACTAGTGATCCCGCTATTCCGAATGAGAAGAATTTTTCTTATGTGGAGAGTAGAAAAAATTCTATGCTTGTAGATCATGAAAAGAATACTTTATGTGATGGTTATGTTGTTTAATTCATTCATGATGCTACTTAAAATTACTATGAGGGAGGAATATATGCTTGTAGGAGTTGCAATAATATCAAGTTTCCTCTCTATGTGCTTAAAATTTTGAAGTTATACTTGTTTTGCCTCCCTATGCTAGTTGATTCTTGTTCCTCTAAATTATGTTCTCACAAAATCCCTAGGAATATGAAGTGGGTTAGATTTAAATACGCTAGTCATATTCTTCATGATTCTCTCTTTATGTTTCAATTCTTATCTTTTATGAGCATCATTAAAATAATCATGCCTAGCTAAAAGGCATTAAAGAAAAGCGCTTGTCGGGAGACAACCCAATATTTACCATTATTGTTTTTGTGTGTTCTCATGATTAAGCTACTGTATTAATCATGTTTTATAGCTTTTGTTTAAATAGAGTTCCAAGTAAGACCTTTGGGAAGACTTGGGTGAAAGTTAATGTGATCTTGCTGTAAAAAACAGAAACTTTGCGCTCACGAGATTAGATGCCATTTTTTACAGAAGTGTGATTTGGTTATGATTCTTTTTGCACAATATTAATAGAAAAATTCCTCACGTCCACCAATTTATTTCATAATTTGTTTAGTAGCAGAAGTATGTTTAGTGTTCAGATCATTACAGACTGTTCTGTTTCTGACAGATTCTGTTTTCATTGCATAGTCTGCTTGTTTTCTAGTTTCTATGACTTATATTTATCAATATAAATTGTAGAAATGATATGGTACAGTAGGCATTGTGTGAGAACAATTATGAACCTTGTCTTTGACAGTACCAAAGTGAATGGTTTACTCTTTATCATACTCACCTATCTCACGAAGTTCCGTTAAGTTTTGTGTGATTGAAGTTTTCAAGTTTTGGGTGAGATATCGATATGAGGAGAATAAGGAGTGGAAAGACCGTAAACTTGGGGATGCCCAAGGCACCCCAAGGTAATATTAAAGGAAGACTCAAGCACCTAAGCTTGGGGATGCCCCGAAAGGCATCCCCTCTTTCGTCTTCAAAACTATCAGTATACCTTACTCGGAGCTATATTTTTATTCGTCACATGATATGTGTCTTGCTTGGAGCCTATTTTCAATTTTACTTGATGTTTGAATAAAATCATTGGATCTTAAATATTAAATGAAAAAGAATCCTCCCATGGCTAGTTAATTATTTGACTACTCAATGTTCTTCACTTATATCTTTTTGGAGTAGTTTGTCATTTAGTCACGTGCTTCACATGTATCCTAAGAGTAAATGGTTGAATGAATTGAATATCATAAATCTGAATTTATATATGTTTCATATGCTTATACAATGGGGAGTAATGACTTAACATAGAATAAGTATAGGTAGTAAACTTATTGAAAGTTAGCAAACGTAGAATTGGTCACTTGAACAATTCATGAAATAATATTGAAGGAAGAGAGATTTCACATATAAATATACTATCTTGGACATATTTTGTAATTGTGAGCACTCATTAAAATATGACATTCTACAAGGTTGACGTCGGACAAGGAAGACAACGTAATGGGTTATGTTTTGTTATATGCGAAATAAAGTATATTGTCTTGGATCATCCAACATGTTGAGCTTGCTTTTGCCCCTCATGCTAGACAAATTCTTTGCACCAAGTAGAGCTACTACTTGTGCTTCCAAACATTCCTTAAACTAGTTTTGCCATGATATTCCACCATACCTACCTATGGATTGAGTAAGATCCTTCAAGTAAGTTGTCATTGGTGCATGCAATAAAAATTGCCCTCTAAATATGTATGATCTATTAATGTGGAGAAAATAAGCTTTATACAATCTTGTGATGTGGAAGAAATAAAAGCGACGGACTGCATAATAAAGGTCCATATCACAAGTGTCAATATAAAGTGACGTCCTTTTGCATTAAGATTTTGTGCATCCAACCATAAAAGCGCATGATAACCTCTGCTTCCCTCTGCGAAGGGCCTATCTTTTACTTTTATCTTCTACCTTATGCAAGAGTCATGGTGATCTTCACCTTTCCTTTTTACATTTTATCCTTTAGCAAGCACATTTTGTTGGAAAGATCCTGATATATATATCCAATTGGATGTAAGTTATCATGAACTATTATTGTTGACATTACCCTTGAGGTAAAAGGTTGGGAGGCGAATCTATAAGCCCATATCTTTCTCTGTGTCCGATTAAAACTTTGAACCCATAAATATCACGTGAGTGTTAGCAATTGTGAAAGACTAAATGATAGTTGAGTATGTGGAGTTTGCTAAATCAAATCTCTGACATAGACCCTTCCTGAAAATAAGATGAATTGCAATTGTTTGATGACTGAGAATATAGTTTATGATCTATACTTTAACATGTGAATAGCTTGTTACTTGATCATGAAAAGTTTTATGAAAATGAGCTACTGTTATGATATATAATGATGCTAGAAAAGGTGATTGGAACTATCATTGATGAAACTTATGCAATTGCAAGCATTCACACTTCATAAATTATTTCTTTTATCATTTACCTACTCGAGGACGAGCAGGAATTAAGCTTGGGGATGCTGATACGTCTCCAACATATCTATAATTTATGAAGTATTCATGCTATTATATTATAAACCTTGGATGTTTTATATGCATCTATATGCTTGATACGTCTCCGTCATATCTACTTTTCCAAACACTTTTGCCCTTGTTTTGGACTCTAACTTGTATGATTTGAATGGAACTAACCCGGACTGACGCTGTTTTCAGCAGATTGCCATGGTGTTGTTTTATGTGCAAAAAACAAATATTGTTGGAATGACCTGAAACTCCACGGAACATCTTAGCAAAAACAATAAAAAATCCTCGCCAAAGAAAAAGACCAGGGGGCCCACACCCTTCTCATGAGGGTGGGGGCGCCCCCCCCCTAGGGCGCGCCCCCCTACCTCGGGGGCCCCCTGGAAACCCTCCAACACCAACTCCAACTCTATATATTTTCTTTCGGAGAGAAAAAATCGGAGAGAAGAAATCATCGCGTTTTACGATACGGAACCGCCGCCAAGCCCTAAAACCTCTCGGGAGGGCTGATCTGGAGTCCGTTCGGGGCTCCGGAGAGGGGGATTCATCATTGTCGTCATCATCAACCATCCTCCATCACCAATTTCATGATGCTCACCGCAGTGCGTGAGTAATTCCATCGTAGGCTTGCTGGACGGTGATGGCTTGGATGAGATTTATCATGTAATCGAGTTAGTTTTGTTAGGGTTTGATCCCTAGTATCCATTATGTTCTGAGATTGATGTTGCTATGACTTTTCTATGCTTAATGCTTGTCACTAGGGCCCGAGTGCCACGATTTCAGATCTGAACCTATTATGTTTTCATGAATATATGTGAGTTCTTGATCCTATCTTGCAAGTCTATAGTCACCTACTATGTGTTATGATCCGGCAACCCCGAAGTGACAATAATCGGGACCACTCCCGGTGATGACCATAGTTTGAGGAGTTCATGTATTCACTATGTGATAATGCTTTGTTCCAGTTCTCTATTAAAAGGAGGCCTTAATATCCCTTAGTTTCCAATTGGACCCCGCTGCCACGGGAGGGTAGGACAAAAGATGCCATGCAAGTTCTTTTCCATAAGCACGTATGACTATATACGGAATACATGCCTACATTACATTGATGAATTGGAGCTAGTTCTGTGTCACCCTATGTTATGAATGTCACGTGATGAACCGCATCCGGCATAATTATCCATCACTCATCCGGTGCCTATGAGTTTTCCATATACTGGTTCTCGTTTATTTTACTTTTCCGCTGCTACTGTTACAATCACTACAAAATACCAAAAACATTACTTTTGTTGTCTTTACTTTTATTGCTGCTACCACCACTATCATATTAATTTGCTACTAAACACTTTGCTGTAGATACTAAGTTTCCAGGTGTGGTTGAATTGACAACTCAGCTGCTAATACTTGAGAATATTCTTTGGCTCCCCTTGTGTCGAATCAATAAATTTGGGTTGAATACTCTACCCTCGAAAGCTGTTGCGATCCCCTATACTTGTGGGTTATCAATGCTATTTTATAGGATTTTTGGGACTAACCTATTAACCTAGAGCCCAGTGCCAGTTTTTGTTTTTTCCTTGTTTTTAACTATCGCAGTAAAGGAAAATCAAACGGAGTCCAATTGACCTGAAACTTCACGGAGATCATTTTTGGACCAGAAGAAGCACACAGAGTACCGAAGGCGGGCCAGAAGTGTCCCGAGGCCACCACGAGAGTGGGGGAGCGCGCCCTACCCCCTGGGCGCGCCCCCTGCCTCGTGGCCGCCTCAGGAACCCCCCTGATTTGTCCCCGACTCCAATACCTCTTATATAATCCAAAACTTCCATAAAGAAACCTAGATCGGGAGTTCCACCGCCAGAAGCCTCTGTAGCCACCGAAAACCAATCTAGGCCCTCTCTGGCAACCTGCCGGAGGGGGCCATCATCACCGGAGGGCATGGAGGAGGATCCCGAAGGGGCCATTATTGTCATGAAGGCCAAGGACTAGAGGGAGAACCTCTCCCCATCCAGGGGGATGCCATGGAGGAGGAAGCCAAGGGGGAGAACCTCTCCTCCTCTCTCTTGGTGGCACCGGAGTGCCATCAAGAGGGAAATCATCGCCGCGGTGATCGTCTTCATCAACATCACCATTCTCATCTCTTTTACGCGGTCCACTCTCCCGCACCCCGCTGTAATCCCTACTTGAACATGGTGCTTTATGCCACATATTATGATCCAATGATGTGTTGCCATCCTATGATGTTTTGAGTAGATATCTTTTGTCTTTGGGTTGATTGATGATCTAGATTGGTACGAGTTGTATGTTTTATTTTGGTGTTGTCCTATAGTGCCCTCCGTGTCGCGCAAGCGTGAGGGATTCCCGCTGTAGGGTGTTGCAATACGTTCATGATTCCCTTATAGTGGGTTGGTGAGTGACTGAAACACAAACCCGAGTAAGGGGATTGTTGCGTATGGGATAAAGGGGACTTGATGCTTTAATGCTATGGTTGGGTTTTACCTTAATGATCTTTAGTAGTTGCAGATGATTGCTAGAGTCCCAGTTATAAGTGCATATGATCCAAGTAGAGAAAGTATGTTAGCTTATGCCTCTCCCTCATATGAAATTGCAATGACGACTATCAGTCTTGTGAAGAATGGCCTAGGACAATTCCGTACACCGATCCACCATTCTTCCACACTCTCTATTTATAGTATTTAGTAATATATCCTAACTTTATGATAACAAAACCTACTTTCGTATTTTAGCTCTCCGATATCATACAAAGTTATCCACTTCATACCCATAACGTAGTTTTATTTCTCATTTGTAGTTGGAAGCAAACATTCAGTGTACGTAGAGTCGTATCAGTGGCAGATAGGGCTTGAGAGGATATTGATCTTACCTTTAGCTCCTTGTGGGTTCGACACTCCATACTTATCACTTCCTCCTTTGGAAATTGCTATGATGATTCCCTGCACTTGGGGATTATCATCTTCCATTATTGCTACCACTCAAAGCATACTTTTAGAACAAATAGCATCCATCGAACACAGAGAAAGATATGGGCTTAATGTTTCGCCTCCCAACTTATTTATCATATAGATAATTGCCAACAATAATAATTCATGATCAAATATATTTGAATGGCCATATATGCTTAGATCTTTCCCCACCACATGATGCTTGCCAACTAAAGAATAGTTTGGAATGCTAAGGAATACAACTTACTCTTGCATAAAAGTAAAAGACATGCCCTTCGCAGAGGGAAGCAGGGATTTGCAGAGGTGCCAGAGCTCGAAGCTTTTAAAGCAGAGATGAAAATAAGTTTGAGCAATATGCTTTCATTGTCAACATAACAACCAAGAGTTCCCAATATCATCCATACTAGATACATTATTGGCGGTTACCAAACAGAAAGGTAAAGATTCTACTGTCCCTCCACCAACAATCACATTCACGGCTGGTCCGAAACAACATGTACCGTCCAACTATCAACAATCCTGGGGGAGTTTTGTTTAATTTATTTGCGATTTTGTTTTTGATCTTTTGATCATAGGACTGGACATCCCAATTAACAGCCACTCTCTCGTGAATGATAAGTGAATAAACACTCCCCGTGAAAATAACTATAACATCCCAATTTTCTATTTGGATGTTATTCATTAGATCTTCATGTACATCCATATTGTGCATTTTTGAATTTGTTTTAATTGGAATTTTGATCCTAGAAACCTTAAGCAACTCAAGGACCAATTGCGAGAGCTGGAGGTTTTCCCAAAAATCCATTTTTGAATTTTTCAAAATTGGCAAATTAGATCAAAGTGATTTTATTTGAAATTATTTTTCCAATTATTTCAAAATAAATAAAATAGTGAGAGAAGATAATATGACTTCTTCAAAACAGCAAGGAAATATTGGAAATTTGATTTTCAATAAAAATATATTTTTATTTGGATTTTATTTGCAAGTTTATTTATTTTATTACTACTAAAAGTGTTTATTTTATTTTAGGCATTTAGGTCCAAAAAAATGTTCACTTTAGTCCATTAAATTAGGAGGGACTGTGTGAATTTTGATGGAATTTTTGAAAATATTTTTATTAGGTTTTTCCTTTTTTTTCGTACTTTCTAAAAAAAATATTTTAAAAAAGTTTCGGACCAAACTGGGTTGGCCCAGCCCCAGCCAGGCCGCGGCCCAGCCCAGCCATGCAGCTCGCCCCCGATCTCGGGATAGACTCTTGACCGAGCATGAGCCGTCGCCGCCGCCACCCATGTCGGCCCTAGACTCACGTCGCCGCCTCTACCTCGCCCCTCCTCGCCCCTCGCCTTTATAAGCCGAGGCCCTGTCGCCTCTTCTCCTCATCAGTCGCCGCCGCTGCAAGCCCCGCCACCGCCGCCACACTCCGCTGTACGCGCCGCCGCCACTTGCGTCGGAGCCACCTTGCCCCGCCGCCACCCAAAGCCGCCGTCGGAGCCACCGCTCCCGCAGTCTGTCATTCGCTGCCTCCGTCGACGAACCGCCGTGGACAGGTATAAATCGTTGACCCATTGGGATCGAGTCACTACAAGATGGTATCAGAGCACACGCTGAGTGTAGGACGCGACCACTAGGAAAAGCCAGAAGATACTCTTCTCTACTCATTTCAAACTCTTCTCTACTTCTACACTATAGATGTCGGAACCAAGAAACAAGTTCAAAAAACCGGATGATGACACCCGTTTCGGACGACACTTGAAGGAAGTCACCAATTACCTGAACATCAGCATACCAAGCTTCATCAGAACCTTCACCGCAACTTTACTAGAAGAGGAGTGCTCGACGATTTAAGTTCGTGTTCCAGGAAGGACTTTTGCCTGAATTACCGAGCCCATCGAGTTTTCCTTTGATGCACCAACCTGGAGTTTAGGGAAGAGCATGGCCGCCCACATCACCATTGGACGCATAGGCGAGGTGTACAACACGGATCTTAAAGACACCATCTACCAGATATGTGGACGCCGAGATGAGAAATGGGAGATGATTCACACCAGGAAGGATAGGTCTATTGCAGCCTACATACATGAGTTGAACCAGCACATTCGTTGTTATAAGAACCAGATGTGCGCTAACATGATAGATACGAAGAAGGTGACGACCCGGAATATGGAGCTAGAAGAGGAACTCAAGGCTACACGTGATGGATATGAAAAGGAAATTGCCGAGTGATACGTCTCCAACGTAACTATAATTTTTCATTGTTCTAGGCTATTATATTATCTGTTTTGGATGTTTATGGGCTTTATTATGCACTTTTATATTATTTTGGGGACTAACCTATTAACCCAGAGCCTAGTGCCAGTTTCTGTTTTTTCCTTGTTTTAGAGTATCACAGAAAAGGAAAATCAAACGAAGTCCAATTGACCTGAAACTTCACGGAACTTATTTTTGGACCAGAAGAAGCCCACGGAGTGTCGGAGATGGACCGGGAGAGTCCCGGGCTGCCCATGAGGGTGGGGGGCGCGCCCACAAACCCTGGGCGCGCCCCCTGCCTCGTGGACAGCCCGGAGGTCCACGGACGTACTTCTTCCTCCCATATATACCCATATACCCTAAAAACTTTGGGGAGCACAATAGATCGGGAGTTCCGCCGCCAGAAGCCTCCGTAGCCACCGAAAGCCAATCTAGACCCGTTCCGGCACCCTGCCGGAGGGGGAATCCTTCTCCGGTGGCCATCTTCATCATCCCAGTGCTTTCCATGACGAGGAGGGAGTAGTTCTCCCTCGGGGATGAGGGTATGTACCAGTAGCTATGTGTTTGATCTCTCTCTCTCGTGTTCTTGAGGTGATACGATCTTGATGTATTGTGAGCTTTGCTATTATAGTTGGATCTTATGATGTTTCTCCCCCTCTACTCGCTTGTAATGGATTGAATTTTCCCTTTGAAGTTATCTTATCGAATGGAGTCTTTAAGGATTTGAGAACACTTGATGTATTTCTTGCGTGGGATACCCATGGTGACAATGGGGTATTCTATTGATCCACTTGATGTATGTTTTGGTGATCAACTTGCGGGTTCCGTGACCTTGGGAATCTATGCATAGGGGTTTGCACATGTTTTCGTCTTGACTCTCCGGTAGAAACTTTGGGGCACTCTTTGAGGTTCTATGTGTTGGTTGAATAGATGAACCTGAGATGGTGTGATGCATATCGTATAATCATACCCACGGATACTTGTGGTGACATTGGAGTATCTAGGTGACATTAGGGTTTTGGTTGATTTGCATCTTAAGGTGTTATTTAACTACAAACTCTAGGGCTGTTTGTGACACTTGTAGGAATAGCCCAACGGATTGATCGGAAAGAATAACTTTGAGGTGGTTTTGTACCCTACCATAATCTCTTTGTTTGTTCTCCGCTATTAGTGACTTTGGAGTGAATATTTGTTGCATTTTGAGGGATA
This sequence comes from Triticum dicoccoides, assembly GCF_002162155.2. NCBI lineage: Eukaryota > Viridiplantae > Streptophyta > Magnoliopsida > Poales > Poaceae > Triticum > Triticum dicoccoides. The sequence continues at coordinate 251,520,015 of NC_041392.1, read as the reverse complement.
TTTATGTGATCCAATTATGTTTTTATTGTTGAGAGAACTTGCACTAGTGAAAGTATGAACCCTAGGCCTTGTTTCAACGCATTGCAATACCGTTTACGTTCACTTTTATCATTAGTTACCTTGCTGTTTTTATATTTTCAGATTACAAAAACTATTATCTACTATCCATATTGCGCTTGTATCACCATCTCTTCGCCGAACTAGTGCACCTATACAATTTACCATTGTATTGGGTGTGTTGGGGACACAAGAGACTCTTTGTTATTTGGTTGCAGGGTTGTTTGAGAGAGACCATCTTCATCCTACGCCTCCTACGGATTGATAAACCTTAGGTCATCCACTTGAGGGAAATTTGCTACTGTCCTACAAACCTCTGCGCTTGGAGGCCCAACAACATCTACAAGAAGAAGGTTGTGTAGTAGACATCAAGCTCTTTTCTGGTGCCGTTGCCGGGGAGGTTAGCGCTTGAAGGTATATCTTTAGATCTTGCAATCGAATCTTTTTGTTTCTTGTTTTATCACTAGTTTAGTTTATAAAAGAATATTATAAAAAAATGGAATTGAGGATACCTCATATGATTCATCTTTTTAATAACTTTCATGAGAATAAGGATTCCGATAATTGTGCTCAAGTGCTAGAAGAAGAATGCATTAGAAGGTTTTTGTGAGGTTGAAAACGAAACTTTATGGTTTGATGATTGTATCTATGTGCCCAATGATTCAGTGATCAGGAAATTAATTCTTCAGGAGGCCCATGATTCTCCATACTCGATTCACCCAGGCAACACCAAGATGTATTTGGATTTGAAGGAACGTTTCTGGTGGACAGGTATGAAGAAGTATATTGCCGAGTATGTAGCAGTATGTGACGTATGTCAGAGAGTAAAAGCAGAGCATCAGAAGCCAGCAGGATTACTTCAGCCTTTGCCGATACCCGAATGGAAGTGGGATAAGTTTGGCATGGATTTCATCACTGGATTACCCAGGACACATTCAAGATACAACTCCATCTAGGTAGTAGTTGATCGCTTGACCAAAGTGGCTCACTTTATCCCCGTGAAAACCACTTATACGAGTGTGAAGTTGGCCAAGATATATATATGACCATGATCGTATGTCTGCATGGAGTTCCGAGGACCATCGTATTAGATAGAGGAACACAGTTTACCTCGAAGTTTTGGAATCAGTTACACCAGACTTTGGGTACCAGGTTAGAGTTCAGTACAACCTTTCATCCGCAAACAGATGGGCAGACCGAGAGAGTCAACCAGATTCAGGAGGACATGTTGAGAGCTTGTGCGCCAGATTATGGATCTAGTTGGGATGATAATTTGCCTTACGCAGAGTTATCATACAACAACAGCTATCAAGCTAGTTTGAAGATGGCCCCTTTCGAAGCTTTGTATTGAAGGAGGTGCAGGACACCATTGATGTGGGATGAAGTTGGAGACCGACAATTGTTTGGGCCAGATTTAATCAGAGAGTTTGAGGAGAAGTTTAAGTTGATTCGTGATAGACTCAAGGTAGCCCAATCAAGGCAGAAGAGTTATGCCGATAGTAAACACAAGGAGGTAGCCTATGAAGTCGGAGACAGAGCATATCTTTGTGTGTCACCACTTCGAGGAGTTAAACGATTTGGAGTCAAAGGAAAGTTAGCACTAAGAATTGTAGGGCCATACCGAGTTTTGGAGCGTATGGGTGAAGTTGCCTACAAGTTGGAATTACCCGAAGGTTTGTGAGGAGTTCATGATGTGTTTCATGTTTCCCAGTTGAAGAAGTTCCATGCAGAGATGGCCGATATTCCTGTGACAGATACAGTTCCCCTGGAAGCAATTCAGTTGGAGAGTGACCTAATCTACGAGGAGAGACCCGTCAAGATTCTCGAGTTCGCCAACCGAGTTACACACAGCAAGGTTATCATGTTTTGCAAAGTTCAATGGAGCCACCATACCAAGGAGGAAGCCACCTGGGAACGAGAAGAAGACCTCCGGAAAGACCACCCACACCTTTTTGCTTGCTAACCCGAATCTCGAGGGCGAGATTCATCTTAAGGAGGGTAGGTTTCTAGCATCCCAATTTTCAATTTGGATGTTATTCATAAGATCTTCATGTGCATCCATAATTTGTGCATTTTTTTAATTTGTTTTATTTGGAATTTTGATCCTAGAAACCTTAAGCAACTCAAGGACCAATTGAGAGAGTTGGAGGTTTTCACAAATATCCATTTTTGAATTTCTCAGAATTGGCAAATTGGATCAAAGTGATTTTATTTGAAATTATTTTTCCAATTATTTCAAAATAAATAAAATAATGAGAGAAGATAATATGACTTCTTCAAAACAGCAAGGAAATATTGGAAATTTAATTTTGAATAAAAATGTATTTTCATTTGGATTTTATTTGCAAGTTTATTTATTTTATTAGTACTAAAAATGTTTATTTTATTTTAGGCATTTAGGTCCAAAAAATGTTCACTTTAGTCCATTAAATTAGGAGGGACTGCGTAAATTTTTCTGGAATTTTTGAAAATATTTTTATTAGGTTTTTCCTATTTTTTTGTATTTTCGGAAAAAAGTTTTATTTAAAAAAGTTTAGGACCGAACTGGGCCGGCCCAGCCCCAGCCAGGCCGTGGCCCAGCCCAGCTGCGCCGCTCGCCCCCGGCCTCGGGACGGACTCTCGACCGAGCACGAGCCGCCGCTCCCGCCACCCGTGTCCGCCCCGGACTCCCGTCGCCGCCTCTACCTCGCCCCTCCTCCACGCAAGCCGCACCTCGCCCCTAGCCTTTATAAGCCGAGGCCCCGCCGCCTCATCTCCTCATCAGCCGCCGCCGCTGCAACCCCGCCACCGCCGCCGCACTCCGCCGTTCGTGCTTCCGCTACTCGCGCTGGAGCCACCTCGCCCCGCAGCCACCGCCGCCGACCAAAGCCACCGTCGGAGCCACCGCTGTCGCCGTCTGTCGTTCGCTACCGCCACCAGATTTCCCGCCGGCGATGAACCGCCATGGACAAGTATAAACCGTCGACCCGATCTGTTTTTTTAGTTTTCTATTTTTTCCTAAAAACCCGGTTTGTTATTTAGTTTAGTTTGTTTAGCGGACGTTCGTCCGTTTAGGATCTGGAGGGAACATATTCGTTAGATTAGGTTCTTAGCGGACGTTCTTTCGATAGATTTTTCTTTTTATTTTCGGCTAGGGATATATCCGTAATTATTTTCTTTACTGATTAGCCCCTATTTTTTCAAATTAGCACAACTTTTTACTCGTTGGTCCAAATTCAACGAAATCAATGCCAAATTCTTCGTCATGGTCTAATCTATCCATAGAACATATAAAATCAAGTTTTCGAAATTTTAAAATTTGAATTAGATCAGATTTGAATTTAAACTTGTTTTGGCTATAACTTGAGTTTTATAACTCCGATTTGATTGATTCTTTTTGCAAATCGTAGCTCTTGATATGTACTTTATGTTAAGATAAAAATCACACAATTTTTCTACTTTTAAAAATATGTGTCTGTCTAGAAGCTTTATTTGATGGTTTTTGAAGTTTTCTAAAAAAAAATTGCGTCCTTTTGGATCTTTGAGTGATTGCTTATGTGTGGTTATAACTGCTTGCTTATGATAGATTGATCGGAGTGTGACGAGTAGAACTATCAGGAATTATGAGTGCGAATAATCTACTCAACGGTACAAGGCAAGTTACACTTTGATCATACCCCTTTATTACCCAGTTTTTATGCATTAGTTTCAACCCTCAAAGATTGCATGGGTAGGATTTGGAAACATGTGGTTATTGCTATGTAGTTCATGAGGTAGGAACCTATGATCCTTGAAACACCCCAGGAATATACATTATGCTCATAATGCTTTGCCATGCTCGTAGAGGGGGATTGGTATGTGAGATTCATGCAAGCTGTGAGAGATAATAACTAAGGGAAACTTAAGGTGGCTACTTTAATACACATCTAGGTGGATTGGTTGCGGGCACCTAGAGAACCCAGTGCTTGCCCAAGGGGATCCTGGAGTACCCGTGTGTTCACCCTATGGAATGCCACCCAGGCTCAAAGGGATCATATGATTATTCATGCTAGAAACTTCCGTGTGCTGCCACAAGCCATTATGGGCTCTGGCACAGTTAAGAAAGTTGTGGGAAACCTTTCCATGATAGGCTAGCAGATGTAGGGGATTGTAGGTGTACCGGCCTATCTATCGGTTAAGGGGACCTCCTCGGAAAGACTGTGTCTCGATCATCCGTCTCTCAAACATCATGTAGTGCGAGAAATTCAATGGAGGAGATCAAATCTTGTGGGGAAAAGTGCGCAAACCTCTGCAGAGTGTACAAACTAATCATGATTAGCCGTGTCCCTAGTTATGGACATCTTGAGTATCTTGTATTTGAATTATTGATTGATCTCATCACTTTACTTAATGAATTTGTTGGGTTATTAATTTTATTACATGGTAACTTGGGATTGAGTTGGGGAAACCTTCTCAATAATGGCATAAACTTGGTAGTTAAATAAAATCTATTCCTTTTGTTGTAGGGAAAAATTAGCTTTATGCAAATGTTAAACTTCGAGCCTCCACCAGGCAAATATGCATGTAGTGATAGCCACTATTTCATCATTTCTCTATAGTGTGATCTTGCCAGCATATTCCATGAGCTGACCTACACGGCTGCAACGTATCATGTTGCAGAATTTTCAGACAAAGAGTAAGGTGCAATAGGTCGTTATCATGCACTGAGTTTTGCCGTGGAGTTAGATGGACTCATTTATCTTTGAAGCTTCCGCAGTTATTTTGATTATATGGCCTTCAGCCATATTTAAATATATTATAACTGTGCACCTTTCTAGCCTTCTCAAGCCATTTGCATTTTTGACCATTGGATCTTCATATCTATGCGTTTTTGGCCGTGTGATTTGTGCCAAGTCGCACTCGTGCTTGCTTCCTTCATTAACCACGAAGCAGTAAATGGGTGGGCCGCTGCTCCGGTAACATTTTTGGGCTTTGCTCGTTGAATTGGGCCTGATTGGCTTCTCTCTCTCTCCACCAGCCCGGTAGGGAAAACAAGCATGAGGAAGGCGTTCCTTCGTCTCATCCTCGTCCGCGCAGACGCCGCCGTTCTATTTTTGTGTGCTCGAACGGACTGCCTTGATTAAAGCAGAAAAGGAAACGAAGAAAGAAGATACTACTACTAGAGCGAGCAGAGTCGTCCCGCGAAAGCTTGGGCGGGCGATTGAAGTGCTCCCTCGAATTGATCTGTTAAAGTTAAAATTTCGTTGCTACAACCCATTAATGGCACTATGGCAGTGAAGATGCTTTACTCCCTAGTCGCCAATAAGATTAATGGTATTCCACCGCAGTCCCCTCGCCTCCCTACTGGTCCTATATATACCCTCTCTCGGTCTCCTGTTGCAATGTTTCCTTGGGGATACATCCTAGAGTAGCTATGTGGCAGTCTGAAGTTGATTTTTCTTTTTTTTTGCGGGAATGAAGGTGATTTTTCTTGTAGATCTGTAGTGTGTATATGTTTCTTTAGGACCACGAGTAACAAAGTGTGTGCATAATTTCTTATCACAAGACCATGAGTAATAAAGTGTGTGCCAAATTTCTGATCACAAAAGAAGAATGAGGAAGCGGCGGTAGCCAGTTTTGCTGTGGCGGACTCTTCGTGAGCTGCCGTCGGTGTATTGATGCTCCAAGTTCTCCCTACGTTGTTTTATTGTAAGGCATAGTGATCAGAACTCAGAAGGGATTGTATCTGTTGTTCTTGGACATGCTATTGCAGAACAACATCTAGGACCACGAGTAACAAAGTGTGTAGACAACTTATGGTCCAAATTCCATCTGAGAGAGTCATCTTGGCTAGAGCATCCAAAATTCAGTTGCTTATATCAAGAACCTCAAGTACCTATAAGATTTATTTCCCCGGTTCTTGATTGCTAATTAAGCCATCTTGTTGCATACAAGAGTTTATATTATTTCTTGTTATCTTGCTCCTACGCATAGGAAGTTGAACAACAAGAGCACCTATAATATTATATTAGAGTTACATCATCAGATGCACATGCTTGACATTACGCGTGTTTGTCAGTCCTTTTTGCCTTTCCTCTGTAGTTGCAGCATCATGTGTGGAGATAATTAAACACATGTGTCATGAAGCGAAATAGGTTAATGTTTCGCATGTTTGACCTGACCTAAATACTGAGATCATGATCACTATTTATATATGGGGAATATATGCATCCACCATATCACCGAACATGTCTTGTGATAATCCACTCTATATGGCTTTACAATGGTGTCTATGTCAAAAAAGAACTGGCGGGTGTCCTCTTACTAAACAAAACCCATTTCTAAACAAATATGTATTATGGGTTGTTTTTCTCACATAACATTCGAGGCTCCAGAGTATATATCTTAAATTTTTACCTTATTAAGTTCATGAGATTTCCATATATGCATGTGTAACTATTATAATTATTCCCACGAGCACATTCATCCATTTTTTGTCAGATTTAATACAAGTGCTCTGGTCTGGTTATGGTCTGTTGGTTTGGAGGATTCTTGGAGGCTTGTTATCCCTAATTGTGCATGAAACATGTTGGGGACAAATGTACATGCCAACTTTTTGGGTACTAGGGAGTAGCAGCCAAATAATTATTAGGACATAGCATATACAAAGAAAATGCACACAGTTCTCTCTTACAAAGTTATTTGCAGAGAATGGGTGCGAGCAGGTCATGCAATAGATTTCTTACAAAGAAGGTGTTGTTCAATTAAGGTATCTTCCCGGTAAAAATTCACATCCTACACGTCTATTCGATCTCTTTATGGATATATGTACATAGTATCTTTTGGAAAATCCAAATTGCTAAATACTACCTCTATACGCTTTTATAAGAAGGTTTAGATCACTAAATTAGTGATCTATAATGTCTTATAAAAGTTTACGGGGGGAGTACTTGTCTTTTGGTGAAATAATACAGGATGCCCTTGTATCCCGAGAAGAAGTTAGATCATCAAAACTAGATCACACCACGGCCTTAGTCACTTTATCGGACATATATGGCTCATGCAAATGCACTTTTATGCCAACAACTATATATTAGTTCATATAAATATTACTTTCATGCTTTGTACCACCCTTTAATTTAGAAATATCACTATCATTCTATTGTCAAAATAGACAGGCGCGACAACGCGTGCCGTCATGGTCTAGTTATTGTAATAAGTACTCTTTGTGAGACTCTCGATGTAATAAGTGTGTGATTGAGCTCTGTTATAATCCTCAAGTATTGTGTGTGTCAGCAATTCCGATCCAGGGATGACACTTAAGCACAGAGACTTCGGTCCATTGGGATCGGGTCGCTACAATAACCCACCTAGAATAGAAGATAATGAGAGCCCCTAGTCGCTACATGAGCCATTCGGGCATACAAACCAGATTGTTATTTGAAGGTTTAGAGTTTGGCACAAATTTACTTGGAACGGCAGGTAAATACCGCATATAGGTAGATATGGTGGACACTCATGGAAGAAACTTGGTTCAAGGAATTTGGATGCACAAGCAGTATTCCCGCTTAGTACAGAAATTTAGGCTTGCAAAAGATTATAAATAGCAAGCACCACATGTTGGAGGATCCATAACAATATAACTTATATACGAATAAACCCAAACATAACTCATTATGTCGTCTTCCTTGTTCAACTTCAACTAATTTTCTCAAGTTTGAAAATAATTAATGGGGCTCACAATCATAGAAGATGTCTACGATAATATATTTATATGTGAAATCTCTCTTCCTTCAATATTCTTTCATGAATTGTTCAAGTGGCCAATACTATGTTTGCTAACTTTCAATAAATTTACCACCTCTACTTCTTATATGTGAAGCCATTACTCCCCATGGGATAAGCATATGAAACATATATAAATTCAGATTTATGATATTCAATTCATTCAACCATTTACTCGGAGGATATAAGTGAAGTGTGTCAGTAAATGACAAACTACTCCAAAAGATATAAGTGAAGACCAATGAGTAGTCAAATAATTATTTAGCTATGTGGGGACTCTCTCTCATTTATGTATTAAAGATCTTAAGTACTTTATTCAAACAACAAGCAAAACAAAATAAAATGACATGGCAAGGATAGCACATATCATGTGAAGAAGCAAAAACTTAGGTTCAACCAAAACTAACCGATCATTGTTGAAGAAGAAAGGTGGGATGCCAACCGGGGCATCCCCAAGCTTAGATGCTTGAGATTTCTTGAAATATTAATTAGGCATGCCTTGGGCATCCCCAAGCTTGAGATTTTGTGTCTCCTTAATGTTGGGGAAAAAATTCTTACGCGGATGCAAGATCCATCTAGGTGATGCATAGCAACGAGAAGGGGAGAGTATGTCTACGTACCCTCGTAGACCGAAAGCAGAAGCGTTATGAAACGTGGTTGATGTAGTCGGACATCTTCGTGATCCAACCGATCAAGTACCGAATGCACGGCACCTCCCGATCTGCACACGTTCAGCTCGGTGACGTCCCTCGTACTCTTGATCCAGTTGAGGCCAAGGGAGAGTTTTGTCAGCACGACGGCGTGATGATGGTGATCATGAAGTTACCGACGCAGGGCTTCGCCTAAGCACTATGACGATATGATCGAGGTGGAATTCTGTGGAGGGGGCACCGCACACGGCTAAACAATCAACTTGTGTGTTCTAGGGTGCCCCCTCCCCACGTATATAAAGGAGGGAGGGGGAGGCCGGCCGGCCCTCATAGGCGCGCCAAGGGGGGGAGGAATCCTCCTCCTAGTAGGAGTAGGACTCCCCCTTTCCTAGTCCTAGTAGGAGAAGAAGGAAGGCGGGGGGAAGAGAAGGAAGGAGGGAGCGTCGCCCCTCCCCCTAGTCCAATTCGAACTAGGCCCATGGGAGGGTGCGCGGCCAGCCCTTGGCAGCCCCATTCTCTCTCCCCTAGGCCCAATAAGGCCCATTACTTCTCCAGTGGTTCCGATAATCCTTCCGGCACTCCGATATATATCCGGTGACCCCCGGAACTCATCCGGTGTCCGAATATAGTCATCCAATATATCAATCTTTATGTCTCGACCATTTCGAGACTACTTGTCATGTCCGTGATCACATCCGGGACTCCAAACAGCCTTAGGTACATGAAAACACATAAACTCATAATACCGATCGTCATCGAACGTTAAGCGTGCGGACCCTACGGGTTCGAGAACTATGTAGAAATGACCGAGACTCACTTCTGGTCAATAACCAATAGAGAAACCTGGATGCTCATATTGGTTCCTACATATTCTACAAAGGTCTTTATCGGTCAAACCACATAACAACATACGTTGGTCCCTTTGTCATCGGTATGTTGCTTGCCCGAGATTCGATCGTCGGTATCATCATACCTAGTTCAATCTCGTTACTGGCAAGTCTCTTTACTCGTTCCGTAATGCATCATCCCATAACTAACTCATTACTCACATTGCTTGCAAGGCTTATAGTGATGTGCATTACCGAGAGGGCCCAGAGATAACTCTCTGACAATCGAAGTGAAAAATCCTAATCTCGGTCTATGCCAACTCAACAAACACCATCGGAGACACCTGTAGAGCATCTTTATAATCACCTAGTTACGTTGTGACGTTTGATAGCACACTAAGTGTTCCTCCGGTATTCGGGAGTTGCATAATCCCATAGTCATAAAAACATGTATAAGTTATGAAAGCAATAGAAATAAACTAAACGATCATAGTGCTAAGCTAACGGATGGGTCAAGTCAATCACATCATTCTCTAATGATGTGATCCCGTTCATCAAATGACAACTCTTGTCCATGGCTAGGAAACTTAACCATCTTTGATTAACGAGCTTGTCAAGTAGAGGCATACTAGTGACACTCTGTTTGTCTATATATTCACACATGCACTAAGTTTCCGGTTAATACAATTCTAGCATGAATAATAAACATTTATCATGATATAAGGAAATATAAATAACAACTTTATTATTGCCTCTAGGGCATATTTCCTTCAGTCTCCCACTTTCACTAGAGTCAATAATCTAGATTACATTGTAATGATTCTAACACCCATGGAGTCTTGGTGCTGATCATGTTTTTCTCGTGAGAGAGGCTTAGTCAACGGGTCTGCAACATTCAGATCTGTATGTATCTTCCAAATCTCTATGTCTCCCTCCTTGACTTGATCACGGATGGAATTGAAGCGTCTTTTGATGTGCTTGGTTCTCTTGTGAAATCTGGATACCTTGGCCAAGGCAATTGCACCAGTATTGTCACAAAAGATTTTCATTGGACCCGATGCACTAAGTATGACACCTAGATCGGATATGAACTCCTTCATCCAGACTCCTTCATTTGCTGCTTCCGAAGCAGCTATGTACTCCGCTTCACACGTAGATCCCGCCATGACGCTCTGCTTGGAACTGCACCAACTGACAGCTCCGCTATTCAATAAAAATACGTATCCGGTTTGTGACTTAGAGTCATCCGGATCAGTGTCAAAGCTTGCATCAATGTAACCATTTACGACGAGCTCTTTGTCACCTCCATAAACGATAAACATATCCTTAGTCCTTTTCAGGTATTTTAGGATGTTCTTGACCGCTGTCCAATGATCCACTTCTAGATTAGTTTGGTACCTCCCTGCTAAACTAATAGCAAAGCACACATCAGGTCTGGTACACAACATTGCATACATGATAGAACCTATGGCTGAAGCATAGGGAATGACTTTAATTTTCTCTCTATCTTCAGTAGTGGTTGGGCATTGAGTCTGACTCTTCACACCTTGTAACACAGGCAAGAACCATTTCTTTGCTTGATCCATTTTGAACCTCTTCAAAACTTTATCAAGGTATGTGCTTTGTGAAAGTCCAATTAAGCGCCTTGATCTATCTCTATAGATCTTGATGCCCAATATATAAGCAACTTCACCGAGGTCTTTCATTGAAAAATTCTTATTCAACTATCCTTTTATGCTATTCAGAAAATCTAGTGTCATTTCCGATCAACAATATGTCATCCACATATAATATTAGAAATGCTACAGAGCTGCCACTAACTTTCTTGTAAATACAGGCTTCTCCAAAAATCTGTATAAAACCATTTGCTTTGATCACACTATCAAAGCGTATATTCCAACTCCGAGAGGCTTGCACCAGTCCATAAATGGATCGCTGGAGCTTGCATACTTTGTTAGCACTTTTTGGATCGACAAAACCTTATGGTTGTATCATATACAACTCTTCTTTAAGATATCCATTAAGGAATGCAGTTTTGACATCCATTTGCCAAATTTCATAATCATAAAATGCGGCAATTGCTAACATAATTCGGATGGACTTAAGCATCGCTACGGGTTAGAAGGTCTCATTGTAGTCAACTCCTTGAACTTGTCGAAAACCTTTCGCAACAAGTCGAGCTTTGTAGACAATAATATTACCGTCTGCATCAGTTTTCTTCTTGAATATCCATTTATTCTCTACGGCTTGCCGATCATCGGGCAAGTCAACAAAAGTCCACACTTTGTTCTCATACATGGATCCCATCTCAGATTTCATGGCCTCAAGCCATTTTGCGGAATCTGGGCTCATCATCGCTTCCTCATAGTTCGTAGGTTCGTCATGGTCAAGTAACATGACCTCCAGAACAGGATTACCGTACCACTCTGGTGCGGATCTTACTCTGGTTGACCTACGAGGTTCGGTAGTAACTTGATCAGAAGTTTCATGATCATCATCATTAGCTTCCTCACTGTTTGGTGTAGGAATCATTGGAACTGATTTTTGTGATGAACTACTTCCAATAAGGGAGCAGGTACAGTTACCTCATCAAATTCTACTTTCCTCCCACTCACTTCTTTCGAGAGAAACTCCTTCTCTAGAAAGGATCCATTCCTAGCAACGAATATCTTGTCTTCAGACCTGTGATATAAGGTGTACCCAACAGTCTCCTTTGGGTATCCTCTGAAGACACATTTCTCTGATTTGTGTTCCAGCTTATCAGGTTGAAGCTTTTTCACATAAGCATCGCAGCCCCAAACTTTAAGAAACGACAACTTGGGTTTCTTGCCAAACCATAGTTCATATGGTGTCGTCTCAACGGATTTAGATGGTGCCCTATTTAACGTGAATGCAGCAGTCTCTAAAGCATAACCCCAAAATGATAGCGGTAAATCAGTAAGAGACATCATAGATTGCACCATATCTAATAAAGTACGATTACGACGTTCGGACACACCATTACGATGTGGTGTTCCGGGTGGCGTGAGTTGCGAAACTATTCTGCATTGTTTCAAATGAAGACCAAACTCGTAACTCAAATATTCTCCTCCACGATCAGATGGTAGAAACTTTATTTTCTTGTTACAATGATTTTCCACTTAACTTTGAAATTCTTTGAACTTTTGAAATGTTTCAGACTTTTGTTTCATCTAGTAGATATAACCATATCTGCTTAAATCATCTGTGAAGGTCAGAAAATAATGATACCCGCCGCGAGCATCAACACTCATCGGACCGCATACATCAGTATGTATTATTTCCAATAAGTCAGTTGCTCGCTCCATTGTTGTAACATCCCAAATTTTCAATTTGGAATGTTATACATTAGAGCACCTTGCATATCATATTTTATTGCATTTTGGTTGATCCTAGAAATTCCACGCAACTCAAGGACCTACGGAGAGAGTTGGGGATTTCGCTATTTTCATATTTGAGATTTTCTTGAATTATGAAAAGAGGATCGTTTGATTTTAATTATTTTTCTCTGAACTATTTCTTTTACAAAAAAAAATAAAAGAGAGAGGATAAAATGACTTCTTCAAAATAAAGAAATATCAGAGATTTAATATTAAAATAAAATAAGATTTTTATTCAGAGTTTTGTCGCTATTTTATTTGAATTAGGAAAAAAGTGCGTTTTTCAAAATTGTATTTTAGGCCCAAATAAATGTTCACCTTGTCCGACTTACTTTTAGAGGACGGGGAAAATTTATTTCGGGATTTTTGGAGTCTGTTTAGTATTTCTTTTCTTTCTTTTTCTGCACGTCGAATTTATAAAAAAAAAGAATTGACCGACTTAGGGCCGTATTCGGCCAGGACTTCTCGGGCCGGCCTTTAAAAGCCGCCGCCCGAGGCCCGTTCAACCCGCCCCGCCACCCGAAACCCTAACCCTAGCCAGAGCCTCGCCGCCGTCGTGCCCCGCGCCGCCCGCGCCGGAGCTCGCCGTCGCCCGCGCCGCCGCCCCGCCGCTCCTGTCGCCTCGCCGCCGTCGCCGCCGCCCCGCCGGAGCCCCGCTGCCGCCGACTCGCCGGATCCCACTGGAGTACGAGGTAGCCGCCAATTTTTTTTTTAAAAACGATCGGTTTTATTTCATAAACCCTACATTCAGTTTTTTTTCTAGATCTGGTTCGGGTTTTTTCTTCGGTTTAGTTATTTAGCGAATGCCCGCTTTTACGTTCGGTTTTACGAATGGTTTTCACCTTTAGCCACAGACAACGAACGTTCGTTCGTTAGCCTGTTCGTCAGTTTCTCTTTTTCTCGGATTTTCCGTGATTATTTTCAATTGCGATTCCTGGTCTGATTTTCTTTTTAGTATAACTTTTCGCTCGTTTATCGGAATCAGGCGATTCAAGCACCTAGAGTTTCGTCTCGAAACCCTCTTTCCGTTTCACTAACTTAAATAAGTTTTTACTACTGTAATTTTTGACCTAGGTCCAGATTAGTAAATGAAGCTTGTTTCTCTCGCCGTTTGAGTTTTGTTGCTTCGTTTGATTTGATTCTTTTTGCCAACCGGAGTTCTTAAGTTAAACTTTCTCGTTAGATCTCTTATTTGAGTTTTACCTATGCTTTTGCTTGATTGCTTATTGTATGCTTGTTTGATTGCGATAGAGTACCCGGAGTGCGAAGCGTGCTACATCGAGTCTCTAGGTTTCGCGGATCATCAGCAAGGCAGGTAACACTTTGATCATACCTCTTACTACCCAGTTTTCATTGCATTAGATCAACGCTCAAACATTGCATGGTTAGGATCTGAAATAAATTGTTGGGTTTGGGAAGTAGATGAGGTAGTACCTATTCACCTGTTAATTATCAAACCCTGGGAGTTACTTCTACGTTGCTTATATTGCTATGCTATGCTTGTAGACGTGGATTGGGTTTGAGTGTTTTCATGACAGTTGTGAGTGTTGTTAATTAATAGTTAACTTAAGGTAGCAACTTTAATACACATCTGGGTGGATTGAGGCACCTGGGGAACCTAGTGATTGCCTGTATTTTTGGAAATCCCGGGGTACCGTGTGATTTTCCTATGGACCGCCACCCAGGCTCAAAGGGATCATAAGATTATTCATGCTGGAAACTTCCGTGTGCAGCCACATGCCATTATGGGCTCTGGCATAGTTGATTAAGTCATGTGAACTCTTACAGTGGTAGACTAGCAGATGTAGGGGATTGTAGGTGTACCTGTCTACCCATCGTAAGGTGCAAACACTTCTGAAAGACTGTGTCTCGGTCGTCCATTTCTAAAACACCTTGTAGTGCGAGAAATTCAACTGAGGAGATCGAGTCTTGTGGGGAAAAGTGCACAAACCTCTGCAGAGTGTACAAACTAATCATGGTTAGCCGTGTCCCCGGTTATGGACATCTTGAGTATCTAGTTCTTGGATTATCATGTGGATCTCATCACTCTTAATTTAATTTGATTGGGTTTCAATGATGATTATTTTTAATTGGGATTGAGTTGGGTGAACCTTCTCAATGTTTAACAACTACCATGATAGTTAAATAAATTTTTTTCCTTTACAGTAGGGAAAAATTGGCTTTTCGCAAAACCTATTAACCATACAGCCTCCACCAGCCATATATGCATATAGTGATAGCTTTACATTGTTCATTACTCTCTTGTGTTACCTTGCCAGCATATTCTATGTGCTGACCCGTTTTCGGGCTGCAACGTATCATGTTGCAGACTTTTCAGACGATGAGTAAGGAGCCTTAGGTCATGGTCTTTCACTCAGTGATGCCGTTGGAGTTGATGGACTCATTTTATCTTCCAAGCCTTCCGCTGTTATCGTACTAGATGGCCTTAAGCCATATTTATTGTAATAAGTTCTCTTTTGAGACATTCGATGTAATAAGTGTGTGATTGCCACTCTGTTATAAATCCTTCAAGTACTCTGTGTGTGTGTGTGTTAGCATTACCGATCCAGGGATGACACTTATACACAGAGATCGGACTGTTTGAGGTCTGGTCGCTACAAAGATGGTATCAGAGCACACGCTGACTGTAGGACACGACCACTAAGCTAAAGCCCTAGATCACTACTCTCTTCTCATTTATAACTCCTCTCCCTTTTCTACATCTTTAGGATGGCGGACGCAAGGAACAAGTTTGCACAACTGGCTGAAGACGCCCCCTCTGGAAGACATTTGAAGGAAGTCACTAGGTACTTAAACAATGGAATACCAAGCTTCACCGGGACTTACAATGCCACCTTACTAGAAGAGGAGCGATGGATGATTCAAGTTCAAGTTCCAGGAAGGACATTCGCGCCAGTCACCAAACTCATAGAGTTTTCCTATGATGCACCAACATGGAGTCTAGGAAAGAGCATGGCAGCTCACATCACCATGGGACGCATTAGAGAAGTTTACCACAAGGAGCTTAAGGATACTGTCGGTGTCAAAACCGGCGGATCTCCGGTAGGGGGTCCCGAACTATGCGTCTTAGGCGGATGGTAACAGGAGGCAGGGGACACGATGTTTACCCAGGTTCGGGCCCTCTTGATGGAGGTAAAACCCTACATCCTGCTTGATTGTTCTTGATGGTATGAGTATTACAAGAGTTGATCTACGACGAGATCAGAGAGGCTAAACCCTAGAAGCTAGCCTATGGTATGATTGTTGTTATCCTATGGACTAAAGCCCTCCGGTTTATATAGACACCGGAGGGGGCTAGGGTTTACACAAGGTCCGTTACAACGGAGGAGATATACATATCCGTATTGCCTAGCTTGCCTTCTACGCCAAGTAAAAGTCCCATCCGGACACGAGACGAAGTCTTCAATCTTGTATCTTCATAGTCCAACTGTCCGGCCAAAGGATATAGTCCAGTTGTCCGGAGACCCCCTAATCCAAGACTCCCTCAGTAGCCCCCGAACCAGGCTTCAATGACGTCAAGTCCGACACGCAGTATTGTCTTCGGCATTGCAAGTCGGGTTCTTCTCCAAATTTTGAATGTTTGTCAAGTAGTGTCCGACACCATAAATGTTGGACTTCTTGGCTTCTGCGCCCAATAAGGGCTATCTTCCGCGTGTCGAATGAATACGAGGAGCCAGGGCATTTTCACATTCGCCCCCCTAGCAAGATAAATAAATTGTCTATTAAAGGGATGGGGATTCTTACATCCAATCCATACCATCCTCCCACAGTGAGAATCCATCGGAGCGCGCTTCGGAAAAATCCACTCAACCATGGCCGACCACCGCAGCTCGTCCTCTCGCCCCCGTAGACCTAAGCCCGGTGATTGGGAGAGGTGTTCTGTCTCACATAGTCGATTAGTCGAACTGCAGACTCAGGGATTTCTCCCTCCAGCGTATATGGTTCCCGTCCGAGCCGGGCTCGCCACCTACACTAGTGGGGAGCAAGCGGAGAGCTTCCCCGGCCCCTCTACGGGGGAGTGGGTATGCCTTGTTCCTTGTTAAGGGGACTCGGATTTCCAATTCATCCGTTCCTCCGCGGGCTCCTGGAGTTTTACGGCCTCCAACTGCATAATTTCACCCCTGCTTCCATATTACACATCGCTGGCTATGTTGCCCTCTGCGAGTTATTCCTGGGCTGCAAGGCTCATTTTGAGCTATGGAAAAGGTTATTTTGCCTCGTCCCTCACACACAGAAGGGGTCACTTTATCAAGTAGGCGGAGCCGAAATATGGCGCATCACTGAAACCGGATACCTGTCCGGTACTCCGAAGAAGACGTCCGAGGACTGGCCTTCAGACTGGTTTTATATGGAGGACGTCCCCCTTCCAGACCCTGTTCGGTGGGGTCTTCCTGAGTTCAACAATACTCCTCTGAAGAAACGCCGAAGCTGGCGCCCACTGAACCCCCAGGAGGAAGACAACAGATAAGTCCTTTACCTGATGAACCGGATTAAAGCGCTGGCTCAATCAGGATTGACAGTAATCGAGGTTATGTCAATATGCATAATGCGGGGAGTGCAGCCACTTCAATATCGAGGGCACCCCCTGTGGTGTTTTAACGGGGAAGATGATGCCACCTGTTGCGGGCGTAAGGGACCGGACACCGCTGCTGCTTTAGCAAAAATTCTGTCCAAGTTGTTCAAGGGAGAGGAAGAGGAGTTCATCCGCATCAAGCCACGGGATGGATTCTCCATGTACAACCCTCCAAGCTGGGTGAGTTATATCTCCTTACTCCCATTCTTCCCGCATTCTTTGTCATAGGTACTCACCTTGCCATTTTACGGCAGGAACTGCGAAAAGCCATAAGGGAGGTCAACAGCCCATCTCCACAACCAGAGGACCCTGACCGGGCCCTCGGTCCCGGACTCGAAGAAGATCCGGACATATTCGTGGAGCTGATAGATCGGCAGCTCTATCAATTAAGCTGTGATGACACCATGGTGGCCATTACGGCCGACAATCCCGGACTGCTCCCTGCGTCGCACGTAAGAAAAAACAAAATTCCAACTCCAAAAACTAGGATCCCCTTTTAGACACTTCACCTACCATATACATATGGTGTTTTATAGGGAAGGCATTTGGGACGCCATGCCGAACCCGCGGCAACTCGCCAACAAGAGGCACTGAGGCCGGGTAGGCCAAAAAGGAAGGCGGTCAGGGCGGAGACGTCGGCGCAGAGGTATGACAAAAAACCCCACTCCGTGGTTGTCGTCTTTCTCGAAATGTAACGATGTCCATGTTTCTTTAATAGAAAAAACGCTCGACGGAATATGTCCGGCGAGGCTGCCGATCATGCTTCCACCAGTCGGGCTCCAGGGCCGGACATAGGCGGAAGCCGACATGGGGCAGACGCCGGATACTCCTCCTACAGAGGATGCGGATAGACTGTCCGCTACAAATTCAGAAGTGGAGAGTGCCATGAATCATAGGCATTGCCGGGCCGTACTCCGTGACGCTTGCTTCTCACCAGAGGCATTTGATGCCTTCAATTCTGGAGACGCGTACCTCCGTGTTATTCAAAATGGTCTAGCCAAAGCCACGGACCAGTATGTAAGGGATGTACGGGTAAGCAAATCTGACGATTATATGTATCAGTAGCCCCTGAGACTTGAAACAGTTGGCACAACTGATTTAAGGATCATTTATTATGCAGGTTCTTACAGAGAAGAATACTCGACTGTCACAGGAGCTGGAGGAATGCAAGACCCAACTTCGGGCCGCCGTTGCCGCATTGAAGGAACCTGAAAAGTCCCCAACTAGTAACATTTGTTTCAAAGAACGATAGGTACCATATAGCATGCGGCATGGCTGCAGATCTAACAATAGATATTGCAGATGACTCCGGAGAGAATCCGGAGGACCAGCATGTCGTACGACAGCTAAAGGCTGGCGAACACGTGCTGACAAAGGTCAGGCGGGAGAAAAACAATCTCCAAGACGCCAATACCAAGCTGAGCGTAGAATTGAAAGATGTTCGAGCTCAGCTTGCGGACTCCGAGAAGGAGAATAAGCGGCTTCGACGCGGCATTTTCAGTAAGTGCTTGAACGAACCCTTAAAAGGGTGCGGCGGAGAAGCCGGCTAACAGAGTTATGTCTGCAGGTATGCTGACGGGTCATCCCGCGGAGGAGATGCCCAGGTCTGCGGGTGATCTTCTACCCGAGCTCTCACAACTACACGAACAAGTTCGGCAGGTGATGCAAGGTATTGCCCAGGCCTTGTGGCCATCTGTCTCCCTGCCCGCGGGCATTGGAGAGCTTGCGGAGAAGCTCAAGGGAGCACGGCGGCGCTTCCGATTATGGAAGATATCGGCCTACCGTCAAGGTGCCAGGGAGGCCTGGGCCATGGTGAAGATGCGGTATACCAAGGCTGACCCAAACCACATGGCCGAGGTTGGACCTATGGGGCCCGATGGGAAAGAGATCCCCGTTAGCTTAGTTATGGGCAAGTAGAATTAGCCGCAAAGTACTCCCAACAGGATTGTAAACTAGACAGCCTGTTGGATGGTAGAAAGGAGAAATTTAGTCAGTCTACATGACTATGTAATTAAAGTGACATGTATAATGCCTTCTAGCCGGATTGTAAATCATTTGTCATGGCGGACCTTTTCGCTTCAACCTCGGGACCCGATAGTCTGGAGTGTATCCGAATACCCGCTCAGTTATATAAGAATCGGGGTATGCGTGGAAACTAGGCGTAGGGGTCATTAGTGCTTGAACAGACAAGTACCCAACTAGTTATGTTATATTACATGGGTAGTAAGAAACATCTTCCAGGGAGAATAGTTCCGTTAAGGGTTCCTTTCCCTGGGTACGCATGCCCTAAAGTGCATGTCCGGACTGCGAGAGGAAACGCAGGCAAAAACATCTGGGGGCACATATGGAAAATAAATAAAAATCATCTTTTGTTCACCGACCGAATATTCCCTTAAGAACGCTAGCTTTCGGCTTCACCCAGTTTGAGGTACACATCCGGCTGACCCGGCAGTAACAATCGCAGAGGTGCTCCCCTTATGCCCTAGCCGAATTAACGGGAACATAGGGCATAAATACAAGAGCCAGGCAACCCACCTTGGCCAAAACTTAAGTCATATCGATGCATATAATGGCGAAGAAAAGGTACATGCAGAAGAATAACACATGTGCGGGGCATGAAGCCCAGATGAATAATTAAGCTTCTGTGTAAGAAGCCCCCGGGTATAATGAGCGCGGTTAGCGCGTCAATAGTGTGTAAGCAAGGCACAAGTTGGCCCTTGGAGGCCTTGAGAAAGAATAAAACAAAGAAAGAGAAAAAAGACAGATAATGTATATGCAAAAAATGGATAGAGGAAGGAGACGAACATAGGGTTCGGCACTAGGCGTAGAATCTTCGGAGCCTGGCCGCGTTCCATGGGTTCGGCTCAAGTCGATTATTCGATGCATCCCGCAGACGGTACGCTCCACCAGTCAGAACTTGGTGAATAATGAAGGGACCTTCCCATTTGGGCTCGTGCTTGGTCTTTTTCTTCTCTGGCAGGCGTAGAACTAACTTGCCAACGTTATAAGTTTTGGCCCGTACTTCTCTGCTTTGGTATCTGCGAGCCTGTTGTTGATAGAATGCGGAACGGGCGTTTGCCACGTCGTGCTCCTCCTCCAGGGTGTCCAGACTGTCCTGTCGATCAAGCTCGGCTTCTCTTTCTTCGTACATGCGCACTCGAGGTGAGTCATGAATTATGTTGCAGGGCAGAACCGCCTCTGCGTCGTACACCATAAAGAAGGGTGTGTATCCGATAGTACGATTCAGCATGGTCCGCAGACCCCAGAGTACGGAGTCAAGCTCCTCTACCCAGTGCGTGTTAGACTCCTTTAAGGACCACACTAATCTGGGTTTGATGCCGCTCGTGATAAGACCATTTGCTCGCTCAACTTGTCCATTGGTTTGTGGGTGATAGACAGAAGCATAATCGAGCTTGATGCCCATGTTGCTGCACCAGAGTTTTACCTCGTCAGCCATGAAGTTCGTGCCATTGTCGGTGATGATGCTGTGGGGGACGCCGTAACGGTGTACGACCCCAGATATGAAGTCTATCACCAGTCCGGATTCAGCCGTTTTAACAGGTTTGGCTTCTATCCATTTGGTGAATTTATCCACCATGACCAGTAAGTATTTTTTCTTATGGGTTCCCCCTTTAAGGGGTCCAACCATGTCAAGCCCCCAGACCGCGAAGGGCCAGGTAATGGGGATTGTTTGGAGGGAGGTGGGTGACATGTGGCTTTGGTTTGCAAAAAGCTGGCAACCGACGCAGCTCTGGACCAAGTCCTGTGTGTCTGCTGGGCCGTCGGCCAATAAAAACCTGTACGGAAGGCCTTGCTTACAAGGGCCCGGGCTGCGGCATGGTGGCCACTGAGTCCGGCATGAATTTCTGCCAAAATCATCTGCCCTTCCTCTTCGGAGATGCACCTTTGAAGGACTCTGGTAGTGCTCTTTTTATACAGCTCTCCCTCATGGACCCTGTAGGCTTTAGATCGCCGCACTATGCAGCGTGCCTCATTTTGGTCCTTGGGAAGTTCCTGCCTAGTTAGGTAGGCCAGGAATGGTTCTGTCTACGGGGCGATGATGGCCATTATTACGTGGGCTGAAGGTGTTATTTCGGTGGCAGAGCCTCCGATTATATCAGAGTGTTCGGTATCGGGCATTTTGGCCGGGTCCGGACTATTCTTACCGGTGTCCCCTTCCCATACCACGGATGGCTTAAACAACCTCTCCAAAAAGATGTTGGGGGGCCGCATCACATTTTGCGCCGATATGGGCGAGGATATCTGCCGCCTGATTGTTTTCCCGAGCCACATGGTGAAATTCGAGCCCCTCGAACCGAGCTGACATCTTTAGGACGGCGTTGCGATAGGCCACCATCTTCGGATCCTTGGCATCAAAGTCTCCATTTATTTGGGATATTGCAAGGTTCGAATCCCCACGCACCTCCAGGCGTTGAATGCCCATGGAAACTGCCATCCGGAGACCATGTAACAGGGCTTCGTATTCGGCTGCGTTGTTGGAGTCTGTATAGAGTGTCTGTAGTACGTATTGAACTGTATCCCTGGTTGGGGACGTCAGGACGACGCCAGCCCCCAGACCAGCCAGCATTTTGGAGCCATGAAAGTGCATGATCCAATTGGAGTATGCACCGTACTCTTTAGGGAGTTCGGCTTCCGTCCATTCGGCGACAAAGTCGGCCAATACTTGCGATTTAATGGCTCGCCGGGGTTTGTATGTTATGTTGAATGGGAGGAGCTCAATGGCCCATTTGGCAATCCGGCCCGTGGCGTCGCGGTTGTTTATAATATCATTAAGTGGCACTTCCGAGGCTACTGTAATTGAACACTCTTGAAAGTAGTGTCGCAGCTTCCAGGATGCCATGAATACCGCACAGGCTATCTTTTGATAATTTAGGTATCGTGATTTGCATGGAGTGAGGACAGTGGATACATAATATACTGGCTTTTGAAGGGTGAATTTATGTCCGTCCATTTCTCGTTCGACAACGAGCACTGCGCTTACAACCTGATGAGTTGCCGCAATGTACAATAGCATTGGCTCGCCGATGTTTGGCGCGGCCAGGATTGGGTTGGTTGCCAGTATGGCTTTTATTTCTTCCAATCCGGCTGTGGCAGTGTCTGTCCACTCAAAGTGTTCGGTGCGCCGAAGGAGGTGATAAAGGGGTAATGCCTTTTCTCCTAAGCGGGAGATAAAGCGGCTTAGAGCTGCCACACATCCGGTTAATTTCTGGATTTGTTTGAGGTCCGTTGGTATAGCCAACTATGACAGAGCTCGAACTTTGGCCAGATTTGCTTCAATTCCTCTACTGGAGACAATGAAACCCAGGAGCTTTCCGGCTGGTACACCGAAAATGCATTTTTCCGGATTGAGCTTGATGTCGTATGTTCGGAGGTTGTCGAATGTGAGCCTCAAGTCGTCTATTAGAGAGTCGACGTGTTCGGTTTTGACGACCACATCATCTACGTATGCCTCTACTATTTTGGCGATCTGTTTCTCCAGACATGTCTGAATCATGCGCTGATATGTTGCGCCGGCGTTTTTGAGCCCAAAAGGCATTATGTTGAAACAGAAGGGGCCGTATGGTGTGATAAATGCCGTTGCGGCTTGGTCGGCCTCCGCCATCTTGATTTGGTGGTAGCCGGAGTATGCATCTAGGAAACACAATGAATCGTGTCCTGTGGTAGCATCGATAATTTGTTCGATGCGGGGGAGGGGTAAGGGATCCTTTGGGCAAGCCTTGTTGAGGTCCTTGAAATCGACACATAGGCGCCAGGATTTGGCCTTCTTTGGTACCATCACCAGGTTTGCTAGCCAGTCCGGGTGTTTTATTTCTCTAATGAATCCGGCCTCCTATAACTTGGCTAGTTCCTCTCCCATAGCTTGTCTCTTAGGTTCAGAGAAACACCGAAGAGTCTGCTTGACCGGCTTGAATCCCTTTAGAATATTAAGGCTGTGCTCGGCCAGCCTGCGTGCGTGGGATTCCTGGCATGTCTGAGGGGTGCCAGGCGAATATGTCCCAATTCTCGCGCAGGAACTCTCGTAGTGCGGCGTCCACGGCGGGGTTTAACTATGCCCCGATGGAGGCTGTTTTTGTAGGGTCCGTTGGGTGGACGTGGAATTTGACTATTTCATCCGCTGGTTTAAAATAGGTGGACTTTGATCTCTTGTCAAGTATCACGTCGTCCCTATCCACTGTGGAGCGTAGCGCAGTTAATCCCTCGACCGAAAGGGCTTCGGATAAAGCCTCGGGGGCTAATGCGGCTGTTTTGTTTTCGGCGCGGAGTGCTATGTCCGGATCACTAGCGAGGGTGATGATTCCGTTGGGCCCGGGCATTTTGAACTTCATGTACTCGTAATGGGGTATGGCTTGGAAGATCGTGAACGCCTCCCGCCCTAAAAGGGCATGGTATCCTCTACTGAACGGTGCCACTTGGAATGTAATTTCTTCGGACCTATAGTTCTCCGGCGTGTCGAATACCACATCTAGTGTGATTTTCCTAGCACAGTGTGCTTCCCGACTGGGGATGATTCCTCTGAAGGTTGTGTTGCTTTGCTCAATGCGGTTCTAGTCTATTTCCATTTTTTGAAGAGTTTCCTCATAGATGAGGTTTAATCCACTACCGCCGTCCATGAGTACTTTGGTGAGTCGAAAGTTATCCACAATTGGACTGAGGACCAGTGCAGCTGGTGCTCGGGCTGTTCGGAATTTAGGTTCGTCACTGGCATTGACGGTAATAGCCGTGTCACTCCATGGATTTATCGCTGCCACGTGGCAGATTTTGGCAAGGCTGCGGAGTGTTCGCTTGCGCCTATTATTTGATGCGAAGGTCTCAAAGACTGTTAATACCATATTGTTATCCCTGGGATGGTGCTCTGTGGCATCTGGGATGAGAAGATCCTCGCCGCTTTTCGCCACCTGCCGGAGTACCCAACATGCTCTAAGGCTGTGTGTTGGTATGGTATCCACTGTACTATGAATTTTGCAGGGTCCGTTGAGCCATCCCTCCAATACGGTCCATGCACTGTAGAGGGTTTTTTCTTCTTTGTAATTAACTCGGGTGTCTTATGATAGTGCACCCTTTTACTTCGAACTAGGTGTATATTCGGAGTCGGATTATCCCAAAATTTCGTTTCGGTTTTCCAGGCACTTTCCATCGCACAATACTTTCGTACTATGGACGCCAAGTCAGCGAAGCATGATATGTCACGTTGACTTAAGGCGTTAAGGATTCCCTTGTCCGTGCAATTATTGCAGAAAAATGAGACTGCGTCTTCCTCGCGACAGTCCTTAACCTTGTTCATCACAAGGAGGAATCTGGCCCAATAATGATGTACTGTTTCATGGGGCTCTTGCCTGATGTGGGAAAGATCGTTTATGTCTGGGTGGGTGGGTGGATTTGAGTCCGAACCCTTACCCGATTTGAGACCCAGGGGCCGAGGAGTTTCCAATCTTGGAAGTTCGGATTCCGGGATGTTGCCCGATAAGTCTGGCCCGACGCCTGACTCTAGGTTCAGGGCTTGGGTGATGTCCTCCCGTAAACGGGTATCCGGCTCGGAGAGCTCAGGAATCCAGAGATAGTTAGTCCTCAAGATATAGGAAGAATCGCTGCATTGTTCCTCCACCACCGCAATATGATGGGTGACCGGTGGAGAGTTAATCTCCCTTTGATCGGGTTTAAGCCCAATCCAATCATAGTCCGTAGCGATTCCCAAGGCGGTGATGCGATCCAAGAGCTCATTTAGGGAAGAGAGCTCCATTGGATCCATCTGCTCGGCGAATTCCGAGCCGACGTGGAGGCTGTTTTCGATGACCCGAGAAGTCATCATCGGTGCAGCAGCCGAACGAGCGGTCATGATGAAACTGCCTAGCCGGAGAGTTTGGCCGACAACTAGGGCTCGCCCAGCGGTAATGTTGTTTTTAACAACAAGATGAGGCATCCTTCCTTACGGCGATGGCACAGTGGAACTCTTGAAAGCACCAATATCGGTGTCAAAACCAGCGGATCTCGGGTAGGGGGTTCCGAACTGTGCGTCTTAGGCGGATGGTAACAGGAGGCAGGGGACACGATGTTTACCCAGGTTCGGGCCCTCTTGATGGAGGTAAAACCCTACGTCCTGCTTGATTGTTCTTGATGATATGAGTATTACAAGAGTTGATCTACCATGAGATCAGAGAGGCTAAACCCTAGAAGCTAGCCTATGGTATGATTATTGTTGTCCTATGGACTAAAACCCTCCAGTTTATATAGACACCGGAGGGGGCTAGGGTTTACACAAGGTCGGTTACAAAGGAGGAGATATACATATCCGTATTGCCTAGCTTGCCTTCTACGCTAAGTAAAAGTCCCATTCGGAAACGAGACGAAGTTTTAATCTTGTATCTTCATAGTCCAACAGTCTGGCCAAAGGATATAGTCCGGCTATCCGGAGACCCCCTAATCCGGGAGTCCCACAGATACTATCTACCATATTTGTGGGCGTCGAGATGAGAAATGGGAGATGATTAGCACCAGGAAGGATAGAGACATTGCAGCTTTCATCTAGGAGTTAAACCAGCATATTCGCCGCCAGGAGAACCAGATGTGCGCAGGAATGATAGATCTGAAAAAGGCAATAACTAGGATCATGGATCTTGAAGAGGAACTCAAGTCTACTCGTGAAGATTATGAGGAGGAAATCATCGTACTAGTGGAAAGGAATGATGATCTGGAAAGGAAGCTAGGAGTATTTATGGGAGACCCCGCACCAGGAGGAGAAGACGCAGAACCCAAGGAGATTCGTCCGGAGGACTACATCATCATCGACGACACCGATTCGGACCCCGATGATAGCGATGATGACTATGTTGATGAAGCTAGAGCAGATGTCATGGAGTCTTCAACCGATCAATATTTCTAGTTGACCACCAAAGGAGTAGTAGTAGTCTACCATGTAAATAGTATAGTCCAAGCACTTTGTAACGATAGTTCTAGACTGATTGTATGCCTTGCTTGATTGATTGAGTGATATGATTGTGGTTGTCTCATGTGCATATGGGTAGTGTTTTCTCACTAGACCTCATTCTATTCTATTCTCTTCTCTTTAAACCATTAGATGCCTCCGAGACGTGACCCCGGATTTACCTCTCCACCGGAGCTCACTCAGTTGATCCAGCAGCAGAATACCCTGATGCAGCTATTAGTTCAGAACCAAGGCAACAACAACAACAACCCACCGCCACCACCACCACCAGTTGACAACTTAGCCTGTTTCCTGAGGTTTCAGCCGCCGGTGTTCTCTAGTAGCACCGAGCCGATAGTTGCAGATGATTGGCTCCGCGGGATTGGAAGGGAGTTAACCACTGCAGGATGCACAGATGCTGAGAAGGTGCGTTTTGCCGCACACCAATTGGATGGACCAGCAGCCTCATGGTGGGAGAATTACACTGTCACTTATCCTATAGCCACTATCACATGGGATCAGTTCCAGGAAGCTTTCCGTACTGCCCATGTATCAGCAGGAGCTATGGCCATGAAGAAGCGTGAGTTTCGCAACTTATGCCAAGGAGGACGCACTATTGGCCAATATGTGGATGAGTTTAGCAAGTTAGCACATTATGCTCCAGATGACGTTGCTACGGATGCAGCTAAGGAGAAGTTTTCTGGAGGGACTGAATGATGAGCTAAGCATGCAGTTGATGGTAGCAAATTTTAATAACTACAAGGAGTTGGTGGATAGAGCTCTCATGCTTGAAGGGAAGCAGCAACAGATTGATAGCCGCAAGAGGAAGTATGGACAGGGGAAGTATAATTCTGGAGCCCAGCAGAGACCCCGTTTCACCCCGAACTCGGGAGGACTTGTTCGTAACCATGGAGGCCACACACATAATGGAGGAAGTTCGCACAACCATAATGGCCCCAAGAACGGCAATGGTAATGGAGGAAGTAACGGACAAAATCGTTCCAACCCGGCAACACCCGCCAAGAAGGACTTAAGCCACGTTACATGCTACAAGTGTCAGAATACCGGACATTACGCCAATGAATTTCCTGAAGCTAAGAATGGAAACAACAATGGATGCTCTGGGAAGAAGCCTAACCCATTCAACAGGGGACAAGTGAACCACGTTAACGTGGAGGAGATCGAAGCCCAGCCAGACACAGTAATTGGTAAGTTTTTGGTTGAGTCTTCTACTGCAGTTGTTCTTTTTGATACTGGTGCATCGCATTCATACATATCAAGGGGGTTTGTGAATAAGTATAAGTTGCCCACTAGAGTACTTAAGACACCCATGTTAGTAACCTCACCCGGAGCAGAGTATATGGCAAGCCATGGATGTTTTCAGATGCCATTGGCCATAGGTAGGCATGTTTTCCCCTCCGATCTAATAATTTTGGAATTGCAAGGTTTGGATCTGATTCTGGGTATGGATTGGCTATCGATGTATGGAGGAAACATCGATTGCGCCAGTAAGACGATTTTACTCACCACCCCAGAAGGAAGAAGGATCAAGTATGTATCCCGGCATGTGCCGAATAGGACTCAAGTAAATTGCTTATCTAGAGTAGTACAGGAGGAAGTACCAGTGGTGAAGGAATTTCCAGATGTGTTTCCAGAAGAATTGCCAGGCATGCCACCGGATAGAGACATAGAGTTTTTGATAGAGCTTTTGCCAGGCACAGGGCCAATATCTAAGAGACCGTACAGGATGCCCGCACAGGATTTAGAAGTAAGAAGCAGATTAAGGAGTTACTGGATAAGGGATACATTCGCCCAAGCTCATCACCTTGGGGATCACCAGTACTTCTAGTGGAGAAGAAGGATGGATCGTTAAGGATGGTTGTTGATTATCGTGGATTAAATGAAGTAACGATCAAGAACAAAGTACCCACTGCCGATGATCCATGATTTGTTTGGTCAGCTGCAAGGAGCTAAGGTGTTTTCCAAGATCGATTTGTGATCAGGTTATCACAAGTTGAAGATTCGAGAGCGGGACATACCTAAGACAGCTTTTACCACAAGGTATGGGCTATATGAGTATACCGTTATGTCATTTGGTTTGACTAATGCACCTGCTTATTTTATGAACATGATGAACAAAGTGTTTATGGAGTTTTTGGATAAGTTCGTCGTAGTGTTCATTGATGATATTCTGGTTTACTCGAAGAATGAAGAAGAACATAAGGAACACTTGCGTTTGGTACTTGGCAAGCTTAGGGAACATCAATTATACGCCAAGTTCAGCAAGTGTGAGTTTTGGTTGAAGGAAGTTGGATTTCTTGGACATGTTATATCCGGAGAAGGAATAGCAGTAGACCCCAACAAAGTTGTCACCATGACAAATTGGGAAGCACCCACGACAGTTGGAGAGATCCCGAGTTTTCTTGGACTCGCCGGATACTAACGGAGGTTCATTGAGAATTTCTCAAAGATTGCTAAACCAATGAAGGAGTTGTTAAAGAAGGACACCAAGTTCAATTGGACTAAGGAATGTGAGGCCAGTTTCCAGGAGTTGAAGAGACGCTTGGTTACATCACCAGTGTTGATCCTGCCAGATCAACGCAAGGATTATGAAGTGTATTGCGATGCTTCTCATCGAGGACTTGGAGCAGTGCTTATGCAGGAAGGAAGAGTTGTTTCATATGCATCACGACATCTTAAACCCCATGAGTTAAATTATGCCACGCATGATTTGGAGTTAGCAGCCGTAGTGCATGTGTTGAAAACATGGAGACATTTTCTCATCGGAAAGCATTGTGAGGTATACACGGATCACAAGAGTTTGAAGTATATTTTCACACAAAAGGAGTTGAATCTCAGGCAGAGGAGATGGTTAGAACTCATTAAGGATTATGATATGAAGTTGCACTATCATCCTGGAAAGGCTAACATAGTAGCCGATGCATTGAGCCGCAAGAATCATGTCAATACCCACATGACCGGAGGATTACCCAGGGAGTTAGCAGAAGACCTTCGTGAGCTATGTTTGGAGATAGTTCTGAGACGTTATGTAGCAGCTTTGGAGATTCATTCCACTTTGATGGATAAGATCAGAGAAGCGCAAAGGACGGACAAGGAGATTGCCAAGATAAAAGAAAGGATGAGCAAAGGAAAAGCCAAGGGATTTCATGAGGATGAGCACGATACTTTATGGTTTGAGGACCGCATATATGTGCCAAAAGATCAGGAGATCAGGAAGTTGATTCTGCAGGAGGCCCATGATTCGCCATATTCGATTCACCCAGGAAATACCAAGATGTATCTGGATTTGAAGGACAGGTTCTAGTGGACCGGTATGAAGAAGGATATTGCGGAGTATGTAGCAGTTTGTGATGTATGTCAGAGAGTGAAGGCAGAACATCAGAAGCCAGCAGGATTGCTACAGCCATTGCCTATACCTGAATGGAAGTGGGATAAACTAGGCATGGATTTTATCACGGGATTGACCAGGACTCGTTCAGGCTATGACTCGATATAGGTTGTAGTTGGTCGATTGACGAAAGTAGCCCATTTCATCCAAGAAAAGACCACTTACACCAGTGCTAGATTGGCGAAGATCTATATGACCAGGATCGTATGTCTGCATGGAGTTCCGAGGACTATTGTATCAGATAGAGGAACCCAGTTTACTTCAAAGTTTTGGAATCAGTTGCATGAAACTTTGGGAACCAGACTAGAGTTCAGTATAGCTTTTCACCCGCAAACAGATGGACAGACTGAAAGAGTAAATCAGATTTTGGAGGACATGTTGAGAGCTTGTGCGCTAGACTATGGATCTAGTTGGGACGATAATTTGCCTTATGTAGAGTTCTCTTATAACAACAAATATCAAGCCAGTTTGAAGATGGCCCCTTTCGAAGCACTGTACGGAAGGAGGTGCAGAAGACCGTTGTTGTGGGACAAAGTTGGAGACCGACAGTTGTTTGGACCAGATTTGATTAAAGAGTCTGAAGAGAAGGTTAAGCTGATTCGCGATAGACTCAAGATAGCCCAATCCAGACAGAAGAGTTATGCGGATTCAAAACGCAAGGAGACAACCTACGAAGTCGGAGATAGAGCGTATCTTCGAGTATCACCACTCCAAGGAGTGAAGCGTTTTGGAGTTAAGGGAAAGTTAGCACCATGTTTTCTGGGACCATACGAAGTTTTGGAACGTATGGGAGAAGTTGCTTACAAGTTGGAATTACCCGAAGGATTGTCCGGAGTTCACGACGTGTTCCACATTTCTCAGTTGAAGAAGTGCACGCGGAGATGGCAGAAATTCTTTTGAGGGATACAGTGCCGCTAGAAGCAATACAGTTAGATAGCGATTTGACCTACGAGGAGAAACTAGTCAAGATACTCGAGTTTGCCAGCCGAGTTACACGCAGCAAGGTTATCAAATTTTGCAAGGTTCAGTGGAGTCACCATACCGAGGATGAAGCCACTTGGGAATGAGAAGAAGACTTACGAAAGGATCACCCTCACCTATTTTCTAGCCAACCCGAATCTCGAGTGCGAGATTCATCTTAAGGGGGGTAGGTTTGTAACATCCCAAATTTTCAATTCGGAATGTTATACATTAGAGCATCATTGCATAGCATATTTTATTGCATTTTGGTTGATCCTAGAAATTCCACGCAACTCAAGGACCTACGGAGAGAGTTGGGGATTTCGCTATTTTCATATTTGAGATTTTCTCAAATTATGAAAAGAGGATCGTTTGATTTTAATTATTTTTCTCTGAACTATTTCTTTTACAAAAAAATAAAAGAGAGAGGATAAAATGACTTCTTCAAAATAAATAAATATCAGAGATTTAATATTAAAATCAAATAATATTTTTATTCGGAGTTTTGTCGCTATTTTATTTGAATTAGGAAAAAAGTGCATTTTTCAAAATTGCATTTTAGGCCCAAATAAATGTTCATCTTGTCCAGCTTATCTTTAGAGGACGGGGAAAATTTATTTCGGGATTTTTGGAGTCCGTTTAGTATTTATTTTCTTTCTTTTTCTGCACGTCGAATTTATTAAAAAAGAGTCGACCGACTTAGGGCTGTATTCGGCCAGGTCTTCTCAGGCCGGCCTTAAAAGCCGCCGCCCGAGGCCCGTTCAACTCGCCCTGCCACCCGAAACCCTAACCCCAGCCGGAGCCCCGTCGACGCCGCCACCTCAGCCGCCGCGCCCCGCGCCGCCCGCGCCGGAGCCTCGCCGCCGCCGACTCGCCGGATCCTGCTAGAGTACGAGGTAGCTGTCGGTTTTTTATAAAAACCGATCGGTTTTATTTCATAAACCCTAGATTCGTTTTTTTCCTAGATCCGGTTCGGGTTTTTTTTCTTCGGTTTAGTTATTTAGCGAACGCCCGCTTTTACATTCGGTTTTACGAACAGTTTTCACCGTTTAGCCGCAGACGACGAACGTTCGTTCGTTAGCCTGTTCGTCAGTTTTTCTTTTTCTCGGATTTTCCGTGATTATTTTCAATCGCGATTCCTGATCTGATTTTTGTTTTAGTATAACTTTTCGCTCGTTTATCGGAATCAGGCGATTCAAGCACCTAGAGTTTCGTCTCGAAACCCTCTTTCCGTTTAACTAACTTAAATAAGTTTTTTCTACTATAAAATTTGACCTAGTTCCAGATTAGTAGACGAAGCTTGTTTCTCTCGCCGTTTGAGTTTTGTTGCTTCGTTTGATTTGATTCTTTTTGCCAACAGGAGTTCTTAAGTTGAACTTTCTGGTTAGATCTCTTATGTGAGTATTACCCGTGCTTTTGCTTGATTGCTTATTATATGCTTGTTTGATTGCGATAGTGTACTCGGAGTGCGAAGCGTGCTACACCGAGTCTCTAGGTTTCGCGGATCATCAGCAAGGCAAGTAACACTTTGATCGTACCTCTTACTACCCAGTTTTCATTGCATTAGATCAACCCTCAAACATTGCATGGTTAGGATCTGAAATAAATTGTTGGGTTTGGGAAGTAGGTGAGGTAGTACCTATTCACCTGTTTATTACCAAACCCTGGGAGTTACTTCTACGTTGCTTATATTGCTATGCTATGCTTGCAGACGTGGATTGGGTTTGAGTGTTTTCATGAAAGTTGTGAGTGTTGTTAATTAATAGTTAACTTAAGGTGGCAACTTTAATACACATCTAGGTGGATTGAGGCACCTGGGGAACCTAGTGATTGCCTGTATTTTTGGAAATCCCGGGGTATCGTGTGATTTTCCTATGGACCGCCACCCAGGCTCAAAGGGATCATAAGATTATTCATGCTGGAAACTTCCGTGTGCAGCCACATGCCATTATGGGCTCTGGCATAGTTGATTAAGTCGTGTGAACTCTTACAGTGGTAGACTAGCAGATGTAGGGGATTGTAGGTGTACCGGTCTACCCATCGTAAGGTGCAAACACTTCTGAAAGACTGTGTCTCGGTCATCTGTTTCTCAAACACCTTGTAGTGCAAGAAATTCAACGAAGGAGATCAAGTCTTGTGGGGAAAACTGCACAAACCTCTGTAGAGTGTACAAACTAATCATGGTTAGCCGTGTCCCCAGTTATGGACATCTTGAGTATCTAGTTCTTGGATTATCATGTGGATCTCATCACTCTTAATTTAATTTGATTGGGTTTCAATGATGATTATTTTTAATTGAGATTGAGTTGGGTGAACCTTCTCAATGTTTAACAACTACCATGATAGTTAAATAAAATTTATTCCTTTGAAGTAGGGGAAAATTGGCTTTTCGCAAAACATATTAACCATACAGCCTCCACCAGCCATATATGCATACAGTGATAGCTTTACATTGTTCATTACTCTCTTGTGTTACCTTGCCAGCATATTCTATGTGCTGACCCGTTTTCGGGCTGCAACGTATCATGTTGCAGACTTTTCAGACGATGAGTAAGGAGCCTTAGGTCGTGGTCTTTCACTCAGTGATGCCGTTGGAGTTGATGGACTCATTTTATCTTCCAAGCCTTCCGCTGTTATCGTATTAGATGGCCTTAAGCCATATTTATTGTAATAAGTTCTCTTTTGAGACATTCGATGTAATAAGTGTGTGATTGCCACTCTGTTATAAATCCTTCAAGTACTGTGTGTGTCAGCATTACCGATCCAGGGATGACACTTATACACAGAGATCATACTGTTTGTGGTGTGGTCGCTACAATTGTTCGCAAGCATCAAGTGATTCCAAAAGTCCATCAGCTTGGAGTTTCTTCATGCGCTTTACACCAATATGACCTAAACGGCAGTGCCACACATAAGTTGCACTACCATTATTAAACTGATATCTTTTGGCTTCAATACTATGAATATGTGTATCACTACTATCAAGATTTAGTAAAAGCAGACCACTCATCAAGGGTGCATGACCATAAAAGATATTACTCATATAAATAGAACAACCATTATTCTCTGATTTAAATGAATAATTGTCTCGCATCAAACAATATACAGATATAATGTTCATGCTTAAAGCTGGCACCAAATAACAATTATTTAGGTCTAAAACTAATCTCGAAGGTAGATGTAGAGGTAGCGTGTCGACGGTTATCACATCGACTTTGGAACCATTTCCATGCGCATCGTCACCTCGTCCTTAGCCAATCTTCGCTTAATCCGTAGCCCATGTTTCGAGTTGCGAATATTAGCAACAGAACCAGTATCAAATACCCAGGCGCTACCGCGAGCATTAGTAAGGTACACATCAATAACATGTATAACAAATATACCTTTCACTTTGCCATCCTTCCTATCCGCCAAATACTTGGGGCAGTTCCGCTTCCAATGACCAGTCCCTTTGCAGTAGAAGCTCTCAGTCTCAGGCTTAGGTCCAGACTTGGGCTTCTTCACTTGAGCAGCAACTTGCTTGCTGTTCTTCTTGAAGTTCCCCTTCTTCCCTTTGCCCTTCTTCTTGAAACTGGTGGTCTTGTTGACCATCAACACTTGATGCTCCTTATTGATTTCTACCTCCGCAGCCTTTAGCATCGCGAAGAGCTCGGGAATTGTCTTATCAATCCCTTCCATATTATAGTTCATCACGAAGCTTTTGTAGCTTGGTGGCAGTGATTGAAGAACTCTTTCAGTGATACTATCATCAGGAAGATTAACTCCCAGTTGAGTCAAGTGGTTGTGGTACCCAGACATTCTGAGTATATGTTCACTGGCAGAACTATTTTCCTCCACTTTGCAGCTGTAGAACTTATTGGAGACTACATATCTCTTAATCCGGGCATTTGCTTGAAATATTAACTTCAACTCCTGGAACATCTCATATGCTCCATGACGTTCAAAACGTTGTTGAAGTCCCGGTTCTAAGCCGTAAAGCATGGCACACTGAACTATCGAGTACTCATCAGCTTTGCTTTGCCAGACGTTCTTAACGTCCGGAGTTGCAGAGGTACCTTGACATCCCTCTAGTGATCTAAATGATCACGTGGTCCATATCAACTAAACCATGTCCGATCATCACGTGAGATGTGGAATAGTTCTCAATGGTGAACATCACTATGTTGATCATATATACTATATGATTCACGTTCAACCTTTCGGTCTCAGTGTTCCGAGGCCATATCTGCATATGCTAGGGTCGTCAAGTTTAACCCGAGTAATCTACACGTGCAAAACTGGCTTGCACCCATTGTATGTGAACGTAGAGCTTATCACACCCGATCATGATGTGGTGTCTCGGCACGACGAACTGTAGCAATGGTGCATACTCACGGAGAACACTTATACCTTGAAATTTAGTGAGGGATCATCTTATAATGCTACTACTGTACTAAGCAAAATAAGATGCATAAATAATAAACATCACATGCAATCAAAATATGTGACATGATATGGCCATCGTCATCTTGTGCCTTTGATCTCCATCTCCAAAGTACCGTTGTGATCTCCATCGTCACCGGGTTGACACCTTGATCTCCATCATAGCATCGTTGTCGTCTTGCCAACTATTGCTTCCACGACTATCGCTACCGCTTAGTGATAAAGTAAAGCAATTACATGGCCATTGCATTTCATACAATAAAGCGACAACCATAAGGCTCCTTCCAGTTGCCGATAACTTTTACAAAACATGATCATCTCATACAACAATTTATATTTCCTCACGTCTTGACCATATCACATCACAACATGCCCTGCAAAAACAAGTTAGACGTCCTCTACTTTGTTGTTGCAAGTTTTATGTGGCTGCTACGGGCTTCTAGCAAGAACCATTCTTACCTACGCATCAAAACCACAATGATTTTTTGTCAAGTGTGTTGTTTTAACATTCAACAAGGACCGGCCATAGTCAAACTCGATTCAACTAAAGTTGGATAAACAGACACCCGCCAGCCATCTGTGTGCGAAGCACGTCGGTAGAACCAGTCTCATGAACGCGGTCATGTAATGTCGGTCCGGGCTGCTTCATCCAACAATACCGTAGAATCAAAGTAAGACATTGGTGGTAAGCAGTATGACTATTATCGCTCACAACTCTTTGTGTTCTACTCGTGCATATAACATCTGTGCATAGACCTGGCTCAGATGCCACTGTTGGGGAACGCAATATTTCAAAAAAATCCTATGATCACGCAAGATCTGTCTAGGTGATGCATAGCAATGAGAGGGGAGGGTGTGTCCACATACACTCGTAGACCGAAAGCAGAAGCGTTTAGTAACACGGTTGATGTAGTCGAACGTCTTCGCGATCCAACCGATCCTAGCACCGAACATACGGCACCTCCGTGTTCAGCACACGTTCAGCTCGATGACGTCCCTCGAGCTCTTGATCCAGTTGAGGACGAGGGAGAGTTCCGTCAGCATGATGGCATGGCGATGGTGATGATGAAGTTACCGGCGCAGGGCTTCGCCTAAGCACTACGACGATATGACCGAGGTGGTAAACTGTGGAGGGGGGCACCGCACACGGCTAAGACAATTAATATTGTGTGTTCTAGGGTGCCCCTACCTCCGTATATAAAGGAGGAGAGGGGGAGGCCGGCCGGCCCCTGTAGGGCACGCCAGAGAGAGGAGTCCTACTAGGACTCCAAGTCCTAGTAGGATTCCACTTGGTGGAATGGGAAGAAGGAAGGGAGAGGGGGAAGGGAAGGAAAGGGGGGCGCCGCCCCCTTCCCCTAGTCCAATTTGGCCTACCAAGGGGGGGCGTGGCCAGCCCCTTGTGGCCCTTCTCTCTCTCCACTAAGGCCCATGAAGGCCCATTAGTTCCCCCGGGGGGTTCCAATAACCCTCCGGCACTCCGATAGTTGCCCGGTACCTCTCGGAACTCATCCGTTGTCCGAATAATATCGTCCAATATATCAATCTTTATGTCCCGACCATTTTGAGGCTCCTCGTCATGTCCGTGATCTTATCCAAGACTCCGAACAAACTTCGATCATCAAATTACATAACTCATAATATAAATCGTCATCGAATGTTAAGCGTGGGGACCCTACGGGTTCGAGAACTATGTAGACATGACCGATACACATCTCCGGTCAATAACCACTAGCAGAACCTGGATGCTCATATTGGCCCCTACATATTCTATGAAGATCTTTATAGGTCAAACCGCATAACAACATATGTTGTTCCCTTTGTCATCGGTATGTTACTTGCCCAAGATTCAATCGTCGGTATCATCGTACCTAGTTCAATCTCGTTATCGGCAATTCTCTTTACTCGTTCCGTAATGCATCGTCCTGCAACTAAATCATTAGTCACATTACTTGCAAGGCTTATAGTGAT
The DNA here is from genome assembly GCF_002162155.2 of Triticum dicoccoides. NCBI lineage: Eukaryota > Viridiplantae > Streptophyta > Magnoliopsida > Poales > Poaceae > Triticum > Triticum dicoccoides. The sequence goes on along the minus strand of NC_041392.1, from coordinate 251,483,046 downwards.
GAGCATTACCAAGAGGGCCCAGGGATACCTCTCCGATACACGGAGTGACAAATCCTAATCTTGATCTATGCCAACTCAATAAACACCATTGGAGACACCTGTAGAGCATCTTTATAATCACCCAGTTACGTTGTGATGTTTGATAGCACACAAGGTGTCCTCCGGTATTTGGGATTTGCATAATCTCATAATCAGAGGAACATGTATAAGTCATGATGAAAGCAATAGCAATAAAACTAAATGATCATTATGCTAAGCTATCGGATGGGTCTTGTCCATCACATCATTCTCTAATGATGTGATCTCGTTCATCAAATGACAACACATGTCTATGGTCAGGAAACTTAACCATCTTTGATTAACGAGCTAGTCTAGTAGAGGCATACTAGGGACACTCTGTTTGTCTATGGATTCACACATGTACTAAGTTTCCGATTAATACAATTCTAGAATGAATAATAAACATTTATCGTGATATAAGGAAATATAAATAACAACTATATTCTTGCCTCTAGGGAATATTTCCTTCAGGGTGGACCTATGCTTGGGTGCTGCCCTTCCTTGGACAAGCCTCCCACTTATGATTAACCCCTCTTGCAAGCATCCGCAACTACAAAAGAAGAATTAAGGTAAGCCTAACCATAACATGAAACATGTGGATCCAAATCAACCCCTTACGAAGCAAAACATAAACTAGGGTTTAAGCTTCTGTCACTCTAGCAACCCATCATCTACTTATTACTTCCCAATGCCTTCCCCTAGGCCCAGATAATGGTGAAGTGTCATGTAGTCGACGTTCACATAACACCACTAGAGGAGAGACAACATACATCTCATCAAAATATCGAATGAATACCAAATTCACATGATTACTTATAACAAGACTTCTCCCATGTCCTCGGGAACAAACGTAACTACTCACAAAACATATTCATGATCAAGATCAAAGGAGTATTGATTATCATTAAGGATCTGAAAATATAATCTTCCACCGGATAAACCAAATAGCATCAACTACAAGAAGTAATCAACACTACTTGCAACCCACAGGTACCAATCTTAGGTTTTGGGACCAAGATCAAATACAAGAGATGAACTAGGGTTTGAGAGGAGATGGTGCTGGTGAAGAACTTGATGGATATGAACCCCCTCCCGATGAGAGGTACGTTGGTGATGACGATGGCTTCGATTTCCCCCTGCCACAGGGATGTTTCCCCGGCAGAACAGCTCCGCCGAAGCCCTAGATTGGTTCTGCCCAGGTTCCGCCTCGAGATGGTGGCACTTCGTCACAAAAGCTTCCTTATGATTTTTTCCAGGTCAAAACACACCATATAGCAGAAGATGGGCATCAGAGGCCTGCCACGGGGCCCACAAGGATGGGCGGGCGCGCCCTCCACCCTTGTGGCTGGCTAGTGGCCCCCTCTGGTATTTTCTTCGCCCAATATTTCTTATATATTCCCAAAACATGCTCCATGAAGTTTCAGGACTTTTGGAGTTGTGCAGAATAGGTCTCTAATATTTGCTCCTTTTGCAGTCCAGAATTCCAACTGTCGGCATTCTCCCTCTTCATGTAAACCTTATAAAATAAGAGAGAAAAGGCATAAGGATTGTGTTATAATGTGTAATAATAGCCCATAATGCAATAAATATGGATATAAAAGCATGATGCAAAATGGACATATCAACTCCCCCCAAGCATAGACCTTGCTTGTTGCTGCCTCTTGAGCAGTGCGTTGGTTTTCCCTTGAAGAGGAAAGGGTGGTGCAGTAAAGTAGCATAAGTATTTCCCTCGGTTTTTGAGAACCAAGGTATCAATCCAGTAGGAGACCATGCGCGAGTCACCTCGTACCTACACAAACAAATAAGAACCTCGCAACCAACATGATAAAGGGGTTGTCAATCCCTTCACGGCCACTTGCAAGAGTGAGATCTGATAGATATGATAATAATAAGATGTGTATTTTTTGGTATTTTTATGATATAGATTGAAAGTAAAGATTGCAAAATAAACGGTAATGGAAATAACGGTAGATTAATATGATGGAAGATAGACCTGGGGCCATAGGTTTCACTAGTGGCTTCTCTCAAGATAACATAAGTATTACGGTGGGTGAACAAATTACTGTCGAGCAATTGATAGAAAAGCGAATAATTATGAGAATATCTAGGCATGATCATGTATATAGGCATCACGTCCGGGACAAGTAGACCAAAACGATTCTGCATCTACTACTATTACTCCACACATCGACCGCTATCCAGCATGCATCTAGAGTATTAAGTTCATAAGAACAGAGTAACGCCTTAAGCAAGATGACATGATGTAGAGGGATAAACTCATGCAATATGATGTAAATCCCATCTTTTTATCCTCGATGGCAACAATACAATACATGTCGTTTCCCTTTCTTTCACTGGGATCGAGCACCGCAAGATGGAACCCAAAGCTAAGCACTTCTCCCATTGCAAGTGAAAGGATCGATATGGTTGACTAGAGGGGGGGTGAATAGGCAACTACCAATTTTTAGCTTTTCTTTACCAAATTAAACTTTGCATCAAAGTAGGTTGTCTAGATGTGCAACTAGGTGAGCAACCTATATGATGCAATAATAACAAGCATACAAGCAAGAAAGGGAAGAAACACTAAAGAGCTTGCACAAGTAAAGGTAAGAGATAACCAAGAGTGGAACCGGTGAAGACGAGGATGTGTTACCGAAGTTCCTTCCTTTTGAGGGGAAGTACGTCTCCGTTGGAGCTGTGTGGAGGCACAATGCTCCCTAAGAAGCCACTAGGGCCACCGTATTCTCCTCACGCCCTCACACAATGCGAGATGCCGTGATTCCACTATTGGTGCCCTTGAAGGCGGCGACCAAACCTTTACAAACAAGGTTGGGGCAATCTCCACAACTTAATCGGAGGCTCCCAACAAGACCACGAAGCTTCACCACAATGGAATATGGCTCCTAGGTGACCTCAACCGTCTAGGGTGCTCAAACACCCAAGAGTAACAAGATCCGCTAGGGATGAGTGGGGGAATCGAAAATCCCTTGGTGGAAGTGTAGATCGGGGCCTTCTCAACCACTCCCGAGCAAATCAACAAGTTTGATTGGCTAGAGAGATAGATCGGGCAAAAATGGAGCTTGGAGTATTTAATGGAGCTTGAGCAATAAATGGAGCTTGGGGGAGGAAGAGGTAGGTGAGAAGGAAGAAGGGGACTCCCTTTTATAGTGGGGGCAACAATCCCGTTGCCCCCCACCAACCAGCCCCGCACAGGGCGGTACTACCGCTGAGAGGGGGCGGTACTACCGCCAGGACAATGGTACTACCGCGCCAGCCAGCGGTACTGCCGCGCTGAGGAGACTAGTAGGGAACGGAACCAAATGCGGTACTACCGCGGTGGTATGGCGGTACTACCGCTCCTGGAACGGTACTACCGCCACTACAACCGTGACTAGTGCCGCAAAACCCGACACGAGAAAAAGACCTCTCGAATCGAGGCGGTAGGAGCTAGACTACCCAGCGGTACTACGGCAGTGCGGTCAAGGGCGGTAGTGCCGCTTGTGACCCTTCAGCCGTAGTACCGCAGGCAGTGCGGTACTACCGCTGGGGCGCGCGCGAGAGAGAAGGAATCTCTCAAAGATGCTGAGGACAAGGCGGAGGTGCCAGGCCCCCAGCGGTACTACTTCTGTGGAGCCACGGGCGGTACTACCGTTGCGGAGCGGTACTGCCGTTTGGCTCCTCAGCGGTACTACCGCTGGGTGTGCGGTACTACCGCTTTGACCCAGACAGGACAAGGAAGAGAGGAGAGATCTCTTCAATGGAAAGGAAATGCTCGGAGGGTGAGAAGCTGATGTGTACATGATGATTCCACCCATGCAAAACCCCAGCGGACCCCCTCTTGATAGTACGGTGCCCTCTACGCAACTAGTCCACCGAGAAAGAAACGAAAGAGCTACACCGTCTTGAAATACACTCCGAGGGGAAGAAGGCGTCTCGTGCCAGGGGAGAATCTGTGAATTATTCAAAGCACAAGATTAGTCCGCAAACATGTTGTCATCAATCACCAAAACTACCTTGAGAGAGATATGTCGTAACAATCTCCCCCTTTTTGGTGGATTGATGACAACTAGGGATTTGCACAAGGAAAAGAAATAAAACGAAGAAAGCTAGAACTACAAAATATAGACGGGATCCCCCAGAATGTGTGCACCAAGAGATGGCACGACACACACATTCGGATCAACACTCCCCCCATATTTTATAGTCCAACAATACTAAGCACAATATATATGAGAGAAGTGAATAAACAGGACAAGCATGCATCTCACAAAAAACTACAGTACTCTGAAATGACATAAGTAATAAGGTAGCGATAGGGAGCATATGTGAGGGAGTCCTGGATTAGGGGGTGTTCGGGTAGCCGGACTATACCTTCAGTCGGACTCCAGGACTATGAAGATACAAGATTGAAGACTTTGTCCCGTGTCCGGATGGGACTTTCCTTGGCGTGGAAGGCAATCTTGGCAATGCGGTTATTCAAGATCTCCTACCATTGTAACCGACTTTGTGTAACCCTAACCCTCTCCGGTGTCTATATAAACTGGAGGATTTTAGTCCATAGGACAACTTCATCATACAACAATCATACCATAGGCTAGCTTCTAGGGTTTAGCCTCCTTGATCTCGTGGTAGATCTACTCTTGTACTATCCATATCATCAATATTAATCAAGTAGGACGTAGGGTTTTACTTCCATTAAGAGGGCCCGAACCTGGGTAAAACATCGTGTTCCTTGCCTCCTGTTACCGTCCGGCCTAGACGCACAGTTCGGGACCCCCTACCCGAGATCCACCGGTTTTGACACCCACATTGGTGCTTTCATTGAGAGTTCCTCTATGTCGTCGCCTTTAGGCCCGATGGCTCCTTCCATCATCAACAATGATGCAGTCCAGGGTGAGACTTTTCTCCCCGGACAGATCTTCGTCTTCGGCGGCTTCGCACTGCGGGCCAAGTCGCTTGGCCACCTTGAGCAGATCGAGAGCTACGCCCCTGGCCATCAGGTCAGGTTTGGAAGCCTAAACTACACGGCTGACATCCGCGGGGACTTGATTTTCGACGGATTCGAGCCACAGCCAAGCGCGCTGCACTGTCTCAATGGGCATGATATAGCTCTGTCGCCGAACAGCGCCTTGGAGGCCGCACACGCATCGGTTCTGACCATTGATTCGGAGCCTACTGCGCCGATCGAGGATCAGCGGTTGGACGCTGCCTCAGGGGCTGCTATCTTAGAGGCGATCGAGCCGAACTCCAGACCCGCACTCCGCATGGCCCGTGACTCCGAGGAGCCGGATTCCTTTCCGAACTCCGAGCCCCCTGCGCCCCTAACGATCGAATCCGATTGGGCGCCGATAATGGAGTTCACCGCCGTAGACATCTTTCAGCACTCGCCCTTCGGCGACATCCTGAATTCGCTAAAGTCTCTCTCTTTATCAGGAGAGCCCTGGCCGGACTACGGTCAGCAAGGATGGGATTCGGATGATGAAGAAAGTCAAAATCCACCCACCACCCACTTCGTAGCCACTGTCGACGACTTAACCGACATGCTCGACTTTGACTCCGAAGACATCGACGGTATGGACGACGATGCAGGAGACAACCAACAACCAACGCCTATAGGGCATTGGACAGCCACCTCATCTCATGATGTGTACATGGTGGATACCCCTAAAGGAAGCAACAATGAGGAAAACGGGGATGGAAAGAGGGATCGATCTCTCGAAAAACAATCAAAGCGTCGGCGTAAACGCCGACCCAAGCCCCGCCTCCATAAAGACCCAGCCATAGAACAGGATGAGCCGGTAGACGACGAGCATGCCTTAGAGAAACCGTCCCAACAGGACAACCCGGATAGAGAAACCGAACATCCCTCCCCCGGCGAAAATGGCATTCCGAACGACCCTACGCCGGACAAGCCCACGAAGCAGAAGAACCTCCACAAACGGCTCGTTGCAACCGCACGCAGCCTGAAAAAGCAGAAGCGGAAGCTAAAAACTGCGGAAGATGCACTCAGGATCAGATGGAGTAAAGTAATCAATACCGCAGACAAATACGGCGACAGTCGCCGCACTAAAAGCTATCCGAAGAGAAAGCTACTGCCTAAATTCGACGAGGAGGCCTTAGAGCCCTCGCATTCCAAAAGTGAGAAAGCCACACGGTCGGATAGACGACCCCATGGCCAGCATAAAGCGGCAAGCAGCGCCGCACTTAAGCCGGCATGCGACCCACTTAAGGATTCGCATCATGGCCCAGCCAGGTCCATTTACGGGCCAAGAAAGCAAGCTATCATAAGCAATGCAATAAAGCCATTATCATAATCCGGCACACCCAAATACAGGGGTGCCGCACACCCCCTATGTTTCACCGATGAGGTCCTGGATTATGAATTTCTAGCGGGATTCAAACCCGTAAACATAGAGGCATATGATGGAACAACAGACCCTGGATTCTGGATCGAGGATTATATCCTCCACATACATATGGCTAGAGGAGATGACCTCCACGCCATAAAATACTTACCCCTCAAGCTTAAAGGGCCAGCCCGGCATTGGCTCAAAAGCCTTCCTGAAAACACAATCGGAAGTTGGGAAGAGCTTGAGGATGCTTTCCAAGCAAATTTTCAAGGGACCTATGTCCGCCCTCCGGATGCAGACGATCCTAGTCACATAACTCAACAGCCCGGAGAGTCAGCTCGGCAATTCTGGAATAGATTTCTTACTAAAAAGAATCAGATAGTCGACTGTCCGGACGCTGAAGCCTTAGCGGCTTTCAGGCATAATGTCCGAGATGAATGGCTCGCCAGACACCTCGGCCAAGAAAAGCAAAGAACAATGGCCGCACTAACAAGCCTCATGACCCGCTTTTGCGCAGGAGAGGACAGCTGGTTGGCAAGATGCAGCACCAGTGACCCAAGTACATCCGAAACTAGGGATTGAAACGGAAAACCGCGACGCAATAAGGACCGTCGCTGGACTAAGGAAAAAAGTCCGAAGAGCACGGCAGTCAACGCCGGATTCAAAAGCTCACGACAGAATCAGAAAAAGTCGCCCCTCCAAGATAACAGGGACGACCTATCCAACCTAAACAAAACCTTGGATAGGATATGTCAAATACACAGCACTCCCGGAAAGCCTGCTAACCATACCCATAGAGATTGTTGGGTTTTCAAACAATCCGGCAGACTCAACGCCGAACACAAGGGGCTCGACACACCAAGCGAAGATGAGGACGAACCCCAAAAGCAGAGTACCAGGAAACAAAAGAATTTCCCACAAGAAGTAAAAACAGTAAACTTACTCCACATAACAAAACGTGCGGCGCCCATAAAGGTACGCGCCCCACGGCCTATCCCAAAGGAATCCCGCCACTGGTTGTCAAAACCAATCATCTTCGATCATCTGGATTATTCTAGAAGTGTCAGGAACCCAGGCTGGATTGCCCTGGTACTCGATCCAATAATTGGCGGACTCCAGTTTTCAAATGTCCTTATGGACGGTGGCAGCGGACTCAACCTGATATATCAGGACTCAATCCGCCACATGGGGATCGACCCAAAAAGAATTCGCCACAGCAAAACCTCCTTTCAAGGAGTAACGCCAGGTCCGGACACCCATTGCATGGGTTTTCTCTAGCTCGAGGTTATTTTCGGCTCTGCCGATAACTTCCGTCGCGAAAAGCTGACTTTCCACATCGTCCCATTCTCAAGTCGCTATCAAGCACTACTGGGACGCAAAGCTTTCGCCCGCTTTAACGCAATACCGCATTATGCATCTCTTACGCTTAAGATGCCCGGTCCACGTGGCATCATCTCCTTAAAGGGGAAGCAGTGAGAACACCTCCCCCAAGCGGAGGATTGTGCGGCCGCTTTAACAGCCCCACAATACAATGGCTTCACCAGCCAGAACATCGGAACAGGTCATTAAGACCACGAACACGGATAGACGAGTCTGGCACAAAAGTATCATTGATAAAGGCTTAGTGGCCATATACCCCTGCACTAGGGGCTTCATACGTATAAAATAAGAGACAATAAAGCTCAATTTTTCATATTTTACTTTACACCTTGTTTATTTCATATAACTTTTGTTCGGTACGCCCCTTTTTTCAACTTAGTTGCTCTCTTTTTACAGATGAACGTCGTGCTGCGCCCGTCTAGGATACGGCACAACGGAGACACAGGCGCAGACGTGCAGTAGGGACCCGTTCCAAGGATTCTTTTCAGATTAAGACCCTGTGTAAACCTTTTTTACTGTCTCTTGTTGATACACATCCCCTGGTTCTATGACCAAGGAGGAGGCTGGTGTCTTGGCATGTGGCCACGTCAGAATTCTTGCGCGTACCTGGAAACTAGGGGCTTATACCTCAGAGCGTCACCTCGCCCTCTCTCATACAGACCGAATACCTTAGGGAGTGTTCGGTGTCGCGAGATTGGCCTTATATGCATCAGCTCCGAGTCATGATTTTGGTCAAATGTTGGGTTGCCCGGCTCCTGTGTTCGGCCGCCTTACGTTCCGCTCTATCGGCTAAGGCGGCACCAGGAGAACTACTGTGATTGTGCCCTGGTTCGGCCAGGTGAGCACCTCAGTAGAGAAAGCCGAAAACCGACTGTCATGATATGGCGTGAGACTGGTCAACCACTCGATGACTCTCCGGAATCTGTAGGATTCCTCCGCATTAACAAAGGGTCGTTTCCCGGCCAGGCACATACGCGCCCCGAATTTGGGCGAGCGCAGTCGCCACCAGGGGCTACCTAAATAGTCCCATTGTCAAGCTCCTATGGCTAAGTGAAAGTGTTAAAGCATTATAGTCCGGTTGCCTAGCTCATTGCGCTATCACCTCCTTTGTAGGACCAATACGTTGGATTAAGTGTGAAAATGCGCCTTCTGCGAGCACCCCCGCACTATGTGCGTGGGGGCTGAAGCCAACGACTGCAATCTTTCAGATTTTGTATATATATCTTAAAACGGCCGCACAGGTGGTGTTCCAAATACTTGAAGGCACAAGTATAAAAGGCTACTACAATTCATCAAAATATTGCTTTATAATTACATATGCTATTAGAACATAGCATCCTTCGAGCACTGCGTCTCTATTACACGAGTGCCTTCAAGGACTTCCTGAAAATAGTGCTCGGAGGGTACTTGGCTTTTGTCCGAATCTCGGGATGCAACAACGGTGGTCTCCATCTCTGCCCAGTATGTCTTGACACGGGCAAGAGCCATCCGTGCGCCCTCTGTGCATGCTGACCTCTTCATCGCACTGATACGTGGCACCGCGTCAAGGAATTGCTGCACCAAGCTGAAATAACTCTTCGGCTCCGATCTCCCCGGCCACAGATGACCCATGACGTACTTCATGGCGAGTCCGGACAATCTATTCAGTTCGGCCCATTGAGCCAGATGATCGTCCACTGCCAGTGGACGCTCTGGATTCTGGAACTGCGACCAGAAAAGCCTTTCCACTTCGCGATCTTCTTGATCTCGAAAGTATTCGGTCGCGTCAGCAGCACTCGCTGCCAAATCCAGATAGGTGTCCTCCGCACTCCACATCTGGTCCAACGGAGCAAACTTCGGATCGCAAAACTTCCTCCGCAACATAAAGGGCTTTCCAGCCGCAATCTGTCCGGCCTGACGCAGCTCCTCCTTCGCAGCTCTCATCGCAGAGCGAGCGTCCTTGGCATCAGCAACGGCCTTCTCTAAGTCCGTCTGTCTCGCCCGGTCTTCTTTCTCAAAAAACTTGCTACAGTCAGTAGCACTTTTTAACTTCACGGCCATCACGGCCATCTCCTTCTTGCTTCGGCAGTGAGCAGCCTGTTCGGCTCTTAGCTCTTCAAGGGCCTTCTCGGCAGCCGCATCACTTTTCCTGGCTTGTTCCTTAGCTCGGGCAAGTTCTGCCCAAAGACTCTCCACGGCGGCCGCACCATCTGTGTCAAGCACACACATTGTAAGATACTGGCATAAAGCTCCTCTTACAAGATGCCGCCCGAGGAATTGCATACCTTGAGCCTCATCAAGACGCTCGTTGACGAGCGTGATGTCGGCATCTGCCACATCAAGTTGCCGCTTTAGTTCGGCAAAATCATCAGTTTGGCTCGATTCCGGACACTTCGCCACCTGTATACAAAGGCGACATTTTAGACCTGGGATTATGATCCTCTGCGCGCCGTCAATTTTGACAACGCATAGAGTCTCAGGGGCTACTATCTACACAGGGCGCATCTTGTTTATGAGCAACTGACAAAGAAGTACATTATCAAACGTACCTCAAAACCTGTCAGCAAACTTCTGACGGCCTCATGCAATCCGGTTTCCGCAGACGAAATCCTTCCAATCACCGTACCCATCAATGCACGGTGCTCCTCTGAGATAGAAGCTCGCCCCAGCAGAATCATCAGCTCCTCCGACCGCGCATCGGACGGTGCCGGACTCGTCCTATGACCTCCATCAAAGGCCGGACGCAGAGAACCTTGGGGGACATATGGCTACCTTCCACCCCTGCCGGATTCGGAGAAACCCTCCGCGACGACACCTCAGGGTCGCCCGCCTCGCCAGGCGGTATGGCAGGGGGAGGCATTCCACTCTCCATCATCTCCGGGAGAAGATCCCCCGAAGACGAGCTCTGTTGAGAAGGGCTGAGGTCCGAGCTACAAAGTAAAATTTCGGTTAATCTTCTCAGATAAAAAGCAAGGATTTCTATCATCCCTCTAAGGGAAAATCTTTCTCTACTTACGGCTCGCTGGAGGGCTGATCCCTTTGAGGGCATAGTTCGGCCGAGGATCTCCCCGGCGTCGGACCCTCTGACGAGGACTTTTCCCCCCGCTTTGAGGCCATGGTCTCCGGGTCGTCAGAGGAGGCCCTCTTCTTCCCCTTAGGAGAGGAATTGTCGGTTCTTCCCTTCGGAGCAGCCTCCTTCGAGGAGGCCATAGTTTCCTTGTCCTCCCCCTCACTTCCCTCCAAAGGCACGATCTTCAACATCCTGACTAGCACGGGATCCGGCCTGGTCTCAGGAAGGGGAGCCGGACACCTGATCAGCTTTGCCTTCGCTATCCACTCCTGTTTAAAAGGATAGCTCTTTTAGGGGCGAATTTATGACAATTTTACGGATAGCGAGTCCGGGCACAAGGTTACTTACTTGAGTATCCGGGCGATTGCAGCTTAAACCTGCGTCCTCGTTCAAATCCGGACACATTGCTTGTGATCCGAAGAACATTTTATACATCTCCATGGGCGTTGCGCCCATAAAATGCTGGAGAGCTCGTGGTCCCTCCGGATTAAACTCCCACAGACGAAGGGAGCGACGTTTGCCGGGCAGTGTTTAGCGAATCAGCATGACCTGCGTCACCTTGACCAGGTTGAGGTCTCTTTCTAAGAGATACCTAATGCGGCCCTGCAACAAGGGCACGTCTTTGGATAACCCCCAATCTAATCCTTTGTTGACCCATGACGCTAGCCGTGGTGGGGGACCCGAGCGAAAGGCAGGAGGTGCCACCCACTTGGTGCTCCTAGGAGCGGTGATATAGAACCACTCTCGTTGCCATAAGCCGAGCTCCTCTTGAAAGGAGCCCTCGGGCCATGGAGCATCAGCATTCTTACTTATGACAGCGCCTCCGCGCTCTGCGTGTTGTCCCTCGATCATCTCCGGCTCCACTCCAAAAGTCTTGAGCCATAATCCGAAGTGAGGAGTAACACGGAGGAACGCTTCACACACAACGATGAATGAGGAAATGTGGAGGATGCACTCCGGAGCTAAGTCATGAAATTCCAGCCCATAATAGAACATCAGCCCCCTCACGAAGGGATCCATCGGGAAGCCTAACCCCTGAAGGAAGTGAGACATGAACACTACGCTCTCACCGGGCTGGGGACTGGGAATAGCCTGCCTTTGAGCAGGAAACCTATGCAAAATTTCGGCGGTCAAGAACTTAGCCTCTCTCAACTTTAGCACGTCCTCCTCCGTGACGGAGGAGGGCATCCATCGGCCTTGAAGGTCGGAACCGGACATTGTCGAAGGTCCGAAGCGCCTGGAATCTGGAGCCTAGGGTGTTGGAACTCGAGGCGACGGGCGAACTTGTTTTGAGATTGGAGAAAAGGAGTAAGGCCTTGGTGTCTTTATATGAGGTTGAATACCAGGAGCCCTCCCCATAACCGTTTGGGACTCACCTTTAATCGAGAAGACATGCTAACGGGCACGATTGGGTTACCCACGACCGTATTGATGAGAATCCCGTAAATAAAGGGGACACGATCTTTGCTTTGACAAGACGTGCCAAGGAAACCGCCTCGCAAAACACGCTGAGGTGGAAAAGTGAAAACGATTCGAATAAAGGCTTGGCCGTAGTGTGATGTCACGCTGCGGAATACGTCAGCGGATTAGATTTGTGTTAATATTATTCTCTCTGTGGCAATACGTGGAAACTTATTTTGCAGAGCCGGACACTACTCTTGGTGTTTACAAACTTTTATGAAGAATTTGGAGGAGGAACCCGCCTTGCAATGCCGAAGACAATCTACGCGCCGGACTCGTCGTCATTGAAGCCTGGTTCAGGGGCTACTGAGGGAGTCCTGGATTAGGGGGTGTTTGGGTAGCCGGACTATACCTTCAGTCGGACTCCAGGACTATGAAGATACAAGATTGAAGACTTCGTCCCGTGTCCGGATGGGACTTTCCTTGGCGTGGAAGGCAAGCTTGGCAATGCGGATATTCAAGATCTCCTACCATTGTAACCGACTTTGTGTAACCCTAACCCTCTCCGGTGTCTATATAAGCCGAAGGGTTTTAGTCCGTAGGACAACTTCATCATACAACAATCATACCATAGGCTAGCTTCTAGGGTTTAGCCTCCTTGATCTCGTGGTAGATCTACTCTTGTATTGTCCATATCATCAATATTAATCAAGCAGGATGTAGGGTTTTACCTCCATCAAGAGGGCCCGAACCTGGGTAAAACATCATGTTCCTTGCCTCCTGTTACCATCCGGCCTAGACGCACAGTTCGGGACCCCCTACCTGAGATCTGCCGGTTTTGACACCGACAATATGTCTCACACCATATGTCTAGAACTTAGGTCTCACACCAAACCAAACCAAAGAAGGACACCGAGAGAACACACACGAAACCACAAGACGACTCAAAGCACGACACAAGAAGCAAATCCCTACACTCTCTCCCCCTTTTGCAGCGAGACACCAAAAAGGGCATAGGGTGACACTACGACTCCAGGTGATGGGAGGAGGAAGATCTCAAACATCACATCTCTGCATCTTCATCGTGGGTCGAAAACTGCTCGGCATCGGAGTCGGTCCAGTGGCAATTCTGATGAATCCAGTCCTCCTCTTCAGTGATCTGACCCTCAGACCCACTGGCAATTGTTGCTCCCATCTGACGCATGAGCTCCTTGTGGCGCATCCTGGCATGCTTCTCCGCCACATGAGTCATGTACTGACCATGAGACTCCATGCAGAAAAGCTTCTTCATCTTGCGCTTAAGCTTCTGTGCCCACGACGGTTCTGCACTAGAGGGGCCAAAGTTCTCCTTATGAGCATCAGTAGCAGCCTCACCCTCGGTCCCCATGGCAGCAACAGCAGCAGCAGCAGACGGACCCCCTGTGGCAGCAGTAGCAGATGGACCCCCTGAGTGAGGCGCTGTCCAGTTGTCCTTCTTCCTCAGACGCTTGATCTCATGAGAAACCAAGTCTCCAGTCTCTAGCAGCACTTTGGGATAAGTCTGTGCCCAAGCCCTCTCAATGAGCCTCATGATGAATGGACCATAGATAGGACACTTGCGCTTAGACATGGCAGATAGAAGTTCATACAACATGACATGAGAGATATCCAGGCTCTCTCCAGTGCTTGCTTCCTTCTCATGCTGACAGAAAATGAGCATGTCCACGAGGTAAGAGTGGACCATATCTAGATTCCGGATCCGAGGGAAGAGAGTCTCACGGAATATGGATGAAGAATGTCCAGATACGGAGACAGCTCATAGGTCTTCTTCTCAGTTACTGGGTGAACCTTCACAGTGCAGTGGGGCCAAAGGGCTTGCTTGTGGGTGGATGTAGCATTGCGGTGAGGACGGAAACCGACATGAGTCTCAAGCCAGTTATCCACCACATCAAGTAACCCCGTGAACGCCTGCCACTTGACGGAAAGCAGCTTGCCATTGGTCATCCATGTCAGAGTCCTGTCGACATCCGTCCCAAGATGGACGGTGGCATAGAATTGAGCCACCAAATCCGCATCGAAATCCTTGTTGAATTGCATGATCCTGAGAATGTTCAACTGAGTGCACATATGAAGGGCTTCGCCAAAGTACTGTGGGTCCTTCTCCATAGCATCAGTATCAATGGAGCGAACATCGACAAAAAGATTATTCTTGGCCTTGATCACATCAAAGTAGATGGCAAACTGAAAACGGTTCCAGAACGGGCGGTTGACCAAAGTGGGTTCTTGGTCCACCGCATAGGGGTTGCGGCGACGCTTCTCCCAAAAATCCTTGTTGGTCATCTTAGTCACAGTCTTCCCTTTTGGCTTGTTGGTGGCTTGCTTCGATTGCTGAGGAGGTGGAGGAACACTTGCAGATGCACTTACTGGAGGCGGTTGGGTGCTCGAGGAACCACCGGCTGGCTTTGAGGTGCGGTAGCGTTTTGATGTGGCATGCCCGGGGTTGATACGGCGACCTTGCTGCTCGGAAAGGTCATCACCTGGAGCCAAACACAAGAACACGCAAAACAACCAGAAAGAACGAGCATAAGCCAACAAACTCAACAAAAAGATCAAGGTAAGGCAGGAAAATGATGGAAATTGGCATGCAACGGTACTACCGTGACCTGCCCGCGGTAGTACCGCCCCAAGCGGTAGTACCGCCCCAAAGGGAGTGGTAGTACCGCTCTAGGTCAAGTGGTAGTACCGCTCCAAAGAGAGCGGTAGTACTACTTGAGGCAGAGAAACAGCAGTTTCTTATAGCACGAGGCGGTGAAACAGCGGGTTCCTACTACCGTGGTCAAATCCGGCACTACCGGCCTACCAAATTCAAAAATAATCCTACCAAACTCTAATCGAGATAGTCTAGTTGCCTTCTCCAACCAACTCAAGCCTAGATTTAGCCAAAAATCTAGAGATGTAACCACCATTGCCCCTAAGAAACAAGAACTGAAAAAGAAACAAAACGAAAGAAGGAACGGGGGAAATACCGGCATCCATGGCAAGAGGACGAGGTGGGGATCGACTCCACCAAAGGAAATGGAGAGGGACGCCCCGGAGATGGAGATCCGCCGGAGCCCTCCCGCGGCGAGTGGAGGCTGGAGAGAGGAAGAGAAAAGAGGGGCAAAGTGAATGGGTATGGGGGAGAAGAAACCTCCCCCTGCCCCGACTTAACCCCTTGTTCTCGTCCCCCAGCGGTAGTACCGCGCTGGGGGCGGTAGTACCGCTTACGAGCGGTAGTACCGCGCACCACCAGCAGTAGTACCGCCCAGCACGCCACGGCAACTAAACAAACACGGCTTTAGCTCGACGAAACGATAAAAAAACGGCAAACGACCAAGACAAACCTCTTCAAAAGAGGGCGGTGGCCGAGGCCACCTATGTTTGAGTCAAAAGGTATGGCACCGCAAAGATTTTAACCTTGGGACCATGACCAAAACTCGTCTTTGAAGCACAAGTGCCATCAACAATGCTAAAGTGAAAGACTTGATCAATTTATGCATAATGGGGGGGAGGGAGAGTTCATTTAGAGAACAACACTCCCCCTATGTCCATGCCTAGACCTAAAGTAGACAACAAATTGAGCGTGGTAGGGTGTGCACGGGTTCAAGCCACATTGCTCGAATTAATGATATTTAGCTCATGCCTTAACTCGTGAAATCTTGCTTCATCCAAGGGCTTCGTGAAAATATCTGCAAGGTTGTCATGAGTGTTGACATAGTTGAGCTCTATCTCTCCTCACCTAATGTGATCCCGGATGAAGTGATACCGAATCTCAATATGCTTCGTCTTGAAGTGTTGCACTGGGTTGAGAGAAATCTTGATGGCACTTTCATTGTCACACCAAAGAGGCACTTTGTCACATGTGACACCGTAATCCTTTAAAGTTTGCCTCATCCATAGAAGTTGTGCACAACAACTACCAGCGGCAACATACCCCGCCTCAGTGGACGAGAGAGACACACAAATTTGCTTTTTGGAAGACCAACTTACTAAAGAGCAACCAAGGAATTGGCACCCTCCGGAAGTGGACTTCCTATCCACTTTGTCTCCCGCACAATTGGAATCCGAGTACCCTACAAGCTTGAAGTTTGATCCTCTTGGGTACCATAAGCCAAAGTTTGGGGTATGAGCCAAATATCGAAAGATTCATTTGACCGCCACATAGTGACTTTCCTTAGGTGTGGCTTGAAACCGTGCACAAATTCCCACACTCAACATGATGTCCGGTCTAGATGCACAAAGGTAAAGCAAGGATCCAATCATGGAATGATATACCTTTTGATCCACCACTTTACCATTGGGATCTAAGTCAAGTTGGCACTTGGTGGGCATTGGAGTGGAGGCCGGCTTGACGTCACTTAGCTTGAATCTCTTGAGCATGTCTTGAGTGTATTTGGATTGATTGATGAAGGTTCCTTCTCTTCTTTGCTTCACTTCGAACCCTAGAAAGAACATCAACTCTCCCATGGAGGACATCTCAAACTTTGAGGTCATGAGAGCGGCAAATTCCTCATTGAAATCTTTGTTAGGAGAACCAAAGATAATATCATCAAGATATAATTGGCACACAAACAACTCCCCTTTGACCTTCTTAGTAAAAAGAGTGGGGTCGATTAGCCCAACTTCAAAACCACGGTCTTGTAACAACTCGGTAAGGTGGTCATACCACGCACGTGGGGCTTGTTTAAGGCCATAGAGTGCCTTATCGAGTTGATACACATGATCGGGAAAGTAAGGATCCTCGAACCCGGGGGGTTGCTTGACGTAAACCAATTCATTAATGGGACCATTAAGAAAAGCACTCTTCACATCCATTTGTTGTAACTTAAAGTTATGATGAGAAGCATACGCAACCAACATGCGAATGGATTCAAGACGGGCAACGGGAGCAAAGGTTTCACCGTAGTCGATACCCTCGACTTGGGAGTAGCCTTGTGCTACCAAACGAGCCTTGTTGAGAATGATAATCCCATGGGCATCTTGTTTGTTCTTGAATATCCACTTGGTTCCAATGACATTGTGGTTCCCCATTGGCCTTGGCACCAATCTCCACACTTTGTTGCACTTGAAGTTGTTGAGTTCTTCATGCATGGCATTGAGCCAATCCGGATCTTCTAGCGCCTCATAGACCTTGTGGGGTTCCACACAAGAGACAAACGCGTGATGCTCACAATAATTTGCTAATTGTCTACGAGTGCTTACCCCCTTTCTTAAGCTTCCAAGCACATTCGTCATGAGATGATCCTTGGTGGAGAGCTTGGAAGCAACCTTGGCAGCACGATGCTCTAATTCCTCCTCGGTGGTGAGTTGAGGAGCGGTTACTTCATCATCTTGAGCGCCGTCATGAACTTGTTCTTGATCTTGAACTTGCTCGGGGGAGAGAACTTGACCTTGGGCATCACTTGGTGTGTCAACACCGTCTTGAGTATGATCTTGCCCTTGGTCTTGTTAATGAGGTTGAGGGCCTTCACTTTGTTCTTCGGAAGCGTGTGGGCCTTGGGTTGGTGATGGCTCCACTTGAGTGGAGCATTGTCCTTCTCCTTCGGCCACAAGGGGTTCCTCAATGGGTAGGATGAAACCAACACCCATTCTTCTTATGGCTTGAGGAGGAATTTCATCACCTACATCACAAGTGCCACTTTGCTCCACTTGGGAGCCGTTATTCTCATCAAACTCCACGTTACACGTCTCCTCAATAAGTCCCGTGGATTTCTTGAGGACACGGTAAGCATGAGAGTTGGAAGCATAACCAACAAATATGCCCTCATAAGCTCTAGCCTCAAATTTAGACAACCGAACACCTTTCTTGAGAATGAAACACTTACACCCGAATACCCGGAAGTACTTGAGGTTGGGCTTGTTACCGGTGAGTATCTCCTATGGAGTCTTGTTCAAGCCCTTGCGGAGGTAGAGCCGATTGGATGCATGACACGCGGTGTTGATGGCTTTGGCCCAAAAGTTGTACGGAGACTAGAACTCCGCCATCATGGTCCTTGTCGCATCCATCAACGTCCGGTTCTTCCTCTCCGCAACACCGTTTTGTTGAGGGGTGTATGGTGCGGAATATTGATGCTTGATTCCCTCATCACTAAGAAATTCATCCAAGGTGTAGTTCTTGAACTCGGTGCCGTTGTCACTTCTTATTGTCAAGATCTTTGCATTGTGTTGACATTGTGCTTCATTTGCAAAGTCAATGACGGTTTGTTGGGTCTTGCTCTTCCTCTTGAAGAAATACACCCACGTGTACCTTGAGTAGTCATCCACAATCACCAAGCAATACTTCCTACCTCCAAGACTATCGAAGGATGGGGGCCCAAAAAGATCCATGTGAAGGAGCTCCAAGGGCCTCTTTGAATAAATGATAGTCGTGGGAGGGTGAGCCTTCTCATGTAGCTTTCCTTCAATACAGGCACTGCAAGCACGATCTTTAACAAAACTAACATTCGTTAGTCCACGGACATGGTCCCCCTTGAGGAGACTTTGCAAAGATCTCATATTGACATGGGCTAAACGGCGATGCCAAATCCATCCCACATCAACTTTAGCCATTAGGCATGTCACGGTCTTAGTGGGTCGCTCCGAAAAGTTAATCACATATAGACCGTTCTCGACATGCCCAACAAAAGCTACTTTAAGAGTCTTGCTCCACAAGAGGGCCATGGTATCGATATCAAAGAAAGTGGAAAAGCCCATGATTGCAAGCTGACGAACGGAAAGTAAATTGTATGCAAGGGACTCAACAAGCATGACCTTCTCGATCGTGAGATCATGAGAGATGACCACCTTGCCAAGTCCCAATACCTTAGAGGATGAGGCGTCACCCCACTCGACATTGGTGGGCATAGATGGAACTTTGTGCACGTCCACCACCAAGTCCTTGCTTCCGGTCATATGATTTGTAGCTCCGCTATCGAGCAACCATGATCCACCACCGGAAGCAAACACCTACAAGAGATCAATGCTTGGTTTTAGGTACCCATTTTGTAATGGGTCCTTTGATGTTAGTAACAAGGGTCTTAGGAACCCAAATAGACCATTCAATGTAATCATGAAGAGAACCAACAAATTTGGCATAAACATGCCCATCACTAGCACGGCATAACACATAAGAAGGATTAAAATCGCCGACTTTGTTGGGAGGGGTGACATTGCCCTTCTTGACATTGTTCTTCTTCTTCTCCTCGGGGGCACTCTCTCCCTCCCTCACAAAGGTTTGCATGAGGGGAGGAGGTCATTTGGTCTTGTCATTCTTCTTCTTGTTCTTGGAGTCGGGCACGTACCCAACCCCTTCCTTGGCCACACCTCCCTTTTGGTTGATCAAGAGATCATTGAGGTTCTTCTTGCCTTGTATGCAAGTCGCACGACCTCTCTCAAGTTGCTCCTTCAACTTAGCATTTTCCTCAACAAGATGTATATGCTCACAACACGGGTTAGTAGCATTTGCATTATCAATTAAAACCATATGAGGAAAAGTTGCTTTCTCCTTAGTTAGCTTCACTTGGAGTTGATCATGAGACTCCTTGAGACTAGCGTGAATACCCTTCAAGGCCTTGTGGGCCTTGTCAAGTAGATCAAACTCCTCTTTGAGTCTAGCAAGATCAACCCCGAGTTTGGCCTTCTCAGAATTTAGCACACGAGAAACAATGAGGGCATGATCATAATATTTCTTTAACTTAGCATGATCAACGTTGTGTGACTCCTCAAGAGCCAAACGAAGACCACGCTCTTCCTCAAGAGCATTGGAAAGATCCGAAATCTCATCGGCATAGTCACGACTATGCCCTTCCATCTTAGAGATGGTGTCTTCGTGAGCCTCGATCATGTCATTGGCCTCACCAAGTTGTTCCAAGAGAGCAACAAAGTGCTTCTTGGATTTTCCCTTGAGTTTTCCCATAAAGGCCTCAAACTCGTTAGCCTCCACATTAGCTCCCTCAAGTTCATTAATGCTATCCGTTGGGGAAGGATGATTAATGATGGTAGTTTTGATGTTGGAGGTTACCTTGTTGGTGGCTTTAGCCATGAGGCACTTGGTGGTGATGCTCTCATTGGGTGATTCGAAGAGAGACACCCGTGACGTTGTTGCAATGGCAACAGAGGCCATGGCAACCGACTCATCATCTTCATCATCGTCATCATCCTCATTGTACTCTTCTTGCACAACCAAAGCCTTGGGAGGAGTCTTCTTGGTGAAGTTGTTCTTGTTGGGGAACGACTTGGCCTTGTCCTTTCGGATGAGTTTGCCACCATTGTCTTCCCTCTTCTCATACGGGCATTCCGCAATGAAATGACTCACGTTGCCGCAATTGTAGCAAGTCCTTACACGTTGCTTGCCCCTTGTGCCACTCGAGTTGTTTTTGCTAAAGTTTGGCCTTGAGTTTTTCTTGCTCCAAAATTGCCTTGAAGCAAGTGTCATGTGTTCATGATATGCATACTTCGTATCTTCGGGGTTGCTCTCCTCTTCTTCCTCTTCTTCTTCTTCCACGGTGAGCTTGGCCTTCAATGCAAGGTTAGGCTTCTTTGTCCGTTGAGAACGGAGCACCGCATTGTCGGCGGTCTTGTCCAAAATGTTCATGGCCACAAACTCATCCAACACTTCGCTTGAGGTCAAAGTGTGGAAGTCCGGTCTTTGACGAATGACGGAGGACATGGCCTTGTGGTAGGGCATCATTGCCTTGAGGAATTTGCGCTTGATCCAATTGTCATCCGTGTCCTTGCTCACATGATCTCGTAGTGAGACCGTGAGTTTGGTTACTCTCCGATAAAGCTCACGAGGTTCTTCATCTTCCTGCATTGAAAACTCATCAGCCTCATCTTGTACCACTTCATAGTTGGAGCGTTGAATGCTTGCGCTTCCCCGATAGAAAAACACGACACAATGCCATGCATCTTTGGCTAAGGCGAAGGGACAAAGATGAGGAAGGTCTTCGGGTGGAATTGCATCTTGAATGATGAAGAGAGCATTCTCATTGAATTGATTGTCCGCGGCTTCTCGAGGAGTGAAGTTGCTTGGATCATGTGGATAGAAACCTTCTTCAATGATTCTCCAAAGGTTAGTGTTCACATGATTTAAATGACGTTTAAAGCGATAAACCCAAGAATCAAAATCCTCATTTTTCACAATCTTAGGGGGAGGACCGGCATGATTCAAATGAGTGGAAGGAACTGGTCCACCATAAACAAGTGGTAGTTCCACAAGGGAAAAGATGTCGGTGCCATTCTTGCCACTAGAAGAAGGAGCCTTTTCACTACTAGCTTCCCCATTGTCGGGGATAGCATCCGTCACCTTGTTGGCGGGATCACCCACTTTCAACGGTGCGGTGGATAGTTTAAGCCCCTCAAGAAATTTAGTAAACATGCTTTCAACTTCGGTCATCATGGAGGTTTTCAATGTCTTCAAGGCCACATTGAACTCCTCACGAGAGACCGAAGTTCCCCCATCTCCCGTAGACGAGATCGGATTCACACAGAGTGTTCCTCCACACCGTCTACGGTATCAACCATACTCTTTGGACGGTAAAGTCCTTAATTAAGAGACAAGGCTCTGATACCAATTGAAAGGATCGATATGGTTGACTAGAGGGGGGGTTAATAGGCAACTACCAATTTTTAGCTTTTCTTTACCAAATTAAACTTTGCATCAAAGTAGGTTGTCTAGATATGCAACTAGGTGAGCAACCTATATGATGCAATAATAACAAGCATACAAGCAAGAAAGGGAAGAAACACTAAAGAGCTTGCACAAGTAAAGGTAAGAGATAACCAAGAGTGGATCCGGTGAAGACGAGGATGTGTTACTGAAGTTCCTTCCTTTTGAGGGGAAGTACGTCTCTGTTGGAGCGGTGTGGAGGCACAATGCTCCCCAAGAATCCACTAGGGCCACCATATTCTCCTCACGCCCTCACACAATGCGAGATGTCGTGATTCCACTATTGGTGCCCTTGAAGGCGGCGACCGAACCTTTACAAACAAGGTTGGGGCAATCTCCACAACTTAATCGGAGGCTCCCAACAAGACCACGAAGCTTCACCACAATGGAATATGGCTCCGAGGTGACCTCAACCGTCTAGGGTGCTCAAACACCCAAGAGTAACGAGATCCTCTAGGGATGAGTGGGGGAATCGAAAATCCCTTGGTGGAAGTGTAGATCGGGGCCTTCTCAACCACTCCCGAGCAAATCAACAAGTTTGATTGGCTAGACAGATAGATCGGGCAAAAATGGAGCTTGGAATATTTAATGGAGCTTGAGCAATAAATGGAGCTTGAGCAATAAATGGAGCTTGAGCAATAAATGGAGCTTGGGGGAGGAAGAGGTAGGTGAGAAGGAAGAAGGGGACTCCCTTTTATAGTGGGGGCAACAATCCCGTTGCCCCCCACCAACCAGCCCCGCACAGGGCGGTACTACCACTGAGAGGGGGCAGTACTACCGCCAGGACAACGGTACTGCCGCGCCAACCAGCGATACTGCCGCGCTGAGGAGACTAGTAGGGAACGGACCCAAATGCGGTACTACCGCGGTGGTAAGGCGGTACTACCGCTCCTGGAACGGTACTACCGCCACTACAATCGTGACTAGTGCCGCAAAACCCGACACGAGAAAAAGACCTCTCGAATCAAGGCGGTAGGAGCCAGACTGCCCAGCGGTACTACGGTAGTGGGGTCAAGGGCGGTAGTGCCGCTGTGGAGCGGTACTGGCGCTTGTGACCCTTCGGCCGTAGTACCGCAGGCAGTGCGGTACTACCGCTGGGGCACGCGCGAGAGAGAGAAGGAATCTCTCAAAGATGCTGAGGACAAGGCGGAGGTGCCAGGCCCCCAGCGGTACTACTGCTGTGGAGCCACGGGCGGTACTACCACTGTGGAGTGGTACTGCCGCTTGGCTCCTCAACGGTACTAACACTGGGTGCGCGGTACTACCGCTTTGACCCAGACAGGACAAGGAAGAGAGGAGAGATCTCTTCAATGGAAAGGAAATGCTCGGAGGGTGAGAAGCTGATGTGTACGTGATGATTCCACCCATGCAAAACCCCAGCGGACCCCCTCTTGATAGTACGGTGCACTCTACGCAAGTAGTCCACTGAGAAAGAAACGAAAGAGCTACACCGTCTTGAAATACACTCTGATGGGAAGAAGGCATCTCGTGCCAGGGGAGAATCTGTGAATTATTCAAAGCAGAAGATTAGTCTGCAAACATGTTGTCATCAATCACCAAAACTACCTTGAGAGAGATATGCCGTAACAGCAAGAAAGATCAATCTTAGGCCAAACCAAACTAATAATTTGAAGAGACTTGCAAAGATAAACCAATCATACATAAAAGAATTCAGAGAAGATTCAAGTATTGTTCATAGATAGACTTGATCATAAACCCACAATTCATCGGATCTCGACAAACACACCGCAAAAGAAGATTACATCGAATAGATCTCCAAGAGAATCGAGGAGAACTTTGTATTGAGATCCAAAGAGAGAGAAGAAACCATCTAGCTACTAGCTATGGACCCGAAGGTCTGAGGTAAACTACTCACTCATCATGGAGGGGGCATGGAGATGATGTAGAGGCCCTCCGTGATCAATGCCCCCTCCGGCGGAGCTCCGGAAAAGGCCCCAAGATGGGATCTCTTGGGTACAAAAGGTTGCGGCGGTGGAAATAGGGTTTCATGGTGCTCCTGGATGTTTGCGGGGTATATGGATATATATAGGAGGAAGAAGTAGGTCGGTGGAGCAACAAGGGGCCCACGAGGGTGGAGGGCGCACCCAGGGGGTAGGCGCGCCCCCTGCCTCGTGGCCGCCTCGTTGATTGCTTGACGCCCACTCCAAGTTCTCTGGATCACGTTTGTCCCAAAAATCACATTCCCGAAGGTTTCATTCCGTTTGGACTCTGTTTGATATTCCTTTTCTACGAAACACTGGAATAGGCAAAAAAAACAACTATTTGGGTTGGGCCTCCGGTTAATAGGTTAGTCCCAAAAATAATATAAAAGTGTAAAATAAAGCCCATTAACATCCAAAACAGATAATATAATAGCATGGAACAATAAAAAATTATAGATACATTGGAGACGTATCAGCATCCAAGCTTAATTCCTGCTCGTCCTCGAGTAGGTAAATGATAAAAACAGAATTTTTGATGTGGAATGCTTTTCTAGAATATTCTTCAATGTATTTTCCTCTATTGTGGCATGAATGTTCAGATCCGAAAGATTCAAGATAAAATTTATGTTGACATAAAAATAGTAATACTCCAAGTATGCTAATCAAGCAATTATGTCTTATCAAAATACCATAGCCAAAGAAAACTTATCCCTACAAAGTCATATAGTTTGTCCATGCTTCATTTTCGTCACACAAAATGCTCCCATCATGCACAACCCCGATGACAAGCCAAGTAATTGTTTCATAGTTAGCCTTTTCAAACTCTTTCAACTTTTACGCAATATATGAGCGCGAGCCATGGACATAGCACTATGGGTGGAATAGAATATGATGATTGAGGTTGTGTGAGAAGACAAAAAGGGAGAAAGTCTCACATTGATGCGGCTAATCAATGGGCTATGGATATTCCCACTGATTGATGTCAATGCAAGGAGTAGGGATTGCCATGCAACGGATGCACTAGAGCTATAAATATATGAAAGCTCATCAATGAAACTAAGTGGGTGTGCATCCAACTCGCTTGCTCACGAAGACCTAGGGCATTTGAGGAAGCCCATCATTGGAATATAGAAGCCAAGTTCTATAATGAAAAATTCCCACAAGTATATGAAAGTGACAAAACAAGAGACTCTCTATCATGAAGATCATGGTGCTACTTTGAAGCACAAGTGTAGAAAAAGGATAGTAACATTGTCCCTTCTCTCTTTTTCTCTAATTTTTTTATTTGGGCCTTCTTTTCTTCCTTTTTTTCTTTTGGTCTCTTTTTTCTTTTTTTCGTCCGGAGTCTCATCCCGACTTGTGGGGGAATCATAGTCTGCATCATCCTTTCCTCACATGGGACAATGCTCTAATAATGATCATCACACTTTTATTTTCTTACAACTCAAGAATTACAACTCGATACTTAGAACAAAATATGACTCTATGTGAATGCCTCCGGCGGTGTACCAGGATTGCGATGAATCAAGATTGACATGTATGAAAAAATTATGAACGGTGACTTTGCCACAAATACGATGTCAACTACATGGTCATGCAAACCAATATGACAATGATGATGAGTGTCATAATAAATGGAACGGTGTAAAGTTGCATGGCAATATATCTCGGAATGGCTATGGAAATGCCATAATAGGTAGGTATGGTGGCTGTTTTGAGGAAGATATAAGGAGGCTTATGTGTGATAGAGCGTATCATATCACGGGGTTTGGATGCACCGGTGAAGTTTGCACCAACTCTCAAGGTGAGAAAGGGCAATGCACGGTACCGAAGAGGCTAGCAATGGTGGAAGGGTGAGAGTGCGTATAATCCATGGACTCAACATTAGTCAAAAAGAACTCACATACTTATTGCAAAAATCTACAAGTCATCAAAACCAAGCACTACGCGCATGCTCCTAGGGGGATAGATTGGTAGGAAAAGACCATCGCTCATCCCCAAACGCCACTCATAAGGAAAGCAATCAAAGAACACCCCATGCTTCAAATTTGTCACATAACATTCACCATACACGCATGCTATGGGACTTGCCAACTTCAACACAAGTATTCATCAATTTCACAATTACTCAACTAGCTCACTTCTAATATTACCACCTTTATATCTCAAAACCATCTATCAAGCATCCAACTTCTCTTAGCATTTAAAATTTATAACCAATGTGAATTACCATGCTGTTCTAAAGGACTATCAAAATGATATAAGTGAAGCATGATAGATTAATTATTTCTATAAAATAAAACCACCACCGTGCTCTAAAAGATATAAGTGAAGCACTAGAGCAAAAACTATATAGCTCAAAAGATATAAGTGAAGACATAGAGTATTCTGATAAATTCCAATTCATGTGTGTCTCTCCCAAAAGGTGTGTACAGAAATTATTGTGGTAAAATAAAAATCAAAGACTCAAATCATACAAGACGCTCCAAGCAAAACACATATCATGTGGCGAATAAAAATATAGCTCCAAGTAAAGTTACCGATAGACGAAGGCGAAAGAGGGGATGCCTTCCGGGGCATCCCCAAGCTTAGGATATTTGTTGTCCTTGGATTTTACCTTGGGTTGCCTTGGGCATCCCCAAGCTTAGGCTCTTGACACTCCTTGTTCCATAATCCATCAAACCTTGCCCAAAACTTGAAAACTTCACAACACAAAACTTAAAAGAAAATCTTCGTGAGCTCCGTTAGTAAAAGAAAACAAACCACCACTTCAAATTACTGTAATTAACTCATTCTTGATTTATATTGGTGTTAAACCTACTTTATTCCAACTTCTCTATGGTTCATAAACTCTATTACTAGCCATAGATTCATCAAAATAAGCAAACAACACGCGAAAAACAAAATCTGTCAAAAACAGAACAGTCTGTAGTAATCTGTAGGTTTCGACCACTTCTGGAACCCCAAAAATTCTAAAATAAATTTATGGACGTGAGTAATTTATCTATTAATCATATGCAAAAAGAATTAACTAAATATAACTCTCCGATAAAAAATGGCAGCAATTCTCGTGAGCACTAAGGTTTCTGTTTTTTACAGCAAGATCAAAAAGACTTTCCCCAAGTCTTCCCAATGGTTCTACTTGGCACAAACACTAATTAACCACAAAAAACACAACCAAAACAGAGGCTAGATAAATTATTTATTAATAAAATGGGTCAAAAATCAAGGAATAAAAATTAAATTGGGTTGCCTCCCAACAAACGCTATCGTTTAACACCCTTAGCTAGGCATAAAAGCAATGATAGATCTAAGTATTGCCATCTTTGGTAGGCAATCCATAAGTGGCTCCCATAATAGATTCATATGGTAATTTAACTTTATTTCTAGGGAAGTGTTCCATGCCTTTCCTTAATGGAAATTGGAATTTAATATTCCCTTCCTTCATATTAATAATTGCACCAATCGTTCTAAGGAAAGGTCTACCAAGAATAATAGGACATGAAGGATTGCAATCTATATCAAGAACAATGAAATATACGGGCACATAATTCCTATTTGAAACAATAAGAACATCATTAATATTTCCCATAGGTTTCTTAATAGTGGAATCCGCAAGGTGCAAGTTTAGAGAACAATCATCAAATTCACGGAAACCTAGCAAATCACACAAAGTTTTTGGGATCATGGAAACACTAGCACCCAAATCACACAAAGCATAGCACTCATGATCTTTAATTTTAATTTTAATAGTATATTCCCAATCATCATAAACTTTTCTAGGGATAGAAACTTCCAACTCAAGTTTTTCTTCATAAGATTGCATCAAAGCATCAACGATATGTTTAGTAAAAGCTTTATTTTGACTATAAGCATGAGGAGAATTTAGCACGGATTGCAACAAGGAAATACCTTCTATCAAAGAGAAATTATCATAATTAAATTCCTTGAAATACAAGATAGTGGGTTCATTGCTATCTAAAGTTTTAACCTCTTCAATCCCACTTTTACCAATTTTTGCATCAAGATCTAAAAACTCTGAATTTTTGGGATGCCTTCTAACTAAAGTTAACTCATCTCCAGTCCCATAATTATCAAGATTCATATTGCAAAACAAGGATTTAATAGGGGACACATCAATTACTTTTAGATCTTCATCTTTGTTGTCATGAAAACTAAAAGAACACGCTTTCACAAAGCAATCTTTCTTAGCACTCATTCTAGCGGTTCTTTCTTTGCACTCATCAATGGAAATTCTTATGGCTTTGAGAGACTCATTGATATCATGCTTAGGTGGAATAGATCTAAGTTTCAAAGAATCAACATCAAGAGAAATTCTATCCGCGTTCCTAGCCAACTCATCAATCTTAAGCAACTTTTTTTCAATCAAAGCATTGAAACTCTTTTGCGGAGTAATAAATTCTTTAATACTAGATTCAAAATCAGAGGGCATCTTATTATAATTTCCATAAGAATTTTTGTAGGAATTACCATAATTATTAGAGGAATTACTAGGAAACGGCCTAGAATTAAAATTACCTCTATACGTGTTATTACCAAAATTGTTCCTACCAACAAAATTCACATCCATAGATTCATTATTATTCTCAATCAAAGTAGACAAAGTCATATCATTAGGATCAGTAGGAGAACTCTTATTAGCAAAAAAATTCATAAGTTCATCCATCTTTCCACTTACAACATTAATCTCTTCAATTGCATGCACCTTTTTACTAGTAGATCTTTCAGTGTGCCATTGAGAATAATTAACCATAATATTATCTAGGAGTTTGATAGCCTCTCCTAAAGTGATTTCCATAAAAGTGCCTCCCGCGGCCGAATCTAAAACATTTCTAGAAGCAAAATTTAATCCAGAGTAGTTTTTTTTGTATAATCATCCATAAATTCAAACCATGTGTAGGGCAATTATGTATCATTAATTTCATCCTCCCAAGATTGTGCAACATGTTCATGATCAAGTTGCTTAAAATTCATAATATCGTTTCTAAGAGAGATGATCTTAGCAGGAGGAAGATACATAGAGATAAAAGCATCTTTGCACTTATTCCATGAATCAATACTATTTTTAGGCAAAGACGAAAACCAAGCTTTAGCACAATCTCTAAGCGAAAACGGAAATAGCTTAAGTTTAACAATATCGTTGTCCACATCTTTCTTCTTTTGCATATCACACAAATCAAGAAAGTTGTTTAGATGGGTAGCGACATCTTCACTAGGAAGGCCAGAAAACGGATCTTTCATGATAAGATTCAGCAAAGCAGTATTAATTTCACAAGATTCAACATTGGTAAGAGGAGCAATCGGAGTGCTAATAAAATCACTATTGTTGGTATTGGTAAAGTCACACAATTTAGTATTATCTTGAGCCATCGTGACAAACAAGCAAGTGAAAAAGAAGCGAACAGAAAGAGAGGGCAAAAGGAAAAGAGGGCGAATAAAACAGCAAGGGTGAAGTGGGGGAGAGGAAAACGAGAGGAAAATGGAAAATAATGTAATGCGAAGGATAAGAATTGTGATGGGTACTTAGTATGTCTTGACTTGGCGTAGATCTCCCCGGCAACGGCGCCAGAAATCCTACTTGCTACCTCTTGAGCACTGCGTTGGTTTTCCCTTGAAGAGGAAAGGGTGGTGCAGTAAAGCAGCGTAAGTATTTCCCTTAGTTTTTGAGAACCAATGTATCAATCCAGTAGGAGACCACACGCGAGTCACCTTGTACCTACACAAACAAATAAGAACCTCGCAACCAACGCGATAAAGGGGTTGTCAATCCCTTCACAGCCACTTGCAAGAGTGAGATCTGATAGATATGATAATAATAAGATAAGTATTTTTGGTATTTTTATGATATATATTGAAAGTAAAGATTGCAAAATAAATGGTAATGGAAATAACGGTAGATAAATATGATGGAAGATAGACCTGGGGGCCATAGGTTTCACTAGTGGCTTCTCTCAGGATAGCATAAGTATTACGGTGGGTGAACAAATTACTGTCGAGCAATTGATAGAAAAGCGAATAATTATGAGAATATCTAGGCATGATCATGTATATAGGCATCACATCCGAGACAAGTAGACCGAAACGATTCTGCATCTACTACTATTACTCCACACATCAACCGCTATCCAGCATGCATCTACAGTATTAAGTTCATAAGAACAGAGTAATGCCTTAAGCAAGAGACATGATGTAGAGGGATAAACTCATGCAATATGATGTAAACCCCATATTTTTATCATCGATGACAACAATACAATACGTGTCGTTTCCCTTTCCGTCACTGGGATCGAGCACCGCAAGATTGAACCCAAAGCTAAGCACTTCTCCCATTGCAAGATAGATCAATCTAGTAGGCCAGACCAAAATGATAATTCGAAG
Source organism: Triticum dicoccoides (assembly GCF_002162155.2). Classification (NCBI taxonomy): domain Eukaryota; kingdom Viridiplantae; phylum Streptophyta; class Magnoliopsida; order Poales; family Poaceae; genus Triticum; species Triticum dicoccoides. The sequence continues at coordinate 251,452,800 of NC_041392.1, read as the reverse complement.
AGACTTGCAAAGATAAACCAATCATACATAAAAGAATTCAGAGAAGATTCAAATATTGTTCATAGATAGACTTGATCATAAACCCACAATTCGTCGGATCTCGATAAACACACCGCAAAACAAGATTACATCAAATAGATCTCCAAGAGAATCAAGGAGAACTTTGTATTGACATCCAAAGAGAGAGAAGAAGCCATCTAGCTACTAGCTATGGACCCGAAGGTCTGAGGTAAACTACTCACACATCATCGGAGGGGCCATGGAGTTGATGTAGAGGCCCTGCATGATCAATTCCCCCTCCGGTGGAGCTCCGGAAAAGGCCCCAAGATGGGATCTCTTGGGTACAGAAGGTTGCGGCGGTGGAAATAGGGTTTCGTGGTGCTCCTGGATGTTTGCGGGGTATCTGGATATATAAAGGAGGAAGGAGTAGGTTTGTGGAGCAATGAGGGGCCCACGAGGGTGGAGGGCGTGCCCCCTGCCTCGTGGCCGCCTCGTTGATGGCTTGACGTCCACTCCAAGTCCTCTGGATCACGTTTGTTCCAAAAATCACGTTCCCGATGGTTTCATTCCGTTTGGACTCCGTTTGATATTCCTTTTCTACGAAACACTGAAATAGGCAAAAAAAAAACAGCAATTTGGGTTGGGCCTCCAGTTAATAGGTTAGTCCCAAAATAATATAAAAGTGTAAAATAAAGCCCATTAACATCCAGAACAGATAATATAATAGCATGGAACAATCAAAAATTATAGATACGTTGGAGACGTAGCACTTGTCCTCAAGCGAAAGCCAATATCGAAAAATATGTGCACATGTTTAGAGATAGAGGTGTCGATAAAATAGAATACAGACATGAGGGCATCATGATCATCTTTAGAACAGGGACATATATTGTCCTATAATTTCTTATGCTAAAGTAACAATTCATTCACAAGGTGAAGTATGAATGAGAAACATCATTGAAAACTAACAAACTATGATCTTAGTCATTAAAGCAATTGCAATTTATCATAACATCGGAAAGAGTCAATGAAAGAGCTTTTCAGCAAGTCCACATACTCAACTATCATTTAGTCTTTCACAATCACTAACACTGGCGCGATACTTATGGGTTCAAAGCTTCAATTGGACACAAAGAAAGATAGGGGCTTATAGTTTCGCCTCCCAACTTTTTACCTCAAGGGTAATGTCAACAATAATACTTTATGAAAACCTACA